>NC_056733.1:340932109-340957109 GCF_019279795.1 Protopterus annectens | reverse complement strand
TTTGAGGTTATTGCACCTGGTAGGCAGTGAAGAACTTGTTTTGCTTTTTCAGTGGGATACAGTTCATCTTATTACTTATTGAAAAGTACAGCTAATTACTTGTGGGATTGTATTGCCAATTACTTATGGGAAAAGCAGGGCTAGGCTTCAGAAGGTCTACTTGGAACCACTATTAGCCTAGTTTACACCTATGAATCTCTAAGGGCACTGTGCAGGAACCAAGCCTTGATAATCTTGCTGCTGTTTGGGTTGATAGCATTCTGATGTGCTGCCTGATGAGTGGGAAAAACTCATAAGCTGTGCTCCACTATAAACAGAAAGCTGCTTTGCTAGTAGCTGTTTGCTTTCCATCCCAGAGGTGGAATGGAGTGCATCTTTAATGGCACTGATTAAGTGAACTGGAAAGACGGGGATGATAGTTGGTTATGCTTTTTAGATGACCCAGCTTCTTCCCACTTGGTCTTTCTCTGGTACCTTTATTGAAAAAGGCTTTCTCTCGCTGTGCTAGTTTGGCAGATTATCACTTCATACAACTCGATTTTGATTGTTATTCAGGGAGAGGATACAGAATGACTTGGAAAGCTGCTCCTTGCCCTTTGGGAATGGCTCAATCTCCTCAAAGCTGGGTTTACCTTGTTCTGCCCCTTTGAGAACTTTGTTCAGGGTGCAGTTGAACTGTTTTTTCTGTACTGCCATAGAACTGGTTTCTACTCAAATGTTTCTGGTTTCCAGGAAGGAGGGAATGTGGAGATCTATTTTGGGTCTCTCTGTTCTCATCACTTTTCTGAAAGTTCTAAGTTTCAAGATATTGACAATTCAGTCCTTACTCCCAGTGATTTTCCCTCAAGCTTTCATGGTAATGTTCAGTCTAAACTACGCATGTCTTCATTTTCCTTTTCATCCCAATTTTTGGAAATTCTTGTATTTTTGTGCATCTTCATATCACTTTCCATTTTCTTGCTTTATCCTTTGGTCTTTCCACTACCCTGGTGGTATTCCCATAGTACCTAGCTCCTGTCCTTACATTCTACCTACTTCAAGGTGTTCAAATGTTTCCTTGTCTAGACAATATTCTCATTCAAGCTGCTACCCAGGAGTGTCTTCTGACTCATTTGCATTTTGTGATGGATCTTCTGACCAGGTAGTGTTTCACCCTGAGCCTGAAGTAACTTTGCTTAATTCTGTCTCAGGTCAGATTTTCTTCTGTTTTCTCCAGGCTGTGTATGTACCCTCAGATGGAAACCGTCACAGACTTTTTCAGGAGATCCAAAGCAGTCCTTTATGAATATATGTTAAACAGATATCTTTCTGGACATTGCCCATCGATGAGGTACTCCACAGATGTATCTGTTTGTATGTACAACAGACAGCACAAGATTGCCCCCCCCCCCCCAAGTCTACCATGCCGTCAGTTGTGGAGAAAGGATAACTTGTCCTTTCCCTGGAAAAAGGGGTACCTCTATGCTTACCATCCAGTTCCTTTAGTTTCAAAAGTCCTTCTGAAGATCAGGAAGGACAAACCAAAAATTGTGATTGTGACTCTTTCTTGTTCCAGCAGCATTGGTTCTGTTTCATCTGGACAGGGGCAGTCATGAGACTTTACCTCACGGGATAGACTTACTTTCACAGAACAATGGCTCATTGATTCATCCAAGCCAACAACTTTGAGTCTGACTCTGTGGGTGATAGTTTTAATTCCATTCGGGCACCAGTTATCTGAGGATCTGCTTAAGGTTTTAAAGGAGGCTGGAAAACCAAACACTAGAAAATCTTATGCAAATGGAAGATATTTCCCTTTTGGTGTCACACGCAGAATTACGACCTTTATCAGATGGATATTCCTAATATTCTGGTCTGTGTGAATTGTTAAATGCTATCCTGGCATTTTCTTCTATTAAAGCTCGTTTGTCAGCTATTTCTAGAAATCTCCTTTGGATCCTCCGTTGTCATCTTGACTCGAGGTGAAACTGGTTTTGAAAGACCTACTTAATGTTAGGCTTCCAATAAAAGCTATTCCTCATCCTTGGCATTTGAATTAAGTTCTGGAAAAGCTTACCGTATCTTCTTTTGAGCAAGCTGCTTCTCACAAGTTTTGTACTTGATGCTGCTAGTGGCTTTGACCTCTGCAAAGCACGTTTCAGAGTTGAAAGCCTTAATGGCTGTTCTGCCTTTTCTCGTCTTTCATATGGACAGGGTCACTCTATTTACTAATCTTTTCTTTATGCCAATGGTGGTTAATGATTTATCCTTGAATCACATCTTTAACTTGCCTACCGTTTTCTTTTCTTCCACTCAGAATTTAGAGCAAAGGATCGTATATTCTTTGGATATTTGTAGTCTGCTTAGGCCCTGTTTAAACAGAACCAGGTTTGTTGGAGAGTCTAATCAAGTTTTTGTCTCTCTCCAGGATAAATATTTAGATGTTCCTGCTTCCAAACAAACAATTTCTTATTGGATTTCTAAAGCTGTTTATTTTAGTTATTCTTTTGTGGCTTCAGTTAATACCCATTCCACTAGAACTGTTGCATCTTCAGTGGTTTTCTTCAAAATTGGTCCAAATCTATTCTTGAAGCCGCTATTTGCTCTTTTGTTTATACTTTTCACTACACATTATAAGATTGATGTGTTTTCTAAGAACAAAGTAGGTTTTGCTCCATCAAGTTTTCTTGGGTTTTTTGGACCATAAACTTTTTTGCCTTGGAAAGCTTTGGGAATATCTCATATGTTAATAATATTGCAAAAGGATCATAGAAGGATATTATGCAGTCATGTAAGACCTCACTATAACTGTAGATGTCTAAATGATCACTGTTGTAGTATTACATCACTCCATCCTTCCTCTTTTTCATTCTATTTTATTTTGTTCAAGGTAGGTTCTTTTTTGATGTGTACATATCTACATAGTCACCTCTACTTCTGCTCCACCATTTTGTCTGGGGGTAAGGTAGTCATGAGGCACTTTGTGTCTGTAAGGCTTTTATGAACCTTTACTTCTGCTGGTTTGAGTTCATACATCAGACATATGGCATTAGGGGAAGTTGACCAGGCCTTGGTATGTTGGCCAGTCAAACATCTGTCCTTGGCAAGATAGCTTATAGATTTAGTACTGCAACAGTGAGTAGTCAGATGTATACTGTTATGGTAAGTTTTTCAAAAAATGTACTATGTCCTTCCGTGATCACTGTTGCAGTATTAATAATCTTTGAGAGTATCCAAAAGCTGTCTTGCACAACTGTACTTTCTGATGCTATGCACTGCATCATCAGTAAAAAGTAAGAGAATGAAGAAGTACACATCTTAGTCATGTGATCAGCTTCCATTTATTTTCCGGTTTGTTTGGATCTCTACTGTTATGACAACATGAAGGTGATTACCAGGCTTGAGAGATAAATTGTAAAAGGTCTCTCTGAAACACATTGGTTAGGGAGGGAGAGAGAATTGTGCACTATTGCAACATGTGTCTTTAACACACACAAATGGTAGAGCCTGTGACCAACACATACTATAATGCATGTAGTCAAGTAGACCAGTTAACTATTCATTACAAGTGGTTGAGGAAAAAAGGTAGAAACAGACATTTGACATGGACATATGGAAGTGAAAGTATATTATGCTGGTCACTGTCACTGTTAGATGTTTGGATGTATTGTTCTGGAACAATTTCTACTGACAAGACCAAGACAAAGCACTGTTAAAAGAATGTAGCTGCAAGCTTATAAGGAAAAACAAATTCAAGCTGAACAAGGTACATCACATACTGAATTGTGAATGGCTAGTAAGAAATTCATTCCATTTGTCTGGCAACAGAGGGAGCCCATAACAAAGCCATGTAAGGTGACAATAAACTGCTTTATTGAAATTGACTGATACCACCTAACTGCTTGATGTATATTAAGTCATTAGGAGAAGTTCCTCATTGTGGATATTTTTAAATGTTTTAAATGCTAGTAGAAGTAGTTTGTGCCTAAAGAGTATTTATTGCTTTATTTTCCTGTTTGTAATCAGAGTGCTTTGTACCATCTTGTAATGCCTCCATGATGCCTTCTTTACTCGTAACAGCTGTGTGTGCTTGGTTACCTTATGATGATGATAAATTTCTGTATCAAAGACTTTTAATTTTTTTCTCAGACAGGAGTCATTTATCACACAAAGGAGAAGGGTGTGTGTGTGTGTGTGTGTGTGTGTGTGTGTGTGTGTGTGTGTGTGTGTGTGTGTGTGTGTGTGTGTGTGTGTGTGTGTGTGTGTGTGTGTGTGTGTGTGTGTTGGGGGGGCTGTCAGTGCACAATATGCTAGCTAGCAGCATAAGTCCTTGCTTTGTGTGAAGGAGCCACCCCAGTATGGATCCTTGAAAAGTTCTGGCCAGAAGATATGGAAAGTCTAACTGACCACGTGAAAAACAGTAATGAGCAGTGAGGAATGCGGAAGAAGCAGACAAGGTTTAGTAGACACTGGGCTAGGGAAACGATTGTGTACTGACTATAGAGCAGGAGGGTTAGGAGGTGACTACCCATGACATGAAATGCTTGTTTTGTGCAACAACGCCCTGTTTTGCTTACTTGGCAGATGCTGAAGGATTTGTGCATAAATTCTGTAATATAACTCCTGGTGCAGAAGATGTCATCACAGTTGTTCAGTATTTAGACATTTTCTTCTGTTGCTCATACTTTTTAAGATCAATAAGTAGAGTGAAATAAATCACAGGATTGTGCCATATTGTCCTTTTATTTGTCTTCGCGTGAACCTCTGCATAAGTTTTTTAATCTTTATTTTATTTTTTTTAATGACATATGCAGTAATCTGAACATTTCTGATTTTTAAGCCTGGTTTTTAATAAGTGAGACAAGCAGTTAAAGAAAATGCGTTCTTAAAGCATCCCTCCCAGATTTAATTATCTTAAATTACCACGGTTGTCCATAAGACAAAAGGTATAACTTTGGCCTATCAAAGAAGTGAAGTAAATGAAAACATCTAGTTCTTTAATGGACTGTTTGTATTCTTTTGGTTCCATAGATTATAGGTAATGACTGTGTACATCTTTGTTGTTTCAGGAACACTGCCTTAACTTTGTAGTGAAAGAATCGCACTTCAATCAGGTGATTATGACAAAAGAATTTGAGCATCTTTCTCCTCCTCTAATAGTGGAAATTGTACGTAGGAAGCAGCAACCCCCAGTCCGTGTGCATTCTGACCAACCTGTTGATATAGGTATGTATACCTTGTCTGTCTGTCTCTGTGAATTACTGTGCGTTTTTGTGCAGATATTGTTTGTCCTTCAAGCTGTTGCCCCCATTTCATTCTTCTTCAGACCCATCTATCTAGCCACAACCCCTTTTTTCCCCATTTTTTGCACCTTGGGTCAGGGTGTCACTTCAACAGTGACATTCGCCTAGAGCCAAGGTATACACTCCAGGTAGTTAGCCCTGCTGCGGTAGTTCCACACCACACACTCATGTACTTATGGCCAATTTAGTGTGTCCAATCCACCTACTGCATGTCTTTGGAATGTTAGTGGAAACCAGAGCACCCGGAGGAAATCCACGAAAGCACAGGAAGGACATACAGGCTCAGCACAGAAGTCACCGCAGACGAGAATCGAAGCAGGAGACCTCTTGCTGTGAGGAGATAACACTATCTGTTGTGCCATTGTGCAGCCCCATTCTTCAGACAGTGTCATCTTGTGATCTCGCAGAATATGAATGTGTACTAGGGGAATAACCCCCCCCCCCCCCCGAGCACCTCTCTCTTCACCATCATCTTGGCATTCTGATTTCATTAAGATAAGGTACCATGTCCAGTAGTGCAGGAAGATTTCTTACGTCACCTAGTATGAGTGTAATAAGGCTGTTGTGCTGTTTCACTCTCCTGTTTTTTGACAGTGGTATATTGTACCAGTCTTAGTATGTGTAAGAATGGCTTAGGCGTTTTGTTTTTCCTTAGTGTCATGTGTCTTTCTTATCCTGCAGTGAGCTGATTTGCTGCTCCTTTAATATGTTCTTCCTTTGCAGCCTGCTAGTACTTGCCAGGCTTGCTCTTTATGTAGTGACAGTGTGAAGTTGTCCTTCACAGTTTTAAAGCAGAACTAATTATTTTTTATTGCACTTTTTAATATTTTCCTCCAACAAAGAGAAAAAAAAAGTTATTGGTTACTTCCTTGTCATTTCAAACTAGAGGTTGAAAACATTATGTGGCCAAGCCAGACTGAGAGGTGACAGTTGCTGATTTCATAGTGTTTGTTTGGTTTCCTCAGTCGAACAGTTAGCATGTACCATTGACTGCCAGTGGCATGTGTATGTAATACCTGATCTCTTGTATGTATTTATTACATTAACTGGTGGAGGGTGTTTTGTTTAAATGTTGATTTTCTTGTAGATGCGTACTACCTTTCTTGTGGGGCAGCACTTGTCACTATTTGTGAAAAAAACATTTTATGTGATGAGTGAGAGGATTTTTTTTCCTCTGTTTTTTTTTTTTTTATTCTGTTTCTTGGTGTGTAAAGTTTGCAGTAGCTTAGCTTACATTTCTATTTTGACGTTTTATTGTTTGTTGCCTGCTGGTAAGATTGCAGTGTTTCCTTGCAGGTACTCTTGCATACTTGGACAATTGTTTAAATGGCTCAGCACTATCCCTGTGTTGACATTCTTGAGAAGTAAAATGACCCAAAGGTCAGTGAAGACCCCAGTGATAGTTTAGGAAAAAGTAAAAAATGCAGCAGGGAAAAATGCATCACAGTTTAATAGGCAGTACGTACTGTGGTGCAAAAGTACAAAACTGTAAATAAACACTTTTGTGTTTAAATTAGAAATCCAGCAATTAAGTGGAATTAACAGAAAATGCATTTTGGTGATGCTGCTTGCTATGACATGTAAGCATGTGACTAAAGTTGCACATTTTGAGAGGATAGCTGTACTGAAATAACAAGTTGTACTTTGTAAGTTGCACTTTGTTTTGCCAGGATAATTGAAACCAAAGATCCATTCCACCCAAGGTACCTTTAGAAAATTCTTTAAGACAAGCTACCTACTCTTTAAGTGATACATTGGCAAGCTTCAAACCCCTCAACAAGCCCAATTAGCTCTTAACGAATATGCAGAAATGTACATTACCGCACTATACCAGCCTGTAAACAGCTGCATAGATGCAACTGTTCACTATAGGAACAAGTGCAGTGCAAATCCCAGAAACAAACCCCCATGATGGAACCATAATATCAACAAGCTTTATAATAAAAGGAAGAGAATTTTAACCGAAGATAAGAAATGTAATTCCCAGAATGCTAGAGCCCTCATCACTGAATTAGCTGGACAAATCAGGAGCTTAATAAAATCCACCAAAGCTCAGTTTGAGGCTAACATAGGTATCCAAGATAAAGACAATAACAAGGCCTTTTTAGTTGTTTGTAATCTCAAAAACACAATGTAGTAATGTACTGAGTTGATTGTGAACTATGTTACCTACATTGATATTGAAGAAATAGCCAGTCTACTGGCTGATAAATTTAGCTCTAACTTTACCCCTCTCTCCCTTCCATCTATCCCTTAGGATATAACTGAAACTGGCTCACCTCCAGCTATCACATAAGACCAAGATCTAAAAACACTATCAGAAGCTAAAAACACTGCATCAATGGGTCCTGACAATATCCCTGATGCATATTACATACCATGAAGCACAATTTAGCTAACCCCTTAACAGCACTGTTCACCCTTAGCCTTCATACAGGTTTTATGCCAAGCAAATGGAGAATAGCTACAGTCATTCCCCTGCATAAGGGTTGACCTTCCATAGACCCAGGCAGTTGTAGACCTGTAAGTCTGACGTGCAAAGCTATGGAAAAGACCATAGTGCCTTTTTTAGGCAGTGCCAAATTGACAAATCTACCAACATTGCAGAATCAACTCAAATGAACCGCAGGTTATTGTTGCTTAATGCCAGGTGCCTAAATTAAAAAAAATAAATAAATTCATTCCTCCAAGCCCTCCTGACACTCTAATATTGATGTCATCTGTGCAGCTATCCGGACATGGTTTAAAGTGACAAAGTACCCCAGCAGTGCAAAGTTTCACTGCCTTCCACACTTTTAGACTAGTAGCTGCACAGGCAAGGGCTAATTGTGGAGGTGTCTCAGTTTACACCAGTAACAAGTTTACCTGTAGTGTGATCAAAGAGGATGACATCTTGGAGTTCCTCCACATGCAGATCACCATAGACAAAATCCTGTACCATATCCTAGCCAGCTATAGGTCACCCTCCATGTCACAATGCATACTTTGACCTACTGGAGACACTTATCATCCAACCAAGCAACATACTCATGTGAGACTTTAATTACCCCTCTGTAGACTGGGAATCCTACACGACTTCAAAACGTAGAGATTCCCGGACTTCATAAATAGAAATACCCTTGAACAAATAGTGAACACATCCACTAGAGGCTCTTTCATACTGGACCTCGTGCTCACAAATATGGGAGAATGCTTCACCCCCCCCCCAGTATCTCATCCTTCCTGATAAGGTAAAGCTTTCTCCTTTGAAAGCAAAATCAACTTCGTAATCCCGTTAAAACCAGTAACGGCAACTATTCCAAGGCAAATTACCTTTTATTAAATGATTATCTGTCAAAATTCAGTGCTCCTCCAAACTCCAAGAACACAATAGCATATGGTGAATTGCTCTCAGAAACTATGTACAACCATGTCAGTGGCTGCATAGAAGCTGCTGCTGTACCTACCAGCATCAAGCCCGGGACTGGCCCCAGAAAGTAAACACCCTGGTGGCATCCCAAATTAAACGGGAGATGCAACGGAAGAAAAAAAAATGTCAAAAATCAGGAAGGGTGATTACCTTAAGGATAAAAACTCCCATGTCAAACTAAATAGGCAACTGAGTGGGCTAATTCGGTAAAACAAAGCCAACTTTGAAGCTAAGATAGCTTCCCGGGTGAAAGATGACCATAAGGCCTACTTCACCTGTGGTAGAAACCATAAGGGCAGCACACAGCAATGTGCTGAACTGATGGTTAATGGCATCGTCGTTACTTAATTTGGTAATGTAGCGAACCTGTTAACCAACAAATTCAGTTCCAGTTTTGCCTACCTCTCACCCCCAACCATCCCCCAAAAAATACTGTAAAACATAACCCCCTCCAACTACAAGTAGGGAGCATGAACTGGCTGCTCTTTCTAAAGCCAAGAACATACATCACTGGGAGCCAATAACATCCCAGAATGCCTCCTGAACTTTCTAAAATACAACTTTTCAGGATTCCTGGAGTCATTAAAACAGGTTTTGTGCCATGTTACTGGAGGACTGAGATAGCCATCCCCCTTCGTAAAGGAAGACCTTCAGATCCTGGAAACTATAGATTCCTTAGTCTGACTAGTCTTACTTGCAAAGTCATGGAAAGAACGATCATGGAAATTATCAGCTAGGACATAGGAGACCTCTAAACACTGAATCCTTTCCAGTTTGGCTTTGACTAAGGAAGGTCATGCTTACTGAATCTGGTGGACTTCTTTAAAAGGTCACTATGGTAATGAATGAAGGCAAACTGTCCACACTGCCTACATAGATCTGGCTAAAGCATTTGAAACAATATCCTACTCGGGCATTGTCAACAAACATGCAGAGCTAAATATAAACCCCTTATAACATACTGATAGCTAACTGCTTACTAATAGGACCCAGGAGGTAAGAATTGTTGAAGTCATCTCTACAAAGAGGCCAGTCACCAGTGGAGTCCATAAGCACTCTGTTCTAGGCCCACTCAGGTTTGGTATCTACTTCTTGGATGTCAAAGCGAATGTCAAAAGCCTCTGGCTAGCCATGTTCATAGATGATTGCAAACTGGGAGCAGTCATTGAATAACCTGAAGATGACAGCACTCTTCAGGAAAGTCCAACACAGACAAATAATGGGTGCTAAAGCCATGGCTTAAAAGTCAGTACCAAGAAATGCATTATAGTACCTTTTGAGAAGTCTGCACCCCTGGGTAACTACATCATCAATTAAACAACCTTAAAATTTGATTCATTAGTCAGGGATCTGGGGGACTGCGGTGGTGGTGCTGCGGTAGCGTTGTCACCTCACAGACGTTGCCTGTTCAATTCTCAGAGCGTCTTCTGTGTGGCGACATGCGTGAACGGGCATTCCTTCGTTGAAGGTTGTGCGTTAGGCCCAGCAAGCCAGCACGTAAAACTCTACTGCCAATTATTAGCGGACCGGAGTTCCGCTGTGGCGACCCCTAACCGGGAAAAGCTGAAAGACGCAACAAAAAAGTCAGGGATCTGGGAAGTCGTATAGATAGCAGCCTAGCCTTCGACCAACATGTGTCCAAGGTAGTAAGGATATCCTTCTGTGTTGCTCATCTTAAAAGCAAAGGCATGGCATCTAGGTCTAGAGAGGTCATCATAGTGTGTAATGCCCCATTCTGTTTGTATCTGACCAGACACATGCAGCAACTGGAACATCCACAAAGGTTATTTATGGAATGAGTACAGGGAGTAAACTCAATGTCCTATGCTAATCACCTCAAAGCCCCGTCTCTTCACTCAGTATAAATACAGACTTCTGAGAAGTGGTCTTTGCTTAACATACAAGGCATCCCTGGACCCTGTTTTGATGAACATTTTGCACATCCCCAAAACAAACAGCATCAGAACTACTAGATTAAAAGGCTTAAATTTTGCTTGAGAAATAAATAGGACATGTTTGAGAGAAGTGTGTTTCTCAGAATTCCCATTCTCTGGAACAGGCTCCCCATCTTCTCCCTATCCCTGTTTAAGCACAACTTAGCCCACTGGATGGGTAATCGTAAACTCAGTCCTGGTCTCGTGCCTTTGTCTCTGATGGACAGAGGTTGTCAGTAAATTACCCCCTATATAAATCAAATTTGTGGGTCATATTTGGGTTGCTCTGCTAGGCTTATAAGGGCCCTAGTGGTCACTAGCCTAGTATACTCATGTGAACCTATCATGGAGCTAATTAATAAGGGCATAGGGAATCTGCAAACATTGGATCTGTTTGGATTCGTCAACAGCAGCTCATGTAAACTTAACCTGGTGGACTTCTTTCTTCTTTTTAAAAAAGGTCACCGAAGCAATGGATGAAGGTAAAACTGTACACACCTCATACCTCAAACTCACCACAGCTTTTGACACAAATCCTCACTCAGGCATAGTAGAAAAGTTAAATAACCTGGGAAAATAAATCCCTGTATTACCTAATGAATTGCTAGCTGACTCACAGATAGGACGCAGGAAATCAAAATGGAGGAAGCTTGTCTCCACAGAGAGACTTGTCACCAGTGGAGTCACCCAGGTTACTGCGCTTGGACCTTTCCTGTTTGGCATGTACTTCTCTGAAGTGACCTAGCTTTTGACCAACAGGTGTCCATTGCCATGAGAAAGTCCTTCTATATTGCACAGCTTATAAACAAAGGAATTGTGTTTAAATCTAGGAATGTTATTGTTTCCCTTTTTTCAGCCCTCATTAGGCCAGTCATGGAGTATAATGCCCCCTTTGGCATGTAATTGTCCTTACACATGCAACAACTGGAATGTCCACAGAGATACCTTAGTAAAAGGATACAAGGCCTAAACTATGTCATACATGGACTGATTCAAAGCCCCGTTACTAAACTTGGTATCCTACAGATTAAGTGGTGACCTGTGTCTGGCATACAAGGCATCCTCTGACCCAGTGCTAACGGATTTAATGCACATCAAGTGGCATCTGAAATGCTCTGTCTAGGGGGTCTAAACCTCTTCTGCAGTGGTGTGGAGGACAGGTTTATCTTATAGGGATACCAGTACTCTGGAACAGACTCCCCATCCACATAAAACATAGATTATCCTTGTCCATATTCAAGTGCAACTTGGATCTGTTGATGAGAAACAGAAAATTTACCAGAGGATTGTCCCCCCATACAACTAATGGACAGATTGCCATTCCTAAATGCTTCATCTCATATATGTGTCCCCTCAAGTTATCTGTGGTATAAACCCATTTATTCTCGCTAGGCATAATATATAATTCTTGACCATGGGATATTGCCAACAGTACTAATGAGTTGAACTTCACTTTTTAATCGTAGGTTATAGTGATGGTATTAGTTTTAGTAGTAATATTTGATCTGATGTTATCTTTCATCCATTCCTCAAAAGATGGGTCTCAGATCCGACCTCTGATATGGCTTCATCCACTTCAATAAACTTTAGCTCCATAGCTTGAGCTTCTCCCCTTACCCATAATCCTTTCCTAAGCTTGGATTACCTCAGATCTCGTTTGTTGCTTCAACATTTCGGTGTTATTGTTTGTAGCTCGAGTGGTCTTCGCTTTTAGACAAGTCATTATTTTCTTGTTTCTCCTTAGGAGGGTACTGTTTATCTAGTTCCTTTTCTCCCCTTCAGATATAAATATATATGTGTGTATGTATGTATGGAAGTGAGTGTGTGTGTATGTATGTATGTATGTATGTATATATGTGTATATGTATGTATATATATATATATATATATATATATATATATATATATATATATATATATATACATACACACACATAGCTACACACAGAGATATTTAGTCAGAGTAGACTTTTTTTTTGTCTCATTAGGCCTCTTACCCCTGCTTATTTGTATTTTTCTGCTACCTTATGTTGAGGTACTCCTCCTGTTACCATTGTTTATATTCTGTCTCTCATAACTGTGCTGGTATTTGTGTTACCATTGTTGCTAGTCCATCCTTCCTTTGTTTCCTTGCCTTCCCTTTTTCTTAGTTGCCTCTGTTATTGCTGTTTGGTTCAAGATGTCTGAGAAACCAACTGGTTTTAAAAAATGCTCATCTTGTGGGCACAAAATTCCTAATTCAGATGCTGTGTATGAGTGCATGTATTGCCTTGGAGCAGAGCCACTTAACACCGATTTATAATATTTGTGCTGAATTCAATCACTGAGCACTTGTTGAGTGCAAAAACAAGCATGTGTTGGAAGATCTGCTTCCATCTTCATATTCTGAAGCTCCCCCCTCCTCCAAGAAATCTTTGGAGACATCCAAGAGGGATTCTGCTGGCAAGGTTAAAGATTCAGGGAAGCATTCCTCCAATCGCTTTCCTACATCTGCTTTAGGTTAGGCTCCACCCGAGAACATTGCAGAATCTTTGGATGTAACTGCTTCCTCGGATCTGATGCCATCTAAACTTAAGATCCTCATATCCAACTGCCCCCTTGGGTCCAACTCGCTCTCCATGCCAGAGGTCTCTTGGATACTCCCTGGAGCCTATTTCCTCAAGACTCCATTCACTTTTCTTTCAGAAGACACACTGATGGATTTCCAGACCACACTTAACCTCTTCATCCCTCAGGTCAGCTAGGAGGCCTACAGAAGCAGATGTGGACATGATGATGTGAAAATTTCTCAGAATCCAGATTCAGTTGGGAGTCCTCCCAGCTCATATTGGACCCATGAGGCTGCCACCAAACCAATCCCAACTTCTAACATCCCCTGGTTTCAGAGTCTCTGGACCTTTGATCTTGAGCTTGTCTGTGTCTGATCTAAAGCCAGGCCCTCATTGACTCCAACACCTTATCTGATCCATACTGCTGTGACTGTGTTGGAGCCAGAAGGATCTTGACATTATAGTATTGGCACCAGATCCAGGGGGTTGGCTTCAACTCTTCTGCCTTCAGAACCATTCCTTCCCCTCAGAGCCTGGGCGCTGGACAGCTCTGCTCCAACCTTTGAATCAAGACAAGGTATTAAGGGGTGCTGCAAGCCATCCTGGGCAGGTGGCTTCAGCTCCTTCCAGGTCAGTTCTTGGTTCCCCCATGGCCTCTCCCTTTGAGGTAGTGGAGAGAGCATTCTCCACCTCTGTGGACAAGACATTCTTGCCCCCCTCAGGTCCATCCCATCCACAACTGTCTACTTTGGATCCTGTGTCTTTTCATCCTTTTCCATCAGGACAGCTAGTCCCATCAAGCTTAGAGACTGTCCTCATCCAGGATTCTGCTCACACTTCTGAATCCTGCCTGGAGCATCCCACATGAGAGCCCCTTCTGAAGCATACATGCAAAAGGAGGCACTTAGATTCCCTGCAGGCATGTTTAATGGAAGACAAAAAACAAGTAATCTCCGTGGTATCCCCGAAGTCTCAAAACAACCCACTAAACTGTAGTGAGTCCAAAAACAAAACAGTGTAAGAAACTTCTCTGTGTGGAAGATTTTCAGTCCATATATTTCTAGTTAATCACTGTATATTAATCAGATCGGACAATGGTAGTAGAAGTAGCGAACGTAAACTCGTCTTAAGTCAAAATAAAACAAAAAGTAATAATAGAAAATATATAATTTTACAGCATTACGAAGTATTCAAAAGTAATCCAAGCAAGGCAGGCAGTCTGTTTCCAGTCGAAAATCCTTTATTAAGTACACAGACACATCATTTTGAATAAAGTGGAAAAAAGAACCCGAAAAAAATAAAAATAAGAAAAAAATGTATGTATGATGATGGAAACATTTATTTTATTTTATTTTATTCTACAAATTGGTTTTGTTTTGACTTAAGACGAGTTTACGTTCGCTACTTCTACTACTATTGTCTGATCTGATTAATATGCAGTGATTAACTAGAAATATATGGACTGAAAATCTTCCACGCAGAGAAGTTTCTTACACTGTTTTGTTTAATGGAAGACACTGATTTTGCTGAAGGGGAGGGGTCCCTCCCAGATCACCCCTTGCCGATGTCTCTTTCAGTGAAATCCTTGAACTTTTGAGACAGAAAGTTGACTGGTCTTCTGACCTACCCCCCCCCCGCAGTAGGCGTCAGTGTTTCTTGAGGCTTTCAGAGATGGCTCAGCTATGTCCTGGGTAGTCCCACTGGTGGATGAGATGGTAGACTTTATCTCCCGCTTGCCTTGGAAGGCTCTGAGTGTCACAGAGCCCATTTCCAAGAGGCCAGATAAGTACCTTGTTGCGTCAAGGGATCATGCCCATTGGAGCAAGAGTCCCCTAGTGGATGCTTTGGTAGTAGCAGAGGCCATTAAAGAACTTACTGAGCAGAGTTCTTCTGTCTGTCCCCCATAGTGTCCAGGGTGTTAGATTTGAAAAGTGTGGTTACAAGTCAGCAACCTTTGCTGTCAGAGCACAGAACTACTTGACAGACGTTACAATATTTTAGAGGACATTGCTCAAGGAGTTTTCTAATACCCTTAGGGCCCATGTCTGAGTAGGACAAGACAATTTCTTCACAAAAATGGCAACCCTTCAGTCACTGTCCATCTCCTCCATGAGGCTGATTTCCCATGCTTCATAAGGAGCTTTGAGAGTGGCTGGTTCAGGAATTGCCATAAGAAGGCATCCCTGGATGTGCGTTTGTGATTTTTGCAGAGCACTTCAGGACCTAATTCATCAGTGCTGCCTTCGATGGCGCCACGTTGTTTGTCTCTTAAGGTGAAGGAAACACTATCCAGGAGAGAAAAGGATGGGAAGCCATTATTTGCCTTAGGAATACTTTTTTCTAACCCTCAGAGGACCTTTTCCTGGAACCATGGAGAAGGTATAAAGATATAGTTTCTTAAGATGCAAGGGTCTTCCCAGGATTCCTATGGAGATGGATCCCTTCCCCACAGTCAAGGGGGTGCTTATCCTTGCACCCAGAAGCCTGGACAGCCATCACCAAAGACACCTGGTTGCAGAGGGTCATATCCAGAGATTATTACATACCAATTTCCCTTTAATCTCCCATTTGGAACAGAAGGATTGCCAGTGTTCCACCCAGTCAGAGGAAAGCAGCAGCTCTAGAAGTGGATAAGCTGCTGACAAAAAGAGTCATCCAAGTGGTCCCCCCAGACCAGCAAGGATCCAGAATTTATTCAAGATTTAGTGACTAAGAAAAATGGGGACTTGAGACCAATTTGATTATCGGTTGGTCAAGCACCGAGTTCCAGATGGTCATGGTTCACTCCATTCTGCCGCTGTTGCACAAGGACGATTGGATGTGCTCTGAATATCTCCAGGATGTATACTATGCCATCAAAATAGACAGTTACTCCAGGAGATGCTTATACTTCCGGCTGGGAACCAGTCACTACCAATTCAGGACCCTGCACTTTGGTCTCACCACAGCCCCTAGTGTGTTCATCAAGTGCATGGCAGTGGTCACAGCTCACTTGAGACTGCTAGGATTCCAGGTGTGCTTGACAACTGTCTCATGTCTGCTCCCACCAAGCCACTACTGATTTAAGTGAGGGAACTACTTGTTCCACCTGTGTCTTCAACCGGACATCACTGTGGACTATGCCAAATCTCATATCTCCCCCACTGAAGTCCTGGAATTCATTGGTGCTCCTCTGGATATGGTGGCACAGATAGCATGCTTACCACAGAAATGGTTAAACGCATTCTCTCTTTTCCTACCTCTACTGCCAAGTTAGTCTTACAACTTCTTGGGTGTATAGCAGCTTCTATAGTTCTGTTACCCTTAATAAGATTTCACATGAGGGCACTGCAGTGGATGCTTGCAATGCAGTGGTCAATAGGATGTCACCCTCTGACTGTACTAATTCAGATTACAGAGGGTTGCAGAGAACACATAGTCTGGTGGCTTCACACAGAAGTTGTTTCTGAATGCCACCCTTTTATCCCTTCTGTACTAAAGACCACAGTGACTATGGATGCCTCCCAACTAGGGTGAGGGGCATTACTTGGAAAGGACAGTTCAAGGCTCTTGGTCTCAGTTGGAGGTCATAAGAGCAGTCCTATTAGCATTGCAGGCATTTTAAGATGATCTCCCTGCAGGGATGGTTGTTCAGATGGACAATATGTCGGTCTGGTACATCAACAAACTGGGAAACCTGATCTTACCCCTTATGTTGAGAAACACTGAGAGTGTGGCAGTGGAAAATCTCTTCTGACCACTTCCTGCTGGCAGTGCATATTCCGGGGAAGTCCGTGTGCTAGCAGACAAACTGAGCAGGTCCATCTTACTCCCTTAGTAGTAATCTCTCAACCTATTAGTGAGGGAAAGGATTTTTCGCAAGTGGAAGCCAACTGTGCTGTGACCTCTTCACCTCTCCCCACAATTCGAAATGCAGCAAGTATTTTACCCTGGTCCCTTCATAAGGGGAAGTCACTGAGAGAGAGAATGATTCATGATTAACCCCCAATCTCCTCTCTGCTTATCTCCCCCCATCCCTCTCATTCCCAAGTTTCTTTACAAAGCATCTTAGTGGAAGAGCAAAGTAATCCTCGTTGCACGATTCTGGCCTCAACAAGTATGGTTTCCCTTCCTGTGGCCTCATCCGATGCACTCTTTATGGCTGTTAGAGCCTTCTCAGGACCTTTTTATATCATCCATCCAGGATACTTCACCTGGATATTCTGATGCTCAATTTTCCGCTTGGTTTCTCCACTTTCAGAGATAGCTAGATTGCCCAGGCTTTCCTCTCTGGTACATCATATCCTTAGATCCTCCCAGAAAGATTCTGCTGGGAAGACTTGTAAGAGCAAATTGAAAAGATTTTCCATCTCTCTCCTGAGACATCTGGAACCTTTTTCATCACTTATCCCAGCTATCCTTGATTTCTTGCCTCAATTTTCAGTAGTGGAGCTAGTTATTCTACCATTAAGGTCCAACTTGCTTCCATTTCTCATTTTCACATAGGCATAAAAGATTCTTCCATGGTATCACTGAGATTATGTAAGGCTTGTCTCAAAGATGCCTTTTTACTTCAACCACTTATTAAGAACATACTCCCCCATGGAACTTGTATTTCAGACTTTGACACAGTCTCCCTTTGAGCCTTTTGCCAAGGTAGACTTAAAATTTTTGTCATGGAAAACCATTTTTCTGTCTGCAATTACATCAGCGAGATGAGTATCAGAACTCAAGGCACACTCTTCCCAGCCACCATATCTTATTTTTCATAAGGATGAGGTCTTTCTTCGGACTAACCCTTCTTTCGTACCCAAGGTGACATCAGAAACTGCTATCAGCCAAGTCCATCAATCTAGCTGTTTTCTTTCCAAGCTTTTCCGACAAGGAAGAATACATGCTGTGCTTGTTGGATGTTCACAGACCGCTTAGAATCTATCTCTGCAGAACTAGAGTTCAGGAAATCGAACCAATTGTTTATATCCTTTTCCAAAGCTAAATTGGGCAAGGTGGCATCAAAATTAACTTTAACCAGATGACATACTGATTGCATTTCCTTTGTTCATAAGAAACGGTCAGCTTTACTTAAACCTCCTATGGCTCATTCCATCAAATCTGTAGCCACTTCATGTGCTTTTCTGGTCCAGGTCTTCAGTAGATAACATTTATGCAGCTGACACTTGGTCCAATGCTCATAACAAATCAGACATTTTATTTAGGGATAGAGCAGTGTTTGCTCCACTGTACTGCGGAATATCCTTCCTAGAGGACCACCAAGAAGTTTTCTGTAGCTGTGGACTCTGTTGAGAAACAGATGAAAATGACATCAGATACAAAAGTTTATGTGCACACCTTAATGATGCACCTGTGTTGTCTGTTTCTTTTCTTCCTCAAACTCCTGCCTTCCAGCCCCCTTTCAGCTTTGGAAGTTTTTTTCACTTAGGCTTCTAGCTTGTCCTTAAGAATGATTCCTGTCTGCCTTGCTGAATGAGCTTCAGTAGTCTTAGTCTTCTGTCTATCCTAACTAGAATGTATTTTAATTTAGACTGTTTTTGACTGGCTACATGTTTTTGGTGCAAAATGGTAGGCTGACCAGGGGCAAACTCGATGTGAGGTAATCCAGGTTTAGAAGAAGATTATGGGTAAGGGGAGGAGCTTGAACTATGGAACCAAAGTCTAGTGAAGTGGCCAAAGCTGGATAAGAGGTTGAATCCGAGACCCGTTGGTTGAGGAAGGATGAAAACAAACAACACAAATGCATCATTATGGTCAGTACAAAACTTTTGCTTATTCCTAATGATACTAACAAAATCATTCATGTGCACCACTAACATGATTTCCTATTTTACAGTCATCTTTCTCTTTTTTCTGATTTTATTTCTTCTAATGTACACAAAAACAGAAGCTCATAGTAAGATGTGCAGGATTGAGAACAGGACTTGACCTCTCATTTCTTTGCAAACCTGCTTTCCTTTGTCCATTTCTAAAACAGTTTCAGGGTTTTGTACTGTAGAAATAACATTTTCATAATTATACCTGGAAGTGTAGTCAAGGGCTATAAAGCAGTTTCAAACAACCTTTCAGCAATTATTACATACTCTGGATTATTTGTGCCCCACAACACAAATTCAAAACATTTCTGTACTTCAGAAATAAGGAGAATTATTTCCTTTCTACCAAAACCAAGTATTCCCTTTCTTCCACAGTAGCATGACCTCCAAGTTAGTGTGTATCGTAGGAGGATACAAAGATGATGACCGTCCCCTTGTCAAATGTAAAGGGACAGAGATTTCCTCAAAAAATAAAAAAACTTCCTCAAAAAATAAAAAAAACTTCCTCCAGTCCTTGTAGTGATATCTCGTACTACCATGGAGTAAAGGGAATACTTGGTTTCGCTGCTGTACCTGATACCCTAATGTTTCCAATATGGTGTGCAGACCAGTGTTAGCAACAGCTGCCAGGCCTTCAACTGTCATTCCCCGTGTCAAATTTTGTACACCATAAGCATATTCCTTCTGGCATGGGCAAGTATTTAACAAAGGATAGTAAAAGTAAATAAACATTTCTAATTGACTGATAATGATAACCCAGTATCAGAACCTGTGATTGCATGTTTTGTTAACTGGAAAAGCTTACTTACATCAGAGTTTCAAAGAATGATTCATCGTACATACACTGCTAAAGAATCTTGGCAAGACTGGTTAAAACTGTATGTTCTTGGTACTTAAATACAATCAACAACCCCCTTTTTTCTCATTTTTCTGTGTGAGTTTGGGGTGTTGTGTCAAGGGATGCCACCACTCTTGAGTCACTTCAACTCTCTCACATTCTTTGAAATTCATGCTGAGTAGTAGAGTGGGCTCTGTGACACAGGACTTGTGTCATGACGTCCATCCATCTCTTGGCTGGAAATCCTCTTTTCCTCTTGCTTTCTTCCTGCATCTTCCTAATCTTTATGTAAATCATCTTCCACTTTACTGTACATGTTTCAAAACCACTATAATCTGTTGTCATTGACCTTCTCTGTAACTGGGGCTACTTTGGATTTTGCTCTCATGTCATTTCTTTGTCTTGTCCCACAGTGTGCATCCTGCCATCTATCTCAGACACTTTATCTCTATCCCATCAGGTATTCTCAACTTCTCTGCCTTCACAAGCTATCTCTGACATTGTGTCAGTTGCAACACCTCTGATTCTAGCATTGATTTACTCATTCAGGTTTTCCTTCTAAACCGCCCCTCCCAGATTCTTGAAGCTGTTTATTGGTTCCACTGTTTTCCCTTCTGTCTCAGTGTTCAGCTTCTTCTGATGTTCCCCCACTTGCTGCCATGAGTCCTGCTTGCACTCTTTCATCCCATGTGCCTTTGGTTTTGCATTCCAGTCCCCTGTGACTTGCCAAAGTTCCTGTTTAGAGTGTGTTTATAGTGCCACATCATCTGCATGCAGCAGCTTTAGTAATCTGTCCCCTCCAATCCATTTGATAATGTAGTCCATCACCAGCTTGAACAACAGTGGGCTCAGAGCTAAACTCCGATGGTCATCCAATCCCACCGGAAAACCTCTCGGTGAGTCCAAGTATTGTTTGCTCTTGTATAATTGGACTGTTGTACATAGCTTGCCCTAATTCTGCCATTGTTTCCAGGACTTTAAACCATTACAGGGCTGTTCTAGGAATGCCCATTTGGATTTTTTCCTCTCATCTCCAGCTTCTCCGCTATATGCCTCACTGAAAACAATGGGAAGGTTGTGCTTCATCCTTCTGAGAGTATCTGAATTGATAATGTCCTATCTTACTTCCTACTATTCTGTGTACTTTATCAGTCACCCTGTCCAGCACTTTAATGCAGTTTGACAGGAATTTGATACTTCCCACAGGTGAGTGTCCCCCTTGGTCTTGTACACTGGCACTACAATGCTTATTCTCCAGTTATGTGGAATATATCCTCCTTTCCATACTGTAATGAGTGCCATCAAGAGCAATTTCTCATAACTCATCAAACATCTCGATAATAACTGCTGCTTTCCCCGGACTTTGTTTTCCTTCTGACTCTTCTTCTATGGTGGGTTCTTTTTTATTGTTGTCCCTACATGGGGCCATACCATTTCTGACAGCTTTTCTTCATTTAAAAAACTCTTGGAAGTACTCCATCTGCCTTGGATATTCTCTGGACTGTTGAGCAGATCGTTGTTGGCATTCCTTATGAATGGTGTCTGTTGACAGTCTTTATCTTTCTGTCATTGCCTTGCCACCTGATAGAGCTTCTTTGCCATCTACAGAGTAACTTTCTGGAAACTACTAGAAGTTTCTCTGATACCTTGTTTTTTTGCCACTACAACTGTTGTCTTAGCCTCTTTGTTAGCCATACCAACCAGCACTCCTCTGTAATTTAGTCTGTGCCCCCCCCCACTTCTTTATGATAACTTTCTGGGGTTCTGCATTACATCACCAACTTTTATGTACATTATTTCCATGTCTTGCTCGGTCGCATATCTGTTCTGTAGTCTTCAAACATGTTGTTTTGATGTGCCAGTGGTTTTGTACTGGGGGCTGACAGTTTCACAAGGGGATAACTTTGCAGTATCCAGTTGTATCTGAATGCCCTGCATTCCTACGAGGAAGTATTCCTGAGTTGCATATTAGCCACTCTTGTATGTGATCTTGTGACTCTGTCTTGGTGAACCATGTATTGGCCACCATCAGTCCATTTGCTAGACAGAAGTCTAGAATGTTCTTTCATTCTTTATTCCTGTTGCCCCACCAATGTGTACCTAGGCATACGAGCAATGCAGGTCTCCCATGTCATTGTTTCCCATTATTTCTAGGAGCTCCTGCAACTGCTGCCTGATTTTATTCATCCCCTTTTCTTCATCACAATCATCCTGCATGGGCTTAGGCTAATATCAGACTACCTTTACACTAGAATCTGATTGTCATGAGTTGGTCACAAATTCTGATAACATCCCTTACTGTCTTCGGAAGAGAGCGTCTCGCACCACAAATTCCAAGCCAAGTGACTTTGCTGTACCTTCCCTCTTGTCTCCCAAATGTACAGTCTCCTTTTGCCATCATGTCATCTACTTCCAAGCTGCATACTGTCAGTGAACTTGCATTAATTGTAGCAATTCTTAGTTAATTTTTGACAGGTCAGTTGGTTTTACATCCAGCTTTTTCTCAACAGAGCTGTCATAGGCAACCCAGGCTGGGCAGCTGGGCTGCCCAGTATCTTATTAACGTAGGGTTGTTGGCCTTTATTGTGGGGACACACTGGCCAATAGGGGGACAAAGACTCTCCCACCATTAGCATGGGTGTCTGGCATAGGTTGGAATATGCCAATTCTTCAAACCACTCAGCACTGACAAATATCCATAAGACCAACAGCAGTTAATTCAAATTCATTCATAAACTTTTCAATAAGTTTAAAGCACTACCATGGGTTTGTTTTACCAGTAATACTGGCAAATCTACATATAGCTTTTACATCAAAAAGGTGCCCGAGACCAGTTCTTAGTTAAAAAAAAAAAAAAAAAAAAAAAAAAAAAAAAAACACAAACTAATTATACTTTTCTCAGTTCACCTATTAATAGGAGGCACATTAGAAAAAAAACATTACAAATTGGTACTGCAGTTCATTTTAGAGAGAAGTTTACTTCTGCCTTCCAAGTGATCAACATTTTTTTAAGTCCCTATTTTGACATCTCATTCTTTAGTCCTAATTGCTGGCGAAAAAAAGGAGTAGAGATAGTTGCAATAACCTACCTTAATTGTAAAAAGCAGCCTGCTACTGTATCCCTGCAAAACTGTTCAGAAGTAGTTCAGCCGCAGAATTTACAGGTCTCGGATTCTTACAGCTCTTCCTTTTCTGCCTTGTCCCATGCATACTTTCTCATAAAAAGAAGCTGTCAGTACTAAGGCACTTTTGACCATGCATGCCTGTGCACGTACAGACATAGACACACACTTGTAGAGCATAAAAGAATGCCTAGGCAGCACTGAAGTAGAAGTGATTGGGCACTGGACACTGAAAAGTCAAAATTGCTGTTTCTTGGTAGCATATCTACACTGGAAAAAAGTGTTCATATAAATAAAACTGAGGGGTATGGCTTGCTTGTTGGAGAAGGTAGCATCTCATGGATTGTTGTGGTGGGTGCACCTATTACAGTAGTCCTGTATGGAGAGCTGCAGTAAATGTAAGATATAGTGGTGTACTTTGTAGATGTCTGTAGTTCTGACTCTTACCTAGTTCACACAACATCTGTACCCCAGTGCAGTATTCTACCAATAAGTTGTATATCAGTGATTGTTTGACATCCTAACTGCTCAGCCCTTTAAGAGGGTACTTTTTTACTGTGAAAACAGTTTTTTCATTAGCAGTAATGAGTAACAAATGAGACAGAGCCTCTGAGCTATGATTAGTTGTGCTCTTGGTAAATGCAGCTTGATCGTAGTCATGTTGGGCATGTGCCATCAGGAATTCTTAAGCCGCATTTAAGAGTTTACAGCTAATTCCTGAATTCTCAAATGAATGTGTAAACAGAAAGTGCCAAATAAAAAATCAAAATCAGCAAACTGAGGTTGATTCAGACTTAAATAAAACAAGTAAAATAAAACAAAAAACATGAGCACTTTTGTCCTACCAAGAGACTTCATCAGATAAATCATGTAACACACATAATGAGTTTATATACTGTTCCTGTGCATTTAATATGCATAACTGATTCTCAAGGCAATGTTAACCCTTACAGGACAAGAACCATAAGAACATTTGTGACATGCGCCCAATGAGTAATTTTTTCACTTTTCCAGAAAGTTTTTTTTTCTATTTAAGTTAACTAAACACAAGCTGCTCTTTCGTTTAGTACAGGCATAAGGGAAATGTGATCATTAAGTCCAGGGGGCATAGTGGCTTTTAATCTCAACTGCCATTTCAGTCCCTTTTTTAATGGGGGAAATTGTTATTCCAAGAGACTTATACTTAGCTAAATGTGAGGGGTGTCCAGCCTTTTACATTGGCAGAACTTAGAGAGCTTTAAAAACAAAGATATATGAGCACCTCTATGAAATAAGTGTTAACAGGGAGACTAATGCTTTATATAAATATTCTAAGACGTGCTAATTTTAAAAGATTCACTTTTGGTATTTTTGACATTTTGACACCCAACATGAATGGGGATGACTGGAAACTTACCCTATTAAAAAATCAATTATGCAGACTGAATGAACAACAAACATATATAAACTCATTATGTGTGTGTGTGTGTACATGATTTATCTGATGAAGTCTCTTGGTAGGGACAAAAGCGCTCGTGTTATGTTTTATATTACTTGTTTTATTAAAATCTGAATTGACCTCAGTTCGATGGTTTTGATTTTTTACTTTACAGATAATTCCACTTAAAATGTAAAATAAGAAATCAATGTTATGTGCACTCCTGCAAATCAATCCTGTTAGAAGAAGGTGAGTTCATTTGAAATATTTTAATGAAATATTAATATCGATAGATTACCTGTAAAATATCATCAAAAGTTTGAACAGAGAGGACTCTGGACTTGCTTTGTAACCCTGGTCTGTATATTTCCCTCTTGTCACTTCTGTGCTTTTGGAAGCATTTGTGAGTCCTGCTGCATGTTATATTGCTAGCATTTAACTTATTACAAATGTGCCAGGTCTGTGCCTTTGTTAGCTGAAACTCATGTTTTGATAAGCTGTTTAGTTTTCTGTTTTTTGTTGTTAAACACTGCTGAAGTCTTTAACTTATACCAGGAGCGGTCTGCTTTAGGCAGCTTTTGGGATTATTTTCTCCTGTCATCCCAAGTTTGGCTTTCATTTTTTTGTCTCTGCACTTTGCAG
>NC_056733.1:340867109-340927109 GCF_019279795.1 Protopterus annectens | reverse complement strand
TCTCTATTTTTTATATATATATATATATATATATATCTGTGTATGTGTGTGTGTGTGTGTATGTATATATATATATATATATATATATATATATATATATATATATATATATATATATATGTATATAGAGAGAGAGAGAGAGAGAGAGACAGGTGTGTGCGTGTGTGTACATGTATCATTTGAACTGTGGCTTGCAAAGTGTTAGTTTTGTCAACCACGTATTGAACATGTCGTAGGCTGTTTACAATAGAATAAAACTTCTGAACTTATTCACTGACCTTAAAAATAAATGCAGCTTTCCATCTGTTATAATAATTTTAATTCTTAAACAGTCTCAGTCTTTGTGGTTGCTTCAGTAGTCTTCAATTTACACTGAACATCTCAGCTTCTTTTTGGACAGTTCTTGCTCCATTACAACTTTACTTGGAAACTTGGGCTTTGTATTACTGCAGTACTTCGCAGGGTGCCCAGTAGCAAGTCCCGCCTAAACACCACCCACCAGCCAACAATCAGTTATGTCTTAATAAACCTAAGTACTATTCCTGCCGATGGCAGCGTGAGTATTCATTGTCTATTAGTAGTTTACCCTTTTCCTCAATGTAGTGCAAACTTGGTGTTGGTATATATATCAGGGGGTGTGGGGGAAGCAGCCCTCAACATGGAGGATGCAAGGAGGCAAGAGAGAAGGAAAAAAATATTTGCAGTTATACTGCTAATAAAATATACCAACTCTGAAATTGCACTGTATTGAGGAAAAGGGTAAAGTACTCATAGACTATGAATATGCATGTTGCATCTGCATGGGTGTACGTTTCCCATATGACAACATGCCCCTTTCGCCTGCCAATCACTAAAGACCACGCCCACATTTGAGCAGAATGGCCTGCAAGGTACTACAGTAAAACAAAGCTGAAACTTAATTTGAAAAGTCTATCTGTGTGTTTTATGTATGTCTCTCTGCAGCTGTTGACTGTTACACTGTCGCATTTGTCACATTCTTCATTTTCTTGCAGCAGAACTGGTAGTGGCACTTATTTTGCTTTTCTTTTGACTTCATATGTCTTGCACAGATGTCTGTAGTTCCTGCTGTACACCTTTCCATCTTCACTATGAGCAGTGCCGGATTATGTTTAGGCTGAGACATCTTCATGCTGCATTGTTTCTCATGGTTTTCTATTCTTACTGTGTCTACACCCTGTATATCTGGTATCCTCCACAGTTTCTAGCAGTGATTTCTCTGCAGCATTTCCCTTTGCTATTTTGTTGATTTCCAGACATTAGTAATGTAGCTGAATTAAGCTATTAACAGCTGAATTAGTAGAAGATTGAGTCATTGTAATGGTATATTCCTGTGTTTCAGAACTGGGAATCCAGTGGTACTCAGGATTTTGTGAGAACAAAGTTTTTCACCGTTTGGATAGTTCTCTCCACTTGCTCATTTGATTGCCATATAAACTGGACATTGTATTCGAGTTACAAGTCCCAGATACATCTCCAGAATTCTGGACCATTGTTAGATGCAGCAACTTCAGGTATCCTCTTTTTTGAGAAAATAGGCTTGGGGCACAAATCATGCTTGCATTTGTTTTGTCTTATAGGTTTGAGTATTTAAAAAATAAATTTTGATTGGAATAAATCACTGCCTGCTTCATTCATGGATGAAGATGCATTTTACTGAAGGATGACCATGGAACATATCTATTAAAATCTTTTGTTGATTGTAATGGTATCCACTGCATACACTACAACTCTGCACCAAGTATTTTGAGTTGTATTTCATTTGTGGTTTACTGTTCCTGGATAACATCATGTATACTCTCAAGCATTTGTCTTCCTAGTAGATTGGGAAGCATTACTTTGTGTTTTGAACAGTGAGCTCTGAGCACATCATATTTCTTCTTGAAAGAAAAACAAGACTGAATTTTCTTACTGATATTTAGTCTGGCCAGCCTTTTAGTTGTGGCTTGTATTAATTGCACTTCTTAGTAAGTGTCAGTACTGCTCTATGATTCTTTTACTTTTTCTTCTATCAGGGAACTTGCAGCCTGCAAAGTTTCTGTAGCTCTAACAGTCTTCATGTTTGTGTGATAAATATTTTCTGCTCTGCAAATTTGTTCTGCCTAGTTCCGCGACTGGTCTGTTCTACTTTTAGATTATACTTGTGTAGAGCACACTCCTCTGCGGTTTCAAAGTTGCCTTACACAGTGACTTTCTAGAAATGCTTTGCAAGAATTTATGATTTTCTTTTCTAGTTGAACTTTTTACCACAGCTATACTTGTGTAGTTTCTCAAATACTGCCATCCCTTTTTCTGTTTGCACACGTCTTTCATGTAGTTGCATATGTTCTTCACACATTTTGGTGTGTTCTCTTGTTAAGATCCTTCAATATTTTAACTGGAATCTATCTGCAACACAACTGGCTTCTTTGTATCATGGTCTTTCAGTATTACAGTATCTGAAACCAGTTTCTTAATCATTTCAGAGCTGTTCAATTCACAGGCCCCTTTTCTAGGCTGTTTTCCTCTAAGAGAGTTGTGTTTGACCTTTGGGGTAAAGTATTTCAAGATGCTACATTATTTCCAGAATCTTTGATTATTGTCTTCTGGTCTTGGCATATGCAGAACTGCTATGACTTTTGTCCGTTATGCATTGGTCCCTCTAACATTAAAATAGTCTACATGTATTTCAGACTAGTTGCTGTTTTATATTTATACTAATGTTTTTTAATCTGTTTAGTAGCTGTATCACTCTCTTGTCACAGACTTTTATAAAAGTTTATTAAAATATAAAAATAAGTCATTAAGATAAGAATATCAGCAAAACATACAGAAACGGATTAACATCAAGATAATTGACAAGTAGTATTACAATGCCAATTGTCAGGTTTTCATGACTAATGACATTGTTTGAATTCCATGATGAAGTACCTACCATTAGACAGTTGGCTTCCTTTTGTCCCCTTTTTCATTTCCTCCTTTGTCAACAGGTCTTAAGATCAGAGTTGCTATAATCTCTGCTGTTACCATTATAGGTATATCTCCAGGTTGCACAGCTTACTTTGTAGATAAGCTAGGTCTTCTGTTTTGGTGGTGATGGGGGTGGGGGTCTTAGATTTTCACCTGATAGTAATTGCCTTTTTTCTGAAGTGTACTTTTACAGCTTACTGTGGTAGTTTATGTTCCTATTGTGTGTTCAAAATACCAGTTGATGATATGTTATGTTTATAGCATCTTCCACAGCTTCAGTTACCTGTGCAGCAGTTCTTTAGAATCTGCTCTGGTGCTGACAAAGTACCAAACAGAGGCGTAAGCAATCTCTCCCTTTCTAGCAGTGTAATAAATGTATGAATTTGAAGCTTGATCCGTTAACTATCTGCCAGTAACTTGGTCTGCTTTAAGTACCAGAGTGTGGCATCATTTTGCATTCCTTGAACCACTTCCTTGACTGTAAGCAGGGATATGTTTTCTTTTAATCACGTTGTACAGTGTTTGCAGATTAATGGAGATGCAAATCTTGTATTGCTGCACAACAGTAATGATGCTAGTCACCCACACTGTTATATCTGACTGCTTAATGCCACCCAAGTTTTCCATTCGGTTTAGTTCTTCCTATATTTTTACTCCTGAGAGCTATTGGTACTTTTGTTGAATATACATTTGACACTGCATGAAGTTTTACTTGTATGTGATATTCTTCAGACTTCATAAGCTTGCAAATAAATCAGGATAGATATACAGGTTATGTACTGTGGCTCCAGACTTCATCTGAGACTGTGGGACAACTTGTGTACACAGGTGCTGTTTGGTTTCCTGTGTTGAATTTGATGTTTCCAGCTTCTCACAATCTAAATGAACTAAAATATTAGGACATATTAGTTCTTTAAATGATGCAGCTTGAAAATGTTTTGCTACAGTTTGAAAGTTTGGTAGTTTTGATATTTATGTTACATTGTTACCATCTTTTGACCTAATGGCTCATTCAGGTGGCCAGATTAAGGTAAACACACACACCCTTTGCTTCAGTACTTAAGCACTCCAGTGCTTCAGACATATCTTCAGACAAAGTATTGCAGGTTATACCTGTGTCTAGTTTAAATTCAACATGTTGCTTATTAATTCTTTACAAAGCTTTCCAAAAATCTGACTTGTATTGTTGTCTTGGTCCACATATGTATTTTCTGACCTCACTGCATCGTCTTTATTGTTCAGTTGCACCGAAATAGCTTATTATACTCAAGTTCAGGAAAGTGTAAATTCGTAGCACGCTTGTTTTTCCATTTATCATTTTTGAAAAATATCTTTTGGCATTCTGCAATATTTGTTATATGCAGAACAGAACTGTTGTCATAGTCACACCCAGTAAATGAGGCTTGAATTTCGTTCTCATGGTATTTTCTCCAGTCTCAAGTATTGTCACAGTACGTTCCTTTTGCAGCACATCTTTTTATTTCTTAGTTTCTGTTTCTGAGGGTCATATTTTGTCATACATATATATCCATTTGTCATGTATTTTTAAGTGTACACTAGTGATTTCACATGCACTCCACACATCTGCAGCTTCTGTCAGTGTTATTTCTGTTTCTCTAAATAGCCTGTCTATTCTTTCATCCCTTCTTAGATTGCATACTGCTCTCTCTCTCTTAATTCATCATGCATCACATTACTGAATTGTAGCAATCACTCCACATTCTTTGCCTATGTTCTTTAGTTTATTAACATAATTATATCTAGTTTCTGTATAACTTTATATCCTTGTAAATAACATATGGTGGATAAATATTAATTTTTTTTCTGACCAACAGTGATTCCTGAATTTTCCGTTTGACTGCTTAGTAACCTTTCTACTTTTCAAGAAAAAGGGATATATTTAACGTCTTCCCAGTCCATGTATGCATGCATGCTTTATATTGTATCATCTTAGAGAGTTCTTTTGGTTGCAGTTGAGCCATTTTTTTCCATCTATAAATTACATTTGTTTAGCTCCAGGTACAAACTCTTGAAATGTATTTCTTCACTTTTGTACCTGTATTTCTTTAATCTGGCACCATAGTATGTGGATGGCTTTTAAATAAAACAAACAATGACTTTTATGAGGTCTGTATTCATACCGTCTCTCTAAAAAGCAAATGTACATTATGACGGGTCTATATCACATCATCGAACTTGTATAAGTTCAAGCGATGTAATATTGAACCCAAAAGTCCAAAACACAAAATAAATAAGTCACAATCGGTGGGTCATTTTCTGAGCTTTGCTGTTTCCTCCACTCTGGTGCAATCTCTGAGTTTGTATATTTAAGTAGGGTGGGTGTGGGGGTGAAGCCCTCTACTTCAGTTTTAGTTTAAGGTTTATGGGGGGGGGGGTTTGTTAGGAACAGCAATCCCCCCCCCCAGGGGGGGGGGGGAATCGCTGTTCTGTGTGCTCATTGTTGTGCGGTTTCAGACTTTTGGGTTCAATATTAAATCGTTTGAATTTCTACACGTTTGATGATGTGATAGTAAAGTAATGTCTTTCGGCTTTTTCTGGTTAGGGGTCGCCACAGAGGAACGACGGTCCACTTATGAGTGGCAGTAGATTTTTACAGGGCCGAGGTGCCAGCCTGACACCCAACCTTCAACAAAGGCACACCCATTCACGCACACACCTACCTGCATGTCTTTAAATGTCACTCAACCGTGGGGAGGACATGCACACTCCACACAAAAGGCACTCTAGTTGAGAACTGAACCAGAGAACCTCTTGCTGTGAGGCGACAACGCTAACCTCTGCACCACTGCGGCCCCCATTATGACATGCAGCACCTTTTGAGTAGCATTTAAAATGTATATACGCTATTCTACACTAGTGTTTAACCTAACCATCCAGTGAACTAGGAGAGGAAAGTTATACCTGCTTGACATGTCACATTATAGTAACTATTTAGCTTTTATACCAGTGAATGGCAAACCTTTTGGGTTTGGTGTGTCAAAAATTCGGAAAATGCCTAACGTGACTCTGCTTGCATGTCACCCCCCACAAAAAAAAAAGTAAATAAATAAAACAGCATAGCTGTCTATACATCAGGGATAAATCTCAGCAGAATTAGAGACAAATCTGGAATTATAAGACATGCAGTTTAAAACTGCTAGTACTATTAATTTGAGACACTGACAGAAAAAATGCATACTAATTAATATTAAATTTTCTGAACTAAAATTAGTCTATAAATCTTATTATTGTCATTAAGTTTAAAAAGTTGCCAGTTTTAGGAGGGAGTAAGAGGGACAGTTGAGAGGAATGTAAACAGCAGACTGCTAGAAATGCAGACTATTTCCCCTTTGCAGCAGTGTAACTGCGAAGATTGAACAATGTCAGCACTGCCCATTGCGGACTCTATCGATACCGAAATAGTCTTTTAGGTTAAAAACTTCCATACCTCTGCAGCAATGTTGTTGAACTGGCTCCTGGCACAAAGTAATTTAATGCACTTCACACAAGCAACAAATGTAAAAGCAGTTTCTTTGGTAACTCGGATGTTGGTGAATGCTGGTGTGTCACCCCAAATGTCATGGAGTGTCACCTTAGACAGGCATGTCATAGGTTTGCCATCATTGTTCTATACTTTGTTGTTCAGGAGGAGGATCCCTTGTACTCGGAAGCAAAGCACCAGGTGAAGGATGCAGAGGTCAGAAGTCAGTCAGATGTCTCTGAAGTGCTTCAGTCCACAAGACGATTTTGCAGACCTCATGTGCCACCAGTTGCCATTTATGAGTGAAGGCTTAAGTGCTTGTTTGTCCTCCTCTTTGAAGGATGGCAGTACATCTGTGAGAAGTACAACTTCCAGCAGCCACCTGGTGCTGAATCCAGTCATCTTTTATGACCTTGGTTTATCTATGTTTTGGTAGCACCTGGGGCTGAGGACCGTTCTCCCATAGCTTCATTCCTATTATTTCATCTAGTAGGCTTATAGGTTTGGTTGATTATGGTTTTCTGGGACCTTCTGTACCACCACGGCTTTTGGGATGGTCTGAGGCTTTGTGTGTGTGAGATCTATTTATTTTTATTTTTTTTTATTTCTGTTCTTAGAGGTGTTTCCATGGTTTCTGATGGTGTGCTTTGATAACATGAAGCCCTGCCTTTGTAAACCAGACATCAGTCTGGCTTATACTTCCCCAATCCTTGTGTTCTGTGTCAGCTGCCTCCTTTTATTTGGATGGACTTCAATCTAATGCCTATCATTGAATCTTCCTGTAAATTGGGCAGGAGTATATTTGTGTATTATTACCCCCCATCCCCGTTTTCCCATCTTACAGATTGTATTTGATCAGTAGTTGAGGTAAGATTCAGGTGATCACATGTGCTAGGTTCCCCTTTCTAGTCTGATGTGACACCATCAATTTCTCTGGAAGGAAGCATAGGTACCCTGAGAACTGCAACAGAAGCAAAATAGTCTGGTATAGGATTGCAGAAGATCAAAATCCCAACAGTTACCCACTGCTGCTATGCGCTGTCCTTCACAGCTTACTTTGTGCATTGAGTACATATCTCAATAGTGTGTAGTTTATAACATGTTTAATAACAAAGTCAGCAGCGCTGATGTGTATACACTGAAGTGTGCATTACTTGAAAGCCACTATTCTAGCAAGCGTGGCAAAATGATTTGTTTAACTTACTGGTTTTGCTGTGGTAAGGAGTAAGAGAAAGATGATATTGGAAGGATCTATGTTTCTGAGTAGGGGAAAATCAGTACTGGAAGGAGCTATGTTTCTGAGCAGGGGAAAACCAATACTGGAAACTAAAGTTTTAAAATAAATGGCATTTGCCTTTCTGTTTGTCTTTTGTAACTATGTAAGTAAGGGGGTAGGAAATACAGGTGGTTGCATATGTGTGTATTTAATGTTTTCTCTCAATTTGTGGGCTCGTTGATTTATTTAGGGCATTTTGTTTTTAAAGGTAAAGTGGAGACTGTTGATTTTCTCTGTTTTGACATGACTTCCATGCCATCTATAAATTGATTGCCTTGACTGTTGCACATACATTAAGATTTACGTGATTCGTATTTGCAGTGAAAGTTCAAACACCTGTAAAGAATTGCTTTTTGAACTTAGTCCTGATTAACCAAAAAGGCAATGTTGCCCTAGAATTGACTTGTATTGTCAATGTATAGGACTATTTTTGTGAAGATAACACTGCAGTGTTCTGTAAGTTTGAACTTAGAGACTGCATAGTATAGTATAGAAATTTTGTGTGATGCATTTTGTATGGGATATAATCTTTTATGCCATTTGACCATTTCCTTCATCAGCCTCCTAGCATGGTTTAGGAGCAAAAGAAAAAAAGTCTTTAAATGAGTGGAGTTATTGTCTCTAACTGATGATGCTTCTAGGACCCAAAAAAGCAGTGAAAAAGTGAATTTTTGATATGCTGCTGTTTACTTTTGGCCTGTGTTATGGTCATGTCAGGGGGTGCTGTATTTTTCCCCCAAACATTGCTGTTAGTTTTTTCTTCAAAGTTAAACAATCACTGGGAAGCCAACAGGTTAAAACCTTAAATAACACATACAGAGTGTTTTATTTTAACTCTCAAATAAAGCTTGTGGAATGTAGACCACATTCTTACTTGACCATCACAGAAACTCATATGTGCCTGCCATGTTGCATCTGTTTTTTTTTTCATTCTTGTGATGTCCAAACCAGTATTTCATAGCAGCTGTTATGTCACAGCAGAACTGTTGCATTATGATAAGTTAACAAGGTAAGCAGTATGATCTTTTCAAACCCTTTTCAGCTACAACCTGTATCGCAAGCAGAAATGCCAGTTGCAAAGTATAGATAATAGTTGCCATGCTAATAGGAAAAACTATGTTGTCCTGCACAAGGTTTCTGATTCTTGCTTATAATCCCAAAGGGAGAGTTAATGGTTTTATTTCAGTTGCTACAGTAACAGTTAAATGTTTGGTGGAACATTTAATTAGAATTGATTTTAAAAGATGACAGTATATTAGCAATTTGGAGTGGTTTGCGCTGTCACTACAGTCTCTCTGCTTAATTAGAGCTGTAGTCACTCAGACCAAAGAAACAAGGTGACTAGGCTATGAGGATGCACAAAGCAAGGAACTGCAATGAATGTCAAGCAGTATTTCAGATTTATTTAAAATAATTGAGGGCTTTTGTCCCATTTTATTTAGGACTTCATCAGAATGAAGATTCAAAAAAATGATACTTTTTTGCACACAGATCAAACAAGTACACCAGTCAAAAAACACTATTCAGTAATGTTGTTGTTGTAAGACTATATAAAAAATTTAGTTAAACCTAAAAACTATATTTAGTAGATAAGCAGTTGGTTAGCATAATTTAGCAGCTGTTTGTTTCAGCATGGATTGTAAAGAATAATCCTTTAAACCAGGAAACATAAAGGCACTGAGTTTAAATTGACATACTAGCTCTTCATATTCTAATACATTTTCCTAATCCCATCCCCTAGGATCAATATCTACTCTTTCCAAAATACCGAATAAGAATTCATCATGAGAGGCTTTTTTTGAATTTTTAGTTCTAATACTGTAGTAGTTCATAAATCTGCTTCTTTAAAGTTCTCTCTATTTATCCAACAAAAAAGTCTTACAACACCACAATGAGTGATGTACATTTTTAAACTTAAGTCTTCTGAGGATTTATGTGTTTTTAACTTTTTAGCTATTTAGAATATGACTGCTTATTAACTAACTAGCTCTTTAAGGATTATTTATTCAATTACTTTTTTTATCGAGTGAGGTTTTTGACTGGTGTACTTGTTTTATCTGTATATAAAAACATATAATTTTTGTTGAATCTTCGTTCTGATGAAGTCCAAAATAGAATAGGATGAAAGCGCTAAATTATTTTTAATATATTTGAATTACTGCTTGACATTCGTTGCAGGTCATGGCTTTGGGCATCCTTGCCGCCAGGTCACCTTGTTTCTTTGGTTTTAATTAGAGCTGTAGTGAACAGGTTTTTTACGATGTAGTAAGGAAAAGACTTGAGAAAGGTAACTGAATCACTTTCACAGTACCATGTAATGTAGTGTGGTATTGTATACTGAGCAAGTGGGGAATCAGCAACTCAAAAAAATGTACATAAAACAGGAACAGCAATTTAGTGCAAGAAACAGGCCTGTAATACTTTGCAGACCTGACAAACCTGTGACTGTATAATTAGGCTGCGTAAATGCATGCTGTACCTTATCTGAAACAGACTCGCTTTTACTTCAGTTTTACTCAACCCCTATGGTATAAAGTTCCCTTGTTTTATTTTTAAAATGATCAGTGAAAATGAACTTTTGAAGTTGTATGTTCGCGATTGCCACCATTTCTTACTTGGAGCTGGTTTCCTAAAATATTTTTCAGGCACTTCATTGGTACAGGATATGAAGGCATACCTGGAAGGTGCAGGGTATGAGTTCTGCGATATCATGCTACTCCTTGACGGTCACCCCAGGCCAGCTCATAAAGCCATTCTTGCAGCACGCTCCAGGTGAGGGCAGACATTTTTTTTTTTTTTTTTTTAATTAGAATGAAAGGATGCAGCTTTCATGTTGCCTTGAAACCAAATGTATACTACTTTTTTTCAATCATGTATTAAAATTCAGCAGTAAATATGTTATGCAAAAAAAAAGCAACCAAATGCATACTGACTTGAGCTTTGTTTCTCAGTTATGTGTGTGTGTCTGTATGTACCTAAATATATATATATATATATATATATATATATATATATATATATATATATATATATATATACGCACTCACATATACATGCAGGCATGCGTGTATATATATATATATATATATATATATATATATATATATATATATATATATATGCCCACTTTGTGGTCCTTTACCACTCCTGTAAAGCTCGATATTTACCACTGTGTAAGCGGTATACAATTTGCTGGCTTGTAATGTTATACAAGACTGAAAAAGTGCCCAAATGACAGATATAATTTATTTCTAGTCAGAAAGTCTGAGCACTGACGAACAATATAAAATATCCATGACTTGTTACATAATAAATAGTAAAAAGGGTTTAATACTAAGATGATTTGGCTATCGGTTTTCCAGTTATATTGGTAGTTTCATAAACTGTGACACTGTTATATCATTTGAGCTGGCCTGTTACAACAAATGAGACTTCACTGCACCTTTTTTCGTAATTTCCAGATGTCATCCTCTGTAGGAATATTTCCTTTGCAGAAGCACTCCATTTCACATGCATCACCTTTATAGAGTAGTCACTTTGTGCACTTTTGTTTTCTTTTTTCTTTGTGTTGAACATGGCTGATCTTGATGTCAAAGTCCACCCCACCCCCAATCCAATGTATTAGCAAAAGTCAAGATTTTTTTTTAGAACACGGGAGTTGATTGCAGGTCTGGGACCCACTAAGTCACCCCCTTTGTGCTCTGACCACCCAGAGCAATAGTGCAGATACTGCCATTGATTCATGTCCACTGGCAAATGCTAGTGTTTAGTAACGGCATTTGCTAGCCTGTGTTTTAGTAAATATAATGTCCACAGAAACATTGCACTAATTTGAGATCTTGTACTTTTTTAAGGAATTTTCCCTCTTCCTCCTCCTCAGTGGTAATGGATGATTTAAAAGGTCCCCCTCCCCCAAGCAAAACAAATAGTCTACAGATCCTTCTTTGATGCAGGCTGTTGCTCTTTTTGCTTCTAAAAAGTCTGAAGCCATTAACATGAGAGAGCTGAACAAGCATTTGCTATTACCAAACGTTTGCTTGCAGTGGAAATGAACTGTAGCAGTAGTGGTTAAAGATATGTGATCTGTAGAATGGGAATATACCAGTCATGCAGCTGGCAAGTAGAACGTAATCCTTCAGTGTATTCAGAACATTAATTTACACAATGTTTATAGGTAGTGGGCAATATGGTTTTTCTATCTTGATCCATTTTTTGCATTCATGTCTAACTGTTTGTAGCACCATACACTTTTTAAGAGTGACTAAATTTAATGTCTGGCACAATTTATTACTGTGTGAAGGAAGCACAACTTTATTAAAATTATTCATATTGGCAGTTGTGTTTTACACAACAAAGTGCTAATCCTAAGAGTAGTGTACATAAAAATTGCAGTGCATACAGAAGAATGCATTGAACATGTACTTCTCAAGAGTATATTTTAGATGAAAAATGGTTCTTCAGTTAAGCTTTCATTGTGGATTCCCAAGACCGTTCTTTGTCAGTATAAAGTAAGTTTACACTACAGACATACTGCCATGTGTTTACAATATTAAGGATGCAGTTCAGTCTGCTTAATGGGAAATAATTTATATTTCCATCAATTTTGTGGAGACTGTTAATAGGAGCAGCTGTATTCATGTATCTTAGAAGGTTTGGTGACAGGATTTTATTAGAAAACAAGACATAGTCAGGCTTTACGTTTGTTAGCAGTTGAATATTTTTTTTCAATCTTTTCTCTCTCCTGTTATCACTGTGTGTGAAGAGATGGTTCCCATGTCATATGTTCTCTTGCATTCTGGCCACTCATAATGCTGTGCTTCACTATTTAAAAATAATTTGCAACCGTATTCAGTGTTTGATGAGAAGATTTATGTATACTGTGTTATACAGCGTGATCAGCTTGCTCCTATTATAAATAAAAAGGGTTAGGAACAACTTTGATGCAACTGTGGCCTTCTATACATAGTTTGTACCCTCTGCCTGTACAGTGATATGTGTTGTCTGAATATGCATTTATTAATTGAATGATTGTGTCATGGTTGTGCCTGTACAGTGATGTGTGTTGTCTGAATATGCATTTGTTAATTGAATGATTGTGTCATGGTTGTTGCTTACTCAGTCAATACTACGTGCCTTACTGATCTCTTTGTAAAAGTTGTAATTCAAATTACTGATTGTAAATATTGTTTCAAGCTGTTATGTAATCCTGTTATTGCCTTCATTCAAACCTTCTTTTAATAATCACTGTAATAAGTATATTTGTTTCTATGTAAATACTTGATCTAATAATCAAATTGCATTCTTTGACACTGCAATTTCTACCCAGTGGGACCCGTTCATGGGTGAAAAGGGTCTGTCAACCAGTCTACTTACCAGAATGGAATAAATAAGTAGAACAAGAGGGATGCATATTTTAATAGAATATATCTGAAGGTAGCAAAGCTTGGAATGATGAAAGAGTTTTCTTCTCTTCAGACAAGATGCACATTTCTTTTTAAAGGCAAAATACTGAAGTGGAAAGAACTTGAGGTAACTCCCAAGAGTTCAAGTCTGTACTGTACCGAGTATTGATGCTGGGCTGCATCAATAAGAATTACATTGCATGTTTAACACATTTTGCAACAAAAGTAATTATCGTGGTACAGTGATGTCTGGTGTGCAAATTGCCAGCATTTTCACCCTGTTGGGGATTTCTTTCAGCCACTGCTTTTGTAAAAATCTTTTTTAAATGACTCTCTCTGTAGGATCATGCCACTGGGGTAAAAAATAAATCTAACCACAATGATATCGCTGTACGCAATACGCTGACAGCTCCACACTCATATGCGCTGCTGCTTCTCAATCAGAACTTCAGTCACTAACCCAAATGACCTTTAGTACAGTTGAAAACTGGCTCCTACAAAGACGTCTTATCCTTAACCCCCCCAAAAAAAAATGCTACTATTTACCCCCACCCGCAGAACCTCCCCACTTAACTTTACTATTACTTCAAGTGATGGAACTATAATATCTCCTGAACCAACCACCAAACTACTCTGGGTACTAATATATAACAACTTGTCCTTTGAACCTCACATTAATAACACCATAAAAATAGTAAACAAGAAATTAGGTTCCCTCTATAGAATAAAACCCTTTCTTACACCTCCAGCCAGGGTTACTATTGCTCGTACCCGCCTCATCTCTACCTTGCTCTATGCCTCCCCTATCTATACCAAAATATGTAGAAGTAATCTGAGTAAACTTACATCCTCCTACAACAATATTGCCAGATTTGCAGCTGGGTCCTCCTATAGAACTCATCACTGTATCAATCTCAATCAGTTAGGATGGTTGGAGCTGCCAAATGTAATACTTTTTAATCAATTAATAGTAGCCCATAAGATCCTGTATTTACCTCAAAATACACCCATACTTGCATCCCTAGTCACCCCCTATAATAACCTCAAGACCTTACGCTCACCTAATAACCTACTTGTACAAATATCAAAATCCAACAACTTAGCTGGTGACACCTTGTTCTCCAATACAGTAGGTAAAGCCTGGAACATCCTCCCAAGCCAGCTAACCTCAATATCCTCTGTCAGCTTATTTAAAAGCAAGCTTAAACCCTACCTCAAATCACACTGGCTATGCCCCTGTGTTAACCCAGACTAAGTACCTAACTATTAACTAGACTCCCACAATTCCTAGCCTCCCATGATCATGATCTTGTGTTGTCTCACTAATTTTTAGTGTGCTTAACCTTCCTTAGGATTTTTTTCTCATGTAAATAAGTATATACTGTGGAATGATCAAACACCTTCATATAGTATCACAACCTATGTGTTAAATAACACTAGAAATCCATCCTTGTTTGCTGTTCTTCTATACTCTATCTATTGATCTCTAGTGTTTTTCTTTCTTAGTTTTTTGTGAGACCTTAGTATCTCTTATCATAAACTACTAGGTGTATCTAATTTTGTAATATGTCATAAAGATTTGTACTACACCATTTCTAATACAAATGTATTAGTCTTATTCATCTATTCTTAGATAAATTTTTCCTTTTTCCTACTGAAATATAAAATATATAATCTTAGGCTTGTACTATAATTGTTAAAACTTCTTATGTACCAAATTATACTGTTATTGTCTTTGTCTTGACCTTTTATGTTGTTGTAATTTGTGGAGCTTTTCTCCCCGGGCCTCCACTGAAAATGGACATATATCCAGCTGGACTAGCCCGATCAACAAATGTAAAATAAATAAAATAAATTAAATATCAATCTAGGGAAAGTGTGCAGTGCCTCCTTAGAGTTTAAAGAAATCCCAATCCCTCAGAGCCACACGCTCCAGGGGTCTAAACCTTGTCATCACAATAAACAAAACATGCTGGAGGGATAGGTTCCTGACCCAGAGACTCCCCAGACTCTGGAATAGACTGCCCATACATGTCAAGCAGAGTGCCTCTTTGGCCCTCTTCAAAAGGAACCTTGACGATTGGATGGGAGAAAGGAAATTCACCCAGGGATCACTTCAGTCGCCCTGCTAGACTGGGGTCCAGGGAAGTAAATAGTGTGGGAAGAAATAACCAGGGAATTGTTATGGCTAGGCTTGTATAGTCCCTAGGGCCGATAGCCTAGTACCAACCTATGAACCTGTAATGGGCTCAGGAGTGTGCAAATGCAGAGATGCATCCATCAAAGTCTGTGGGCATACCTGAGGATCCCTAAGTTGACATGACTGAGGTATGCTCTAGATTTAGTTGTGCCATGGTAAAGTTTACAAAGCTTTCTAAATGCCACAAATAAACAAGCAACAAATGTGATATACAATTGCATTGCGGCAATTAACTCACTAGATACTTTGCTGCAGCTGTGTATGTAAACCAAACACGAAGGTGCTGTGGTTATCTTGCGAGCAAACTCTGAACAATACTTGTTTTAGGGTAATTAATGAAACTTTGCACAGAATTGCTTTATGCAGTATTTAAAATTGTACAGAGAGCTCTCAGACAAAATAGCTTGAGTTAACAGACCCTCTTTTAAAGGATCAAATATGTTTTGAAACAATGAAGCAAAAATCAGCTGAGTGACTGCTTCTCAAATGAAACTGTTTTCATAATATGGTTTGCTTGTAGGTATGTATATCGTAGGTATGATTCATGTGTTTTTGCATTTTCTGGCATAACTTCACTCGCATCACTTCTGCTTCCACCCACTGTTCTTACCTGCTGCTTCCCTCTTATATTTATTGCTACTAAAATTAATTTATATTTGTTTTTCTACTCTGTTAATAATGTCATATAGTTTCAGTTGTGTATGGGATTCTCTACCTTCTGTGATTACGCTATGTGTGAATTTGTTCTGTTTTATTTAATTTTTTTGTGATTTTCTTCAGCCAGGCTGTGCTTGCAAATGTACCCCAGTAAAGAAACTAAAAAAGTTAATCTGTCCATCGCGCATTTGTCTTCTGCTGTTGATGTACATTTCAAATACAAATACAGTAATGTATGTATTAATCTAGGAATACCTTTATAAGAAATTATTTTGAATTCTGTGCATATGATTCAAATGCAATACAATGTCGCACACATTTAAGCAAAGTGTATTTTTCACATTGACAGTGACAGGCCATGAAGGATGTAGAATCTCTGTGTCATGAGTTTATATTTCAGACTGAACATCCATTATCTGGGGGTATAATAAATGTTGAAAATTACAACTTTTGCCATTTGAAGAGTCAGGTATCATCCAGAAATTTTTAATGAGGCTTAAGTGTTTCTTAGGTTTCATAAAGTCTTTTCGTTAGACTCATTAGACATACATTATTTAGCATAATTTGTTAGACGAAATGTGTTCTTTTTAAATTATAAAACGTCAAGCTGAGTTGTAACAGTGCAAAAGTGGTATTCATCTGCATACTGTGTAACATCGCATTCTTTACAGTTTAACTGTAAATGCACATTATATGTTTCTTACGGTAATTAAGGGAATACATGTATCCATAAAATTTTTGCATGTTTAATATCCAACTATTGGTCTTCAATGAACTCATTGTTTGTATTAATCAGCAAAATAAAGAGCACTAAAATACTGCAAGGTCTACAAAACCAGGTTAAAACTGTAACCCTGATTCCAGATGTTGGAAACTGTAATTTTCAGTAAGTACACATTTGTAGAGTTATTTTATTTATTTTTTATTAAAGTGCATTTTTATTCATGCCTTGTGCATTTCATTCTATCCATTATTTATTTCTGATCATTTGGGTTTATGAGAACTATCTTTACATGTCATGGTACAAAGTGTTTACCCACAGTGAAAAACAGCAATGTCCTGATCTCGCTAGCATCTGAAAAGAAGTGGTAATTTAATTGAAATGTTGCTTGACAACCTATTTATTTTTCTTTAGCAAACTAATTATTTATCTCCTTCACCTGATGCCATTCTTTTTCGTGCTCACTTCAGATATATTTACATTGGAAGTTTCACTGTTCCCTGTCTGCTATAGGTTGATAAAGTATGGTTGCAGCTTTGGAGAGAGTATGGTTGATTTGGTCTGGTGCATTATTGTGAATGATCAAACAATAGACATGGATATCCTGGCTTTTACCTGATTCCATTCTTTTTCGTGCTCACTTCAGATATATTTACATTGGAAGTTTCACTGTTCCCTGTCTGCTATAGGTTGATAAAGTATGGTTGCAGCTTTGGAGAGAGTATGGTTGATTTGGTCTGGTGCATTATTGTGAATGATCAAACAATAGACATGGATATCCTGGCTTTTGCCATACAGGATTTGTAAAATCAGATGTTCTTCATCTCACATTGCTGCAGTCCTTACACTTGGGTAGTCCGCTGTCCTCGGTCGGCCCGAATATCAAAGTATAAGGCTGACGTCGGTCAAGGCGCATTTGACTGACATCAGGACGTCAGGGTACAAATGCGCTTGACCGACGTCATATCCTCAGTCTTTTTTGCCGCATGGTCCGATGCAGAAGCAGCATTGCAAGTGCCGGTTGGCGTTCTGAGATTTTTCGATTTCGAAGTTTCAGACCGAGTTCAAAGTTGGCTAAGTACCCCGTTGGGGAATATTTTAGTTTTTTCTTGCCTCAGTGATTTACCGGATGTCAGAAAAAGTCAATAATTGCATTTCTTGTGGGAAACAGATACCGCATAGAGATTATCATACTTTGTGTATTCCTTGCTTAGGGCCTGAGCACGACGTTGTTGGCTGTCGCTCTTGTGCTAGATTTAATAAACGCACTATAAAGAGGAGGTTGGATTGTGCAAGGTTAGTCTTTGGGAAGCGGTGCAATTATAAAATGCCGTCGGATGCTCCGACGCCCGCTTCTTTGAAGAAGCGCAAGGACAAAGCAGTTAAGCCTAGGCTGGAAGAACCGTCTGTACCGGACGCCGGTTCTTTAGAGGTGTCGGTGGAGCCGGTGGCTCCACCGGAGGTTTCTTTGTGTTCCCAGGGTGAGACTTTAGTATTGCAAGATGTGGCCTCTCAGGAGGCAAGTCAAGCTGAGGGGGCTTCTCAGGTTACTATACTCCCCTCCCTTCCTAGGGTGGCTAGGCCCTCTCCTTCTGTTTCTAAGGCTTCTCCCAGGGGCAGGCCAGGTTTAGCTTCAGTTGGTGTTACCCCTAGCTCTTCAGGTACTGTGCCCAAGAAGCATATGCTTAAAATGGCAGAAGATTTGATTGCTTTGATTAGGGGTTCTATGCCCCCTCCTGATAAGAGGCCTAGGGTGGACGCTGAGCTGCGGGGTTTTGAGCAGGCTTCAGATGTGTCAGAGTCTTCGGCTGAAGACTTGCAGGAGTACTCTCCTTATTCTGATTCTGATGTGGATGATTCTACTCCTTCTGCTTCTCCTCCTGAGGATTTTTCTTTTTCAGAAACTCTTCATTCCATGAGGGAGCATTTTAAGTGAGAAGGTCAGGACTTCTCTGATTCCAGGAAAAGGCTTAGGGAATTTTGTTTTACTCCAGCATAGGCCTTTGGCTATACCTCCTGTTTTGGATGTAGTGGAAGATGTTTTACAGAGGCTTCTCTTAATCCTGATTCTTTGCCTCCTGCTCCTGTTAAGCCGGATAGGTATTACAGGGTGCCTGAAGCTCATAAGTATCTTTTTAAGAGTCCTAGGGCAGACCCAGAAACTGTTAGCCAGGGGCCTAAAGGTGTCAAGGCTTCTGTTGTTAAGAATCCGGTTCCTGCAGACAAAGAGGCTAGGGCCTTGGATAGATGGGGAAAGAAAGTTTATACTTCTTCCACTCTTGCTATGAGGGCTTTGAATTGCCAGTTTCACATGTTGAAATACCAAAACTATCTCCTTTCACAATTAAAGTCTAAGGTTGATGCTCTGGCAGTAGGTATTGATTGTAAAGAGTTGCAAGATTTAGTACATGTTTCTGAACAGGTGGGTAAGCATTCTTTGCAATGTGGTTTTGATGCTGTACAGGCCTCGTCTAGGGTGGCTGCCACTGGGTCAGTTCTTCGCAGGCACGCCTGGCTAAGGGATCAAAATTTTTCTGAACATGTTAAAACAAGGATTTTAGATGCTCCTTTACAATCTGACGTGTTGTTTGGTCCTCCTGTTGAGGCAGTTTTAAAGAAAATGGAAGACAAAGCTAAGTCTATGCAGACTGTTAAAGATTTTTTGCAGGTTCAGCCTCCAAAGTTTAGCAGAAATTGGCCTGCTAAAGGGTGGACGTATCCTTCTTATGATTCCCAGTCTAGGGGTAGATCTAGACGTGGTAGGGGCAGAGCTCAGGGCTCTTTCAGGCCTAGAACAGGGAGTTCTCCTGCACAGTCTTCAGGTGAGGGCAGGGGTCAGTCCTTTCGTAAACAGACCCAATGACCTACCTTTTCAGCTGCCAGAGCCTTCTCGTCTGGCAGCACCTTTGGGAGGAAGGTTGGCACTTTTCAAAGAAAATTGGAGTTTAATTACCCAAGACAAATGGGTATTGGATATCATACACCAAGGTTACAGGTTTTATTTCCATACCTTGCCTCCTTTCAGAGGCATGCCAGACGTTCCTCCTCAACAAAGAATAGAGGCTCACAAGCAAATTTCTCTGTTACTTCAACTAGGGCCATACAGCCGGTCCCTATGCCAGAAGTGGGCCTAGGATTTTATTCTCGCCTGTTCCTAGTACCAAAGAAGGGGAACACGTGGAGACCAATTTTGGATCTATCTATCCTCAACACTTATCTGGACATTCCCAAGTTCAAAATGTTGACGTTGCAACAGCTTTTGCCTCTGCTGGGCAAAGATCATTGGATGGTAACTTTGGATCTCAAGGAGGCTTACCTTCATGTTCCTATCAGACTAAGTTGCAGGAAGTATCTGTGTTTTCGAGCTGGGACTTTTCACTATCAGTTCTCTGCATTGCCCTTTGGCTTATCTACTGCGCCCAGAGTGTTCACAAAAGTTCTGGCTCCAGTGATAGCTTTCTTCAGGCTGAAAGGAATACAGATCTATCCTTATTTGGACGACTGCCTGATTCTGGCTCAAGGAAGGGAAGAGCTTCTTCGTCATTTGGAATATGTGATAGCAGTGCTAAGATGCCTAGGGTATTCTGTGAACGAAATAAAGACCAGTCTAGTACCCTCTCAAGACATGTGCTTTCTGGGTGTGAGACTGAATACAGCATCCCAGATGGCCTTTTAACCCCGGACAAACAAAAGAGTCTATCCCTTTACTTCCATCAGCTATCTCATCAGTCCGGGCTGACTGCAAGGACAGTCCTTCAAGCCTTAGGGTTCATGGCATCTTGTATTCTGGTGCTTCCCAATGCCAAACTGCATATGAGGAAGCTACAATGGTATCTCAAAATGTATGGACACAGCACTGCCAGGATCTAGACACTGTCATTCAAATAATACCTTGCATTCAAAAGGAATTTTTGTGGTGGGCTCAGGAATGTCACCTAAACAAGGGACTCTCTGTGACCCGGCCAGAGGCGAGTCAGATTTTAACGACAGATGCCTCAGACAAAGCTTGGGGAGCTCATCTAAATGGAAAGTGGATACAAGACAAGTGGCCTGCCAGACTACAACATCTACATATCAATCTAAAGGAGATGTTAGCAGTCCAGTTTGCATTAATAGCTTTCAAGGATTTACTTCTTCCAGGGCAGGTGTTGATTCTAACAGACAACACAACTGTCATGTGGTACATCAACAAGCAAGGGGGAACACATTCTTATCCTCTATGCAGGCAAGCAATGATTTTGTGGGAGACTGCTCTCAGTTTACAACTCAATCTTCAGGCAAGGTTTCTGCCAGGAGCACAGAAGTCCTTAGCAGATGTGTTGAGCAGACGAATTATGGATCCCCATGAGTGGAAATTGGATCCTCATGTGTTTCAGAAATTGACAGTGTCATGGGGAACTCCAGACATAGATCTGTTCGCTTCTCCACTAAACCATCAGCTGCCAAAGTTTTGCACAAAAAGGTTTCATCCTACAGCTTGGAAAGTGGATGCTCTTTCTTTCAATTGGAGCAATCTTCATGTGTATGCCTTTCCACCTCCGCCTCTCCTCCCAAAGGTACTTCTAAAGGTCAGACAGGACAAGCCAAGGATGATTTTAATAGCTCCAGATTGGCCTCGACAGCACTGGTACCCATTACTGAGAAGTCTGGTACGGAAGCCTCCATGGCCTTTGCCTTCGATTCCACACCTGTTGTCACAGGAGGACAGCCATTTGCTCAATGTCAAACTTCACTCTCTTCACCTAACAGCCTGGCATATTCTGTTTTGAACCATAGAGGGTCTCAACTTCCACAACAAGTTTTGAATGTGATTTTGGAAGCTAGAAGGCCTAGTACAAGGAAAGTGTACGCAGATAAATGGAAGAGATTTTTATTTTGGAGTGCAGCAAAGATTTTGATGTTTCTGAGCCTAATTTGAGTGTGGCTCTTCAATATCTTACTGAGTTACTGGACAAAGGTTTGTCTTTCTCTTCTATTAAGGTTCATGCTGCAGCAATTTCGGCTCACTATGATTGTGACCCACCATTGTTTTCTCATCCTTTGTTCAAGCAATTTCTTAGAGGGGCAAAGAATATAAGACCCCCACGAAGAGCTCCTACTCCTGCTTGGGATCTCAATTTTGTGTTGGAGAAACTCACTCTACAACCTTTTGAGCCTGCAGCTACTTCTGAGTTGAAATATTTGTCATGGAAGACTGCTTTTTTGTTGGCAATTACCTCTGCAAGAAGGGTTTCTGAATTGCAGGCCCTTATGGCGGTTGAGCCTTTCTTGATTTTCCATAAGGATAGGGTATCATTACGTACTAATCCTTCCTTTATGCCTAAGGTGGTTTCTAGTGTGGCTTTAAACCAAACTATTCATTTGCCTACTTTTTATGCAAATCCCCAAAATAAAGGGGAAAAGATTTTGCACACTTTAGATGTTCACAGGCAGTTGCGATATTATTATTTGGACAGAACTAAAGGGTTCAGGCAGTCTCAGCAGTTGTTTGTTTCTTTTGCTTTGAGTTCTCAGGGCAAGCCTGTGTCAAAACAAACTATTTCTAAGTGGATTGGGTTTTGCATTGCTTTCTGTTATTCCCATCATGGCAAGGAGATTCCAGCTGGGATTAGGCCTCATTCCACTAGGGCTACTGCCACTTCAACAGCTTTTTTGAGGGGAGTGGCAACCAAGGATATTTTGGAGGCAGCTACTTGGAGTTCAGTGCATACTTTCTCTAGGCATTATCACCTGCCACTTTACTCTAAATCCAGGGCTGGTTTTGCCACTGCTGTTTTGCAGGGCATCTTGGCAGCTCCTGCTTCCTTGTAGTTAGCCATCCTCCCTTACCTCTGCTTTGGGATTCTACCCAAGTGTAAGGACTGCAGCAATGTGAGATGAAGAACATAGTACAGTTTTGTACCTACCATAAATGTAGATGTTCTAAGATCCACATTGCTGCAGTCCAATTTACCCTCCCTCCTTCCCCTCTGTAGTTAGAGGTGGTTGTGTGGGTTGGGTTGTACATATTGTGTATTTTGTATATATTGTACATATAGTTAGTGCAAGGGTGGTGGGTTGGTTGTTTGCTGTCTTTTGGTTTTGACCTTTATTTTTAGGGTCTTCTGACATCTGGGGCAAGAAAAGACTGAGGATATGACGTCGGTCATGCGCATTTGTACCCTGACGTCCTGATGTCAGTCAAATGCGCCTTGACCGACGTCAGCCTTATACTTTGATATTCGGGCCGACCGAGGACAGCGGACTACCCAAGTGTAAGGACTGCAGCAATGTGGATCTTCGAACATCTACATTTATGGTAGGTACAAAACTGTACTTTTTCTAAACATCATTGTCATGTGTAACCAGGTAGGCATCAGCATTACTCTGTTAAAACCTATTGTGTAGAACTGATCCACCCTACAACTCCCATCTAAGTCAATCCATGTGAATTTTCTTGTTTAGAAAAAGAGTTGTCTGTAGAGAAAAACACATGTGTCACGGTCCAGGGTTGCATATGTTTGCAGAAATATTTTAAATGAAGCTTAGTTTAGTTATCATTGTAGCAAATTAGTCTGAAAAGCAGGAGGAGGCTGTGGTAATTTTAGAGCCATGTATCTTTAGTGATAGTGAATCTGTAATTGTCCTGCAAGGCGGTACTTTTAACATTTGAATTAAGCATTTAACTCAGAAGTCCATAATTCATTGGCTTATGCAGTTACATTTACTGCTTTATTTACTCACGCTTTTTTGATGCGATTTTATTTGCTACCTTTTTGATTTATACCTTTTTACTACAATACTAGGTAAAATATTTTGTCATGCATGCATCTTTGCAACATGTGTATACTGCCTAAAGAAAAAAGGAGCAGTCTTAAAGTACAGTGATGAAACTTCTGTGCTGAGAAATGATATAACAGTGACATTTGATTTTGATAACCCTGCAAAAAGCAACATTTAAAACAAGAAAATGAAAGCTGCAGCACCAGGAAAATATCAACCTGGGACAGGAGTGTGATATAAAGGAACTTGAGCAGGAGAGAGTGCATACATTTTTAATAATAGTAGAAGGAACAACAATAAAACATGAATCAATGAAAATAAAGCTCAGTAAGGAATACTTCAGAAGGCTAACACAGTACTGAAAACTGCATTGACATCTAGGAATAAAGTCCAAGTTATAAATCAATTTGCTCTTTCTGTTTTCACTACAGTTTTGGGGTGATCGACTGACCCCAAAAATGGATCAGTTGGACAGGAAAACAAGAAAAATGCTTCATGCTTAAGATATTTGCTGGCCTCATCAGATCTATAGTGAAAGTTTTAAAACATGAGGCGAAGAGGTCTAAGATGACATCTTTGCTTAGCTTAGCAGAAACATTTCAGTGTCAAGCAGGAATGGAAATCAAACTAGACGTAGATAAAAATCAGACTGCAACTGAATGTGCCAAAAAAAACAAAAGAAAGAATAACAAGGAAAAGGATCTGATGAGAAGGGAAGAAATGTGGAAGTTCATAATTATAGTAGCAAGTACGGAGATCTGGAACAATCCCATGTTGACCAAGATTTGACACAGGAATGGTTAAGCAGAGGTGAATTGAAAGCAAAAGATGAAAGGTCGATAATGGCAACCCAGCATAGTGGACTACATGCACACTGGTTTACAAAGTCCATTGAACATGTGTAAGAAGCAGACAGATGGAGGTTCAGTGTTTGAAAAAAAAGGAAACCGTCATGCTTTCTTGCTGGGTATGATACACTCATGGCACAGAGCCTGTGTAGTGAAAGGCATAATGCAGCAAAAGTGTTGCATTGGGGATTGTGCAAAAAACTCAGTATAGAGGTAGCTCAGAAGCACTGGAAAAATGAACATGAAATGTTGTAAAGGATGAAGTGTACATTACATGGTATCACCCATTACCAACAATTCAAAAAACAGATTAGACAAAACCAGATATAGTAGTCCATGAAAAAGACAAAAGTAGCATTGATCATTGAAATTGCTATGCCTACGATTGCATTGTCTTATGTACAGAGAATACACAGTCCTAAAATGTCAGAGTTTGTAGGCCGAAACAAGAGCAATGTGGAATAAAGATATCCAGACAGTTCCAATAGTAGTAGATGCAATGGGTACAAAAAAATAATTTACAGTTGTATTTAGATATGCTACCAGTACATGCAAATCTGTATGATTTACAGGAGGTGGCAATTCGGTGCACATGGCAGGTGCTGAGAAGAGCACTCAGATTCACAGGTAGGTACTAGGCTATTGGCCCTACAATACAAGCCTAGCCAAAAACGTACCCTGGCTTTCTCCACCCAAAAAAAATATTTTCCTGTGCCCCTGTCAAGCAGAGTCACAGAAATGATTCCCGGGATGAATTTCCTATTTCCCATCCAATCATTAAGATTTTTCTTGAGTGCTAACGAGGAGCTCTGTTTGACATAGGTAGTCTGTCCCAGAGTATGGGAAGTCTCTGGGGCAGAAATCTATCCCTCCAGCATGTTCTGTTTATTGTGGTGACAAAGTTTAGGTCCCTAGAGCGTGTAGCTCAGAGGGAATGGGATTTCTTTAAGTGGAGCATGTACAACAGCTCTGGGTTTGACATAGCTTTGTATGTTAGGCAGAGATCACCTCTGAGTAGACAATATGCAACAGAGTAAAGCTGGAGTTTTTTGAGACTGTTTGTGTAGGGCATCTGTTTGAGGCCAGTAATCCTCTTTGTGAGGTATTTCTGCGGCTTTTCCAGTTGTTGTAGATGTCTTGTGAGGTACATACCAAAAGGGGCGTTGTACTCTATAATGGGTCTAATGAGTGATGAGTGGAGGGGAACAATGACCTCTTTTTTTCTGGATGAGAAACCTTTTGTGATGAGGTGTGCCACATAGAAGGATTACCTGACCACTGTGGCGATGTGATTATCAAAGGAGTGACTACTGTCCACCTGTGTCCCAAGATCTCTTATCACACTTTCGGTGTTAAGTAGACTACCACCTATGTGGTAGTTCATGGGTACAGAGTTTTTACCAAAGGGGATGATAATGCACTTTTTGGCATTGAACTTGAGGCCATGGCTTTGACTCCAGGCATCTGTCTCAGTGAGGCCCTTTTGTAGGATGTCCACATCATTAGGAGTTTCGATTATGGTTCCTAGTTTGCAGTCATCTGCGAACTCAGTTATCCAAAGACCTTCTGTGTTAGCCTGTACTTCGGAGAAGTAGATACCAAACAGGAGAGGACCCATGACTGAACCCTGTGGTACTCCACTTGTCACTGGTCTGACGTCTGATTTGGAGTCTGCTACTTTCACGGTGTGGGTTCTGTCAGTAAGCCAGTTGGCAACCCATCTTGTGACATAGGGATTTTTACCTAGTTTAGTGAGTTTATGTATAATTCCAGAGTGGGAGATGTTGTCGCACGCCTTGGTGAGATCTAGATAGGCTGTGTGAACCACGTTATTTATTTCTTTGGTGACTGCTTCAAAGAAGTCTGTCAGGTTTAGGAGACATGATCCGCCTTTTACAAACCCAAACTGTGTGGGGTCCAGAGTTTGGAGATCTCCAATGTCTTTGTTTATGAGTTCCATGATGATATGTTCCATGGCCTTGCAGACCAGGCTCGTCAGGCTAATGGGGGCGGTAGTTCCCAGGGTCTGTCGTGGCTCCCCCTTTGTGGAGTGGGATAACCGTTGTGGTGCGCCATTCAATGGGTACAAAGCCTAAGGTGAGGCTATGACTGAACATGGTACTTAGGTGGGGTGCCAGTTCATTCTGTTGTTCATGTAGAAGGCAGCCTGGGATGTTGTCAGGTCCCATGGATGCTGTGTTCTAGGATTTGGAGAGTGAGGTTTTTACCTGTGCAGCTGTGGTTACAGGAACTGTCCAGTATAGAGATGGGCCCTTTAGGGGGTAAAGTTAGCACTGAACCTATCTACCAGGATGTTGGCAATATCAGTTGGTTCTGTATATTTAGTGCTATTTTGCTGTAACTCGGAGCAGATCTGAGTGTTGCCATTGAGGTAATTGACATAGCTATAGAATGCTTTATGGTTATGAATGTCTTTAGAATCCGTGGCGATTTTGTTTTCATAACTAGCTTTGGAGGATTTTGAGGGATCTCAGCTTCTTACTGAGGCTGACCAGGGAGTCAGTCATGGGATTTTACTCTTGGCTAACATCAGAGACTGAAATAGTACCAATTTCATGAACCCTAATCATACCCTGAATTGAGGATGAAGTTCATTCCAGTCATGGCATTAGAAACCCAAAAGACTTGGAGAAATTAAACTGGTTGAGAAATTAAGCAAGGATTATTATTTTTCCCCAAGCCCATAAATCTTAATTGAACATGTAGAATACAGTCAGTTTATCATTCCAAAAAAATGTTAAGCTTGTCTTTTAACATTTCAACTTCCAGATACAGCAGCTACCTACAGAAGTATCCCACTTGTTATACGTTTTCATCACAGTTTTGCATAATTTCCCAGAACAGCCACCCTGTATTATCACATCCTAACACTTCTTGAATTAAGGAAATGCATGATGTATCTTTGCTTAACCAGTGCAGATTGGTAGTCCAAACAGTAATCTCTCTCCCTTTACATAAAATCTTTGTATGTTTATGTTCATTCAGAAGTTTCAAATAATGTTTGATTCACCCTTATTTCACCACCAATCATCCTCCAGGAATTTCATTATAGGTGAGAATCTGGCCCATTCATAATAGTATGATGATTAGAGTCCACAAAATAGACCCTTGCTACTTCATTCACTGGCATCCTCAGTATTCCAGGTATTGAGCCAAATCTTCAGTTGTTTAACTGATGAATTGTAAGAAGACTGTTTCATCAGTGACAGCCATATTTTGCTTAACAACCCTTCTTGCTTTACAGCATAAATACATATTTACCCCTCCTTTCTTTCCCCACTCGATGCACACCGATGCCTCATTTCCTTCACTGCTGTATGATTAGATTTCTTTGCACTGGCCTTTTCCTGCTGGTATTCCTTTCATTTAATTACTTATGTATGATCACAAATCTCCTTGTGTGCATGGAGAATTGTTTAAAAGTAGCTGGATAAATGCATTTGATGCAAAGTCCCTTAGTTTTGTATTGCCTTATGGAGTGGAGAAACTGAATATTTTTTCTAATAACTACTGAAAATCATGCTCCATGATGCCTCATTATTTCTTCTTTGCATCCATACTAATGATAAAACCTGATTTAAAGCGAAGGGCTGAAACGTTACAGTAGTTGGTCTGTATTACCTATTCTGTGGTGAGACAAATGCAGGGAGTACTCAATGTGCTTTCCCAATTTTAAGTTAATTTACTTCAGCCCCATGCATTTGTTCTGACTTTCCACCAAGAACAAAGAATATCATTTGCTTTCTAATTTTTTCCATTGTGTTTACACTATTAGAATATTTTCTTCAGGAGTTACCCTCATAATCCACCAACATTTCTTCCATTGCTTCCAGTCTTACCTCCACAGTTCTAAGGCATGCATTCAGATCTATATTTTGTGTAACTATAGCCTGATAGAAAGCTCCATGAAAGCCAACTTGCCTTTATTCTTTAATGAGGAAGACTGTGTAAACTTTTCCATTTTTCTGTTCTTTCTTTTCCACGTATGGAAAACTTGAACCAAGGATGCCTCTTTCTGTTTTGAGACCAGGGACCAAAGGACCATATTCCTGGTCTTATTTCTGAGCCATCATCTTTTCATTTTGCTTATTCACTTTTTTGCAGTAATTAAAGTTTCTGCAGAATCGTCTTCTTAATTAGTTTGTACACAGTCTGCAATACTACTTGTTGCTAATGCTAAACACACCAAATGTCATAAATTCAGTGACTAGAGCTTGCTGCGTTGTTTTTTTTTTGGTGGGGTGTATTTAAGCCTCTGAGTTCAGGAGTGGTGCATCTGTCATCTTACTCCTCCTCTGTCATACCAGAAGTCCTCTGAGGTGAACTTTGAGCTTCCAAGATGCCCTTTCTCATTAATATATCTGGCGTAGACAATGTAGTCTCCTATTACTTTTTTTATTGGCCCAGAATGTTGACTGAAGGAGGGAACCTGGAAGTTTGTTATAAAATTCTAGTTAAGGGAGAATTTTAGGAAGGGCAACATTGTTAATTATAACATAGTACACTTCCATGGTGTCAAGTGGTAGGCCTCCATTTTACTAAAGGAAATGTCCACCATCACCTTAAGTTTAACTCCACTCTGATGTATCATTCATTTGTTTTTTGCACTCTACAGCATGATTCTAGTATGGTTTCGGTACCAGAGACTAGTCAGCACTTAATAAAACTTTCCCTTCCTTACTTTAGTATCAAAGGAAGGGGAAGCCCGTCCGTATTTTATGTTGTTTCCTTTGCCAAAGCATACAAGAGTTTAAGGTAATTTGTCGTCTCCTGCATGACATATGCCTGAGACACATGGAAATGTTTTTCATATTAGGCACAGAATACAATCTTATATAGACAGCCCTTGATCTTGTTGATTCCAGGAGCTATTGTTAAAGTAAAAAAAACTGCACAATGAGGTGGAACTTTTCTTCACTGCCTTTGTTGCAGATAGGAAGTGAAACAGTACTTGTGTACATAGTTGCCTGTGTTGTCTTGGATAGTAAAGTACTTGCTTGAGGTGTTTTCGATAACTGCAGCATCTATATAAATATTAGTGTTTTAGTACTGAGCACAGAGTAGGGAAAACTACTAATCTGCCATGTTCAAGGATAATGGCTTTGGTGAAGTGTTTGCATGCTGTGTTACAAATCAAAGTGTAACAATACAACAGAAGTGAAAAAATGTAGTGCACAAAGATATTTGTTTCTCCAATAAAAAAAAACTCATAAGTTCAAGAGCAGAAAGTTGTGCTTTTTTGTACTGTGATGTATTGTAAGACCAGACATAACATGAGTTATAAAAGTAAAATATCTTTTATAGCACTTTTCTCTCACATTCAGGATAAAAAAAAAACGCAAACTTTCCAGAGTAGTTTGCATGCCCATTAAAGTTCTTTGGTGTTTATTTCAACTCCTGGTTTAGTGACAGATTTGAAAACCTTATCATTAATGTTTAGTGGATCATTTGGTACATGAAAGACTACAAATTGATAGCCTTAAAAAAAACTGCAGTTCAGATGCCTTATTTTGGTGAGGATGTAAAACTGCTGTATAGTGGTTAGTGTAGCTCTGAGAACGATGCAATTCATTGTAATCAGGAAAGTGTGAAAAGTAGTCCGGTTCCAGGGGGCTGTATAAGAGATATGTGATTCACACTACTGTAGTTCCTTATACAGTGGGGTTTGAGAATCTCAGATTTCTATTTCTTGAAATAAATTGTGGGCACCAGAGGACAAAGCAGTAAAACAAGAGGACATTAGTATGGTAGGCACATGAAGGCCATTTTGTGATGCATCTTTTTTCCAAGATGGAGTTTTCTTTAAGCTTGATTTCATCTCCACTGTTTACAGCTCTGTGTAAGTTATTTTTTCCTAGTGTGACTTCAAATATAGGTTTAATGCAGTATGTACCCCCCATTTTTTGTATTACTGCCATGAAAGAAAACTGACTTTTGTTACTTTCAGATAAAAAGCTGAAAGTCTTCTGTTAATTATCTACAGCAACCTGCTTAATTCCACTGTGAGCTTGATGCATTTCCTAAAGCAGTCCATTATTAGAGAATAAAAAAAAAATTTAATTAAAAGAAATCTGTTTAGTTTTATTCCATTTCACAGTTATGAAACTGACCATCTCAGGAGTGTTCTTTTCAAGTTTTCTTTTGAATTTTCCACCTTCCACTCTCTATGCAGATGCTGAAACAGTCAGATGGGCATGCCTGATGTTTTCAAAAACTCTGGTCAAAACTGGATGGTTCAGGATGAGTTGGCCAAACCACTGGCTTATTACTTCTTGAGGACATTTCCTATCTGTTTTTAGTAGAAGGTGTACTTGGAAAACAGTACATTGCTTTATGCTTTTTAGCACAAGCCATGAGCCATAATATTTTCTATGATGTTAGTAGGTTTACATATGGCTTACTTTCATACAGTCTGCAGCATTTAAATGTTCTGTCAGGGTTATGGCAGTAATGTAAAATGCACAGCCAATGAATCAGAAATGACTGATGCCAGTGATTCAAAAAACAGACTTGCAGAAAATAACAAAGATGGAAAAAGGAAACTAAGTAGTCTCCTATTCTGATAGTGTTTTTATATAACAGTCACCACATTCAGGCCAAATTTATCTTGTCTAGTAATAGTGTTATGGAAAGAGTTTTCCAAAGGTAAGGGGTTGGATTAGTGTTAACCTTATACAATCATATACATTTTCTACATCACAAGCTACTAACCTAGTATTACTTCCTTCACTGTTAACATATTTTAGTGTATTTCTCCTAAACTACTTCTTTAAGTTCATTAGCATTTTGCCTAATCTTTATTGCAAAATAGTCATAAATTTTTTTGTATTCCATATTATTTAATGTTAAACGCCCCCTTTAGTGTTATTATTTCTCCGTTTCTTCTATAAATAAATTTCATAATCCTGTCATATGTTCTGTTTGTTTACCAATTCCTTTATCAAGCTGTTCATTCATCACAATATCATTTGTTTATCATCATCCATTTCTTTATAAAACTCAAACCCTTTAAGTCTTTTTTCATATTCCTTTTAGAACTTCATTAAGTTTTGTTAAATCAGTGTTTATTTCAATTATTTAAGCATGTCTTTGTCTACCCTCTTAATATTTCATATTTCTTTATCCTGTATTTTGTAGTATCAGTTATGTATTTATACAACTTTCAAATTCAAATATAATCTCTTGTAAGTCACACATTTCCTTTCCATTTTTATACTGTTTATTCTTCCCTTATCTTCCTTCCTTTCTTTCCTCTAAAAAAGGAGATCCTTCACTTTTACCTTGAAGTATTTTTAATTTACGATAGTTTATTTTTTTTACTTATTTTCATTATAAAACTCCCTTTTTTTCTTATTTCAGCTTCATTTTTACTAATACTTCATATTCTGTAGCTAAATATTGATACCAACTTGTTCCTGTCTTCAAAATATATTTACTAATTGTATATACTCCTAATAAATCCACCACATCTCAATAGATTCATAAAAGGCTTCAGAGTAACGTAATCCTGCCATAAATTTTTCATTTCTGTTTTGAAAAAAGAAACGTTCTTTATTAACCTTATGTGTAAATCCCTTTTGTTTTTTCACTGGACTATATTTCCCCTGTTTGTAATCTCAGCCTTAATAGCAATGTTCTGTAAACAAAACTTCATATGTCTCTTCCTTTTTTTTTTCTAAGCCCTCGGGAAAAAAAAAATAAATAAATGGTCTAGTTCTGTTCTTATTTCTCCCTTATAGATGTAATCCTGCTTATTTCCAGCCCGCAAATTTCCTACCTGATTTTTCCCGTTCTCGGAGTGTGGTTGTAGCAGTCTATATACTACATATCACTTAAAAAAACTGAAAGCCTATATGAAGACTTCACCAGATTTTGTAAGCTTTGACTGGAATGTTACCTAATATTACTAGGTATCTATTGAGTTCATAGGTACTTACTAGGCTGTATTGATCTATGAAGATCTTTTGAAAACTAGCTTTGCATTTCCAAGAAAGTTATAGCCCTTGCCCAAACACAAAATAACCCGGAGTTCCTTGTGTTTTGAGTATGAATAAGTCAGAGCTCAGACATTTACATTGCAAACCTATCCACAGGGGTCACCAGTGCTAAGCAAGAGGTGAATCTGAGGCTCTGATGTTGTCGTCTTCATTCCTTCTCACGATACAGTCTCAGATCTGACCCTGGGATCCAGCTCAGCCACATTTTCCAGACTTGGATTTGACGCTCGAGCTCCTCCCTCTTACCCATAATGCACTACACTCAGCCAAGCACCTCAGATCTCATTTGCTGCTTCAAGGTCCAAATGCAGATTTCTGTGCTCTTGAGCTGTGGTTACTTTAATTACATTTTTCATTGCTAGGGTTTCTATTAGCGGTTCGTTGGTTCTGAAAGTGACATTATCTCACTTCCTGGTTAGTTTTTTCTTATATGCTTCTGTGTATGTGAGTGCATTTTTCTACATCCTTATTCTTTCAAGCCTTTAAAAAAAAAAAAAAAAAACAAGTAGTTGTAGTTAGTTAGAGTTCATTGTAGCTCTTAGTTTCTCCTTTGCCTTAGAGTGTTTTTTTTTGTGGGCTTTGGGGCCAGTTTTGGTATTGTTATGTCTGACAGATACTGTCCGGAGTTTAAACGTTGCACTTCTTGTGGGTGTAAGATCCCCAATCAAGATGCCCACAAGGAGTGAGTGTATTGTTTAGGTGCAGATCACCTGAAAGCTGATTGTGTGGCCTGTGCTTCTTTCAGTCTGCGAGCGCTTGTGGATAGGTGTAATAAATTAATCTTATGGGGTCTTCTTCCATCTTCAACTTCTGAGGCTCAGATCCCTTCCTTGGCTTCAGCTGCTTCTTCTTTCTCATCTAAAGAAGTAAAAAAAGTGGCTTCCCCATCGGATACACCAGCATCCTTGGATCCAGGGGAAGTAATAACATTGTCACTTCCTCCTTCGCTGGCTCCAGTGTCTGATCCCATGGCTGTGGATGTGAGAGCTCAGAGCAAGTCTCCTACCCATTCTGTTAAGGATGAGAAGATTCCTCAAGGCCCAAATTCAGATGGGAGTAGTATCGTCTCTGTCCCCTATTTGATCTGGATATCTTGAAGCAGAAAGGTGGGCGGTCTGCCCAACCAATTCCTTCTGAGGAGTCAGTGCTCTTGAAGGTGTTCAGGGTGGGCCCATCTGAGTCTTGGGTGACCCCCCCGGTAGACCTTGTTGACTTGGTTTCTCACTGGGCATGGAAGGAACTGGACACCATCGAGCCCATTCCCAAGTGCCCCAATAGGTTCATGGTTCCACCAACTGAAAGAAACATTGGAATAAGGGTCCCATAGTTGATGCCATCGTGGTGGTGGCAGTCGCTAAAAAAGAACTGGCAGAGGAAAACTGCCAGTGTCCATCTGCCTAACAAGGAGACTAGAACATTGGACAGGATTGGAAAGCACATTTAAGCCTCAGCCACTTTTGCGCTGAGGTCATTAAATTACCTAGCTCACTTTACCTGGTTGCGGAGAGATCTGACCAAGGAGCTTTCACTTTCTCTCTCTGAGTCCATGTCTCCGGAGGAGTTCAAGAAACTTCCTCCCAAACTTGCCACTCTATCATCCATTGCCAATTCCTTGATGAGGCCAATTTCCCATAGAGAGGAAGGTACCTCACGAGCTGCCGGTTCAGGACTATCCCTAAGGATGCATGCCTGGATAAGGCTATATAATTTTGCAGGACCCTGTAAGGCATCCTTTGTTAATGCCACATTCAATGACTCTTCGCTCTTTGGCCTGTCTGTTAGAGATACACTCACCCGCTGCGAAAAGGACAGAAAGACCCTTTCTGCTGTAGGAATCAAATTTTCTGTGCCTCAGTGGTCCTTTTCCAGGAACCAATATGTGAAGGCAATAAAAAGTGGTTTTGTAAATCCCAAGAGCCTTTCCAAGACCCACGTGGGGAACTGTCCTCTAGAGGCAGAGGAGGAGAGTTTAATGGTAGGCACCGCCCTAAAGGCAGAGGGGGTCTGCAAAACCAGGGCTCCAGACACACCTTCTCCGACCAGCCCTATCAGTGCTCCTGAAGCACTGCCTGGCTGTCCATCCCTGGAGGCAGTCTGGGATTGACTTGCTTTGCACTCGGAATCCTGGACCCACTTGGCTCAAAATCCCTGAGTGCTAAGCATAATATCCAGAGGCTGCTACATTCCCTTTTTCCTCCCCCCTTTGAAACACCAAGAAGAAACTCCCCGACATGCCACCCAATCAGAGGAAGCAGGCAGCCAGCACAGTAATTTCAAAACTGCTGCAAAGAAGAGTTCTCCAAAAGGTCCTGACTGAACAAAGAGTATTCGGAACCTACTCCCACTTCTTTTTGATGCCGAAAAAGACAGGGGACCTAAGACCAATTCTAGATATAAGCAAGGTGAATTGTTATGTAATGAAGTCAAGGTTCCAAATGGTTACTGTGCAGTCCATTTTGCCACTGTTGCAAATGGATGATTGGGTGTGCTCAATAGATCTCAAGGATGCATACTGTCACATCAAAATAGACAGGTACTCCAGGAGATACCTGCGCTTTTGGTTGGGAGCCAATCATTTTCAGTTCAGGGCACTTCCCTTTTGGGCTCACCACAGTCCCCTGAGTGTTCACCAAATGCATGGCAGTTGTAGCAGCACACATGATACTCAAAGGATTATGGGTGTTTCCATACTTACAGTTGGTTCCTTACCACCCCCACAAGGCATCAGCTTACCCAAGCCAGTGATTACTTAATCCAACTTTCACACTACCTGGGCATCACTATAAACCTAAACAAATCCAATCTATTCAGAACCTAGAATTCATAGGCACACAGTTGAACATGAGGGATCAAATAGCTTCTCTTCCCTTGCACTGCATAACAACACTGAGGAATCTAGTCTGGGAATTGTTATCCCACCAGTCCTCCCCCTGCACGGCTGGTCTTACAAGTCCTGGGATCCATGTCAGCAGCAATTTCTTTAGTTCCTCTAGCAAGGTTTTTCATGCAAATTCTTCAGTGGACATTGGCAGTGCAGTGGTCTATTCTGTGTCAGCTGCTATCCATTCCCATCTGCTTGACACCAGTTTGCAGATGTCAGATCAACTGGTGGATTCAGTAGGACAATATCTTTCTAGGCAGAACCTCCTTAACCCCCCTCCAACAGCCACAGTGACCACAGATGCTTCACAGTTTAGATGGGGAGGGCATTACAATGGGAAATGGTCCAAGGCACATGGTCCCCCATTGAGACCAAGTTGCATGTCAATGTCCTAGAGATGAGAGCAGTTCTCCTAACATTGCAATCCTTTCAGGATGCTCTCTCCTTTGAGAATGTTGCAGTTCACATCAACAATATGTCTGTAGTCTGGTATATCAAGCAAGGAGGAACTGTGTACCCCTTGTGCAGGGAGGCCACGAGGGTGTGGAAATGGGTGATCTCTTTGGACCGCCTTGTGGTTACAACACACATTCCAGGGAAAACCCAGCGAGTTGGTGAACAGACTCAGCAGATCAATCCTGATTCCGCACAAGTGGTCCCTCAATCAGGCAGTGGCAAATATGATCTTCAACTGCTAGGGGCAACATTGCCGCAACCTTTTTGCCTCTCCCTTCAACAAATGCAGCAAGTTCTTCGCTCTGCTCCCCCTCCAGGGGAGTCTCCGAGCTCCAAGGGACACTGTGGTGCACAACTAGCCCCCGGGACTCTTGTGTGTATTAGTCGTCTATCATGAAGTGATTATTAGTTTTGTGTTTTTAAAAAAAAAAAAAAAAAAGATTTCTTATATTTTTTTTTAAGTAATGCTGCTGAACACTTATGCTGGTTAGTCTTCCGGAGAGCGTCTGCAGATTCAATGCAGTGGAGATGTGTTGTGCTTTTACATGCAGCTGCAAATGCAGTATATTTATGTGTGCTTTTGCTGCTATTGTGGCTTTAAAAAAATTGCCATAATTGTTTGTTAATTTCTTGGGTAATGTTATATGTGTAGGCCATTCCTGTTTTAAGAAACTGTGAATCACATTTTTATTCTTACAGTGGAGGTGTATTTTTTTCAGTACTATTTTTGCAAACTTGCTATCATGTGTAATAGTGGCGAGTTGTCATGTGTTCTTCTGTACTGGTAGGCTACGTAGATGTTTTTGTGGTGGCAGTTATTTTCTGCCCCCATAAAAAAAATCATATTGCCACCTGAAAAGGTGTATGGTGAGAGATTTGTCATAAACAAGTTATCATTAGAGGATTGAGTGCCTGTATTGCTATGTATAATTCAAATTCATTTTCTTTGAAGCATCCGGTTAAAAGTAGACAACAAATAACGTTATCAGTCTTGTGCCTGTACCACTGGAGTGTAGAGATAAAACCCCTGACTAGGCCCAGGTGACCCAAATTGTCAGTGGCCAAGATTTTTTTCTTGGCCAGTTTGCAGTACTACGCTCACATGACCTCCTCTAGAGGGCATGGTTGTATCAGGATGCAGAGGTCTGGTGCAAAGAGGACATGAGCATAACCATTTAAGCCATCAGTAAGATGTCAGTGCATGTGGAGGAGCACTTCTGCATGAGCAAACAGGCAGTCTTTGCAGTGAGACAAGTGCTGGCAAATGTACAGGGTGTCTACCTCTGTGACCCCTCCCCCCAACTGCTCCTGATTCAGTTGATCTGGGTATCTCCAACCACTGTGGAATGAATGGGCTTCCATTGGAGGAGGCTTGATAAGCAGCAGACTAAGTGAGAAAAAAAGTATGCAAAAAAAAAAAAAAATGGCAGATTAGGGCAAGCTCTCCACACCACCTTTGTATTGGAGTTCATCTCTGTAGCTTATTTAATATAGCTTGCTCTGAGTTTATGTAACCTCTGTGCAAGTGCTGTAGTTTTCAGTGAAATGGACTGTCATAGCAAATGAGCTTGCATATCTATAGTTAACAAAATGGCTATAAGTAGGTTCTGCCTAGGAGATAACATTCATGGATCGGTCTTTACTAATATGTAAGTGAGGAAAGACTTGCTGAAAATCTTTAGTTCATCACTAAAAAAGAACTGCTCTTACTGTACAGAAGATTTGTTTGTAATTGACTCTAGTATTTGTTAGAATATAATCCTAAATATTTTGTTACATTTTCAACTGTAGTTTTGCTCTTAGAATTGATCCATTTATCTATATCTATTTTAATATTTTCTAGCTATTTTGAAGCCATGTTCCGTTCCTTTATGCCAGAAGATGGACAGGTGAATATCTCAATAGGAGAAATGGTTCCCAGCAAGCAAGCCTTTGAGTCATTGCTACGTTATGTTTACTATGGAGATGTGAACATGCCTCCAGAAGACTCTCTGTATCTTTCAATTGTTTTACAGTTAACTGATTTACCTCTTTTCTTGATCTGTATGCTACATATTCATATTTACAAGCAAAAGTACTTGTGTATTTGGGACTGTGATCTGTGCAATTCGAAGTACATCAACTCGCAGTCATTCATCTGACTTGCCTTTTTCTTTAAACTTTTTTCTGCTGTGCATGTATTTTAAAACTTATGAATCGCCTTCAGTGACTGTATCAGCTGCCATGTTCCAAGATCACACTGTCCTTTTTGTAAAGTATTATTTCCATATACTAGATTTGCATCTGCATTCTGTATTTGCCCCAGTGATATTTTGTCCCTTCTCTGCTTTTTGTCCTCTGTGCTTTGTACACAGTACTCCTCTTGTTTGTTCCATACATGGTACCAGGTGGTGTAGCTGCTTTGTTCTGGTAGTTGATGAGCCCAAATGGAGAACCTTCCCTGACTGCCAGTGCCATTGAACACTGGTAATAAACACAATAAGAAAGCTTATTTAACAGATAATTGCACAGCAAGCTGTAACTTATTTTCACACATGGACAGAAGCACAATGAATTGACTTTTTACAGTGGTAACACTGTATCCAAACTTATATGATTCATACATGGATCTCAAGATGGTCTGTATTGTAAGTTTTATGATATCTTTTTATTTATTTATTTGCATTTGTTTACCGGGAGGCCATTTTCAGTTGAGGCCCAGGGAGAAAAGCTTCAGAACAAACAACATAGTAAAGCTACAGAGTTGCACACAAAAGTCAGGCAGCTATAATACAGAACACCACATTAAAAACAGAAAATCAAAATAGCTTTGATACAGACCACTCCATTTCAGATAGGTGATAAAAATAGTTTACACGTTATACAGATTTTGGGTTAGAGTGACTAATAAATGATTGTAGATATGCTGGACAAACATGAGTGCAGTGAGGACGTAGTATAATAGTGAGTGTGTGAACATTGCAGTATTGCAGTGAAGAGGAAATAAGAGAGTAGTAGTTAACAGGATATTAATTACAAGGATCGTTATGCAGCATGCCTCCTTGTATATATGAATAATGCAGCAAGTAGAAGCTCTTACCAGACTTCTACAGTTGTCAGATGATCCCTGTGCTGAGGTGGTCTACTTTCCATGCCAAGAATGTTACTGTGATTAGCTGTGAAGAGGTTTGCACCATACCCCACCTTCAACCAGACCTGCCAGATGACTCCACTGTTTTCAACTGTTTAGCCCATTGTTCTGTTGTGTGGTGAGGGACAGGCATCCCAGAACTTAAGATTATTACATTCTTGCATGGGGTGCCTTCTGACCTCATTAATTTCTCCTGTGGCAAGGGTTGGCTGGTAGGGAACAGGCCGTGTTCCTGATCTAATGGTGCAGCCTGCCTCTTTCCCTGCAACACTTCTCTCGAGCTTCACTGTTCTACCTGCTGTGGATAAGCTTACCTCTGAACACTGGCCTTCCCCAGACAGTGCGCTTGCACAGGAGCAGAGGGAGTAACACCTAGTGTATGGTGCATCAGTAAAGCAGCAAGCCAGAGCCACCTCCCTTCCTCTAGGATGGGTGAGCAAGCAATGGCCACTCACTCCCATCCTCTATGTCCAGCCTTTGTATTACCTGAGCCACTTATTGAGTTTGAGTCATCTGGATTGTAATCCAAGTTTCATTCCTCTGCACCACAGAGCCCGGCAAGGGATGTGGAATGTACTGTTGTCAGTCTTTCCAGATGACTTCCTTAAAGCAGCAAGTACCCCAAGGTGGGAAACTTTAAATTTGTTGCTGACTGACTGGAGTCATTCTAAATGTTGCTATCCTTCTATTCCAGTGTTGCAGTATTCATACTGTGAAATTTCCCACCTCAGGCTACCCGATGTCGGCTCCTATACAAAAGCTTAAGCCTGGCTGCTTTGGGTGCGTGGGAAGTCACACGCAGGGCCATAAACCAGGGACCATAAATGTGACGTCTGCACACACAGATCCCAAAACATTTCAGCCGCAGACGACTATAACTTCAACCGCTTTGCTCCTACGATTGAAGACTTCTAAAGATAAGTACCCCGTTGGGGATTTTCTCTTATGTACGCTTGAGCTTGATTGCTGTAGATTCCCTTTTAGCCAATGTCTGAGAAAAAGAGCAAATATAATTGCGGGCGTCAGATACCGCACAAGGACTCAAATGACCAGTGTGTGTTTTGCTTAGGTAAGGAGCACGACCATAAGGCCTTGCCCCATTTGTCGATCTTTCATGCCAAAAACCCTACGCACCCGGCTGGCTGCACTAAACTTGTATTTGGAAAATCAAAGACTAAAATGCCTCGCTCTCAGGATGGATCCAGAGTTGGCCACCCAAGCCGAACAACTGAGGAAGAAGGCCAAGGTTTTCAGGCCTTCTCCCGATGCAGCTCTGCCATCGGATGTCATGCTGACTACTGATATAGGGACCGAGGGACACCTGATTACTCCCATCAGCTTCGATGGTTCCTCTGGAAGAGACCGTTTCTGCAGCCACAGAAAGCATGTCCGCAGAGTTATTCCAGATGCCGGCCACAACTGACGTTGAGGGGGAACTATCACTTGGTCAGCTGACTGAGACTTCTCCTGCTCCAGCCCAGACCTCTGTCTTTAAACCTACCCCTAAGCCCATGCCAACAAAGAAAAAACAAAAGACTAAACACTTGAGCCCTACGCCTTAAGGAACTCCAGATTGGTAGTCGTTTACCAACTCCTTAATCCAGGCCTTCATGGCTCATAGGCCTGCAGGCCCTGCACCTACTAACATTCCTGTGCTGAGCCCCAGACCAGCCTCTGCCTCTTCCCTACCTTTACCCACTACTCATCAGGGAGAAGAAGAACCAGATCAGTCCTACTCCTCTTCTGAGAAATCAGTTTCCTGTGTCTCTCAAATTGCTTCATCTGTGGATCATTACTCCGCAGATGAAGACTCTATTGAAAGAGATTCCCCACCAGAGGATATTACCTTTGGGGAAACTATTTAAAAAATGAAAGAGTACTTCAGGTGGGATACTGCCTTAATGTGAGATACCCAGAAAAGGTATTTTGAACTTCTGCAACTTGAGTCACCATCCCCTTCAGCTTTTCCTCCTGTGCTTCCAGCTTTCCTGGATGCCTTTAACTCGGTCTCCAAGAACCCAAATTAACAACCTCCTACCCTAAAAAGCCAGATAGGTTTTGCAAAGTGCTTGATGACCAGAAATTTCTGGTGAAACCAACCCTGGCTGACCCAGCAGTTATTGTGCATCTCCAGACAGACAGTCTAGGCAATTACCTCTGCTTAACTTTTGTCAACAGATAGCCAAACCATGAACAGAATGGGTAAGAAGTTATACACCTCTGTCCTGGCCTTTAGGACTGTCAGTTACCAAACACACCATGGTTAAATACGCCCTGGACCTTGTCTCCCAGGCTTCCACCTTGCTGGCTTCTGCCCCAGACTGTCCAACCAAAGCTGACATTGCATCAAAACTGTTCCTAGCTACACAAGTAACCAGACACTCTGAGGTGCAGTTACGATGCAGTAGAGGCCTCAGCCAGGTCTGCTGCCTCTACATCTCCCTTGCGCAGATACTCCTGGCTTTGCCTACAACCTCTACCAGAGGATTTTAAATCCACAATCATGAATGTTCCTCTGGACTACAACCTTTTATTTGGGAAAAACTCACCCAAACTTTTCAAAAACTTACAAGAGAAAGCAAAGAACTGCAGGACATTAAGCATCTGCTGGTGTCCCCCTTCCCTAGATATTACAGGAACTACCCAGCAAAAACTTCATTTGTCAGAAGGACTCCTTCAGCGTCATACCCTATCTCCTCAAGGCCCCGTAGGGCATCCATGAGACAGCCTTACTCCAGACCCCCCTAACTCTCACTCCCCAGCCAAGCAGCCCTTTCCAGACAGAGGGGCCCCCTCTTCAGCATGACTGTCCTGCTCAACTGCCTCTGTCCGCCCACCTTACCCCACTGCCTTCCCTTCTGGAGACCCATCACATCAGGTCTTTGGGGTCTTTCCATCATCCAAAAAGGATATTTTCTGTCCTGTAAGGAAAAAACCAAAACCAAAAAGAAGTCCTTTTCCTCCTGAAAATCAGCTTCATCTATTCCCTCTCATCCTGAAAGAACTCCTGACTCAAGGAACTATAGAACCAGTTCCCTCAGGACAGGAAAGTCAAGGCTTCTATTCCCATCTTTTCTTAGTTCCAAAAAAGGATGGCACTTGGAGACAAATCCTGGACTTACCTGTTCCTAAAGGTTCCCTCCTTCAGGATGCTGTCCCTTCAAACTCTCCTACCCCTCATCCCCTCCCAAGCCTTCATGGTCACTCCGGACCTAAGGGATGCTTACCTGCACATTCCTATCAGGCCATCCAACAGGATGTTTCTGCGCTTTGCTGGCCGCTTTTCACACTTTCAGTTTACAGCTTTGCCCTTTGGCTTGTCTACGGCTCCCAGAGTTTTTACAAAGTGCTTGGCCCCACCATTGCCTATTGCAGAACCAAGGGAGTCCAAATCAACCCATACCTGGACGATATTTTCATCCTGGCAGAATCAGAGTCCACCTTACAGACTCATCTCAAGTTCACCATGACTCTCCTTCACAACTTGGGCTTCTCTCTCAACCTACAGAAATCCTATCTTCTTCCTCAGCAGGACAAAGTTTTCCTAGTCTGCAGGATCAGAACAGACCTGATGAGATCCTTTCTCCCACCGGACAAAGTGCAGTCTCTCTCCGCCCATTTTCAAAGCCTACTTTCAGAATCTCATCTCTCTGCAAGACCATTTCTGCAAGTCCTAGGTCTCATGGCAGCTACTATTTCCATGCTGCCATTAGCCAGGATGCACATGAGAAAATTCCAGTGGTACCTAAAGAATGTGTGGTCTCTGAGCCAACATCCACTAAACAAGCTTATTCCCCTTCTGCCCTGCTTAAAAACAGAACTGAAGTGGTGGATTCAGCAAATCATACAAAACCAGGTCATTCCTCTTCAACTCTCCCCCACCCCCCACTCAATCCGTGCACACAGATGCATCAGACCTAGGGTGGGGGGCAAAGTTAAAGGGCTTCAGGGTAAAACAGCGTTGGACCCCAGACCTGCAAAAGCAAGACATCAGTGTCAGAGAAATGACTGCAGTCTTGCTGGCTGTAAAAGCTTTCCTTCCCAACTTGCAACCAGGCCTGCTCCACATTGTGACAGACATCACAACTGTCATGTGGTACTTCAACAAACAAGGAGGGACAAAGGCATACCAATTATGCCAGATAACCCTACAAATCTGGGATTTATCAGCCAGTCGCAACCTTTTCCTGCAGCCCTCTTATATCCCCTCTCAGGAAAACAAACAAGTGGACTTACTCAACAGAACATCCTCTCCACAACGTGAATGGGTTTTACATAGGGAAACCTTCTTAGACATCGTCCACCAGTGGGGCACACATCAGGGGGATCCATTTCGCTCCCCCCAGAACAGACAGCTAAACAAATTCTGCACCAGGGATTACACTCCACTAGCCTGGAGGGTGAATGCCTTCAGCGTTCCATGGAAGGGAATGTTTCTGTACCCTTTTCCTCCCTTCCCTCTAATACAAAAGGTCCTACTGAAGATCAAGAAGGACCAACCAAAAATCTTGCTGGTGACTCCCTATTGGCCAAGGCAACACTGGTTCCCCCTTCTTCACTCCCTAGCCAAGGGCAGTCACCACAAGTTACCCCCACAAGGTGGACCTACTCACACAACATAAGGGATCTCTCATTCACCCCCAGTTGCTTTTGCTGCATCTAACTCTTTGGGTGATCAACTTCTGATCCATTTCAGACAACATTACTCAGAGGACATGCTCTCAGTCCTGAGGGAGGCCAGAAAACCAACTACTAGGAAAAACTATTTGTCTAAATGGCAGAGATTCTCAAAATGGTATTCCCTTAAGGACAGAGACCCTTTTCAGGTGGATCCCTCACTTGTCCTTGGCTATATATGCAAGTTCATTAAGGAAGGACTAGCATATTCTTCAGTGAAAGTCCACCTTTCTGCCATTTCAGCCTGCCTGTCTTTACAGCCACCACTGCTTTCCAGACTGGATGTTAAACTTTTCCTGAGAGGGGTCTTGCATATCAGACCACCAAGAAAACCCATCCCTCCTCCCTGGAACCTCAATTTTATGCTAGAAAAACTCACCTTTACCTCCTTTTGAGCCAGCCAGCACAGCTTCTCTACAAATGTGCACATGGAAAACCATTATTTTAGTAGCCAAGGCCTCTGCTAGAAGAGTGTCTGAACTACAGGCCCTCATGGCCTGTCCTCGTTGCACCACCTTCCACAAGGACAGGGTGACCTTGTGCACAAACCCTTCCTTCATGCCCAAAGTGGTGAACGAACTGTCCTTAAACCAGTCCATTCACTTACCTACCTTCCTCCCTTCTCCAGCTAATACCACAGAGAGGATCCTTCATTCCCTAGATGTGCACAGACAACTGAGATTCTACTTAGACAAAACTTAAGTCCTTCAGAAAATCTGACCAGCTCTTCATCTCCTTCCACCCCAGGGCTCTGGGTAAGGCAGTCTCCAAACAAACCATTTCATGTTGGATCAGGAAATCCATTCTCTTCTGCTACTCGCATCATGGCAAACAATTGCTTCAAGGAGTTGGGGTTCATTCCACTAGAGGCATGGCTACCTCCAAAGCCTTTCTTAGAGAGCTGGACACAGCCTCCATCATGGAAGCAACTACCTGGTCTACAGTTCACACTTTCACAAAACACTACGAGCCAGACCAGGTCTCCAGGGCCAGAGTAGGATTTGCCAGGGCAATCCTGGAGGAATTCTTGGAGTCCTCTACCCCCTCCCTTCACTCCTTCTAAGCTGTGGTTCTCTCCCACGGTATGAATACTGCAACATTGGATTAGAAGGACATAGAATAGTTGTGTAAAATCTTACCATAACCATAGATGTCCTTCTGTTCCATGTTGCAGTATTCCTTCCCACCCTCCATACCCTTTTTTTCTATCTCTATTGGATGGTTGGACTTTTGACCTGTGTATCCACTCCCTACAGGCTAATCTGTTCAACCCTTCAGGGACATTTGCTCCTTAGCCTCAACTTGCTCTTTTGTACATCTTATACTGGGCTTCAAGTTCTGAGGTCTGTGTCTGCAGACGTCATATTTATGGTCCCTGGTTTATGGCCTTGCGTGTGACGTCCCATGCAACTACAGCAGCCAGACTTAATCTTTTGTATAGGAGCCAACGTCGGGTTGCCTGAGGCAGGCAATCCCATAGTATGAATACTGCAACATGGAAGAGAAGAACATCTATGGTTATGTTAAGATTTTACACAACTATTCATTTTAGACTGTTGCTTATAGTCATTGTGATTAAGGTTTTGTTGTTTTTGACTTGTACTTCTTTTGTCAGTTTTTTGTTTTTGTTTTATATGGCCTGTGATCCCTAGAAAAAAAAATTCTAAGAAGTATGCATTCAGGAGACAAATTTCTCTGAAAGGTTATCATCTTCAGCACTTTTCTTGGATAAAGACCAACTTCAGGTCATCTGTTGTAAGCACTGCAGAATTAATTGAGAAAACTCCACTCCATATCATTCAAAAACCTAGGGCCTTCTTGGATCATATGAAACTTCTTGCCATGGTCTTCATTATGTCCATCCCGTCCCTCCCCCAGGGCTGAGCTACATTAGTTACCAAGGAAAAGAAGATACTCCTATAGGAAAGTACAAGTACCAGGAAGTGGGGGGAAGAAAACTAAATGTGATCATAAAGAATTCTTAGGGGCAAGGGAACATGTGGCTTTGGTTACTGCCAGACTCGAGTAAACCTGACCTCACCAGTCCTGGTGTAGCACAGACTTTTTGCCCTTCGTCTGTACTCATTCTGAGAACCCACATGTCTTATCCCTCTTGGATGTGGGTAGCAAGCTCCCAGGAGCATGTATTCTTCCTCCTCCTCTTCACATCTTCATGGTGGTGAGTTGGGCTTCTTACATTTCCTTAAATAATGCATCCCTTTTACACCTGATAATTACAGATGTTCTTCATTTCTCACTGCTGCAGTCTTTACCATTGTGTTATCCATGCTGTGGTAGCCCTCAGTCGTCCCGAATACCAGAGTCAAGGTTTTGTGTGTCGGCTGCTGTCGCTTGCTTGGTGACATCAGGTCATCCAGAGCAGGCGACACCATTACCTCAGTCTTTCTTGCCTTAACCAACCAAAGAAGTTCAATTTTAATAATTATTAGTAGTCCTGGGGTAAGAGACCCCCAGAGAAATATGTCTCTCTCTAAGGACAGCAGATATCAGGGGGAAGGAGGGAGGGAAGCATGATTGCAGCAGTGAGAACACTCTAACATCTACATTTATGGTAAGTGTACACAACTGTACTATGTTCTTCGTTTCTCAATGCTGCACTCAGGAAAGGTACCTTGCACATTGTTGTAAAATGAGGAAGCATGCCTTTAAATACAATTGTGGTGCTGTGGATGTATGTGCTGGGTGTGGGGGGAATGGGGGCTATACACGTACTGTTGTCAGGAGAAATGCTTGGATAAGAATGAAAGTCCTCCATTCCACCCCAGAGATGTAAAGTTGCAGGTATTAGTTGCACCTTTAGGGAAAGATCTGCTGTCCCTCCTTTCTAGGACATTTTCAGAAAGTTGTCAAGAGAAGGAAAAACTTTTCACTCAGTTTCACTCTCCAGCTACAAGGCACAGCAGCAAATGCACCACAAAACAGAGTCTGTTTTGTTTAAAGCAGTTTCCTTGAGCCTTAAGTTTCTCATCCCTTTGCCCTGATGTTTGCTTCCCAGATGCTGTTCCTTGCCATGTGAATTAGGGCTGTGAAGGTTACACTCTTTAGTTTGTTCACCCCTTTTAGGCTGCCTATTCATTGCCCATGGTTCTGTTTCTGTAGGTTTAGTACAAATAAGGTGGTAGTTACCTCAAATGGAATTGCATGGGTGTTATGCGGCTGTGCCTTTATGAGAATGGTGGTGGTAGTTGTTTGCGATGGCTCCATTAAGTGTCAGTACTAAAAAAAAGCATCAAGCCTGAAGGGATGGAAGAAGCCAAGGCAGAAGGAAGGGAAACGGAAACTCACTGCCCAGTCCCCCTTCTTCCCATTCTAGGACCGATCACATCCTGCCTGGCAGGTTTTTATATTTCAGACAGAACTGGTTTAGCATTTCCGTGAACAGTTTGCTAACAGAGTGTTCATATCCAGAAGTTACATAATAGAATTCAGAAAATTCCAGTCCTTCCTAGTTCACTTATTGCATAGCATCAGTATTTTCCCGTCTCAGAACTAAAATGATTTGCATATCTTTACTGGGATGAGCTGTATTCCTCATCTGTGTATCACTCACAATAACAAAGAAAATACACCTGACCTAATCACTCTTAAAATCCCTAGGTTGCACGTCTTCCTCAGTTTTAAAGCTTCTGTACCCAGAATATATAGGATTAAAATCAGGAAGTATATTTAAGGCCTTATATTTAAGGCCTCTAGGAACACCAGCACTCAGTTGGAACTAAGTGATTCCCCTTTATCCTACCAGTACAAGAGGAGTTCCTTTGATTGGGATAGCAAGTCAAGATCAGCTTTGGGTTTCTGTTTGTGGTTCTGAGCTCACTTAGTCTTTTACCACAGTGCTTTAGCCTGTGCTTTAAGGGAGTTGTACTCACAAGGAGCCAGAAAGTACAAAGGAGAGGGTCCAGCAAGGTCAAAACCAGATGTATAACTGTGATTTAGATCATTTATTTTTTTATTTTGATTTAGATAATTTATTTTTTTTATTTATTTAACATTTGTTTACCGGGAAAGTCCAACTTGGAACGAAGCCAGTTGTTTACTGGAAATCCAACTTGGAACGAAGCCAGTTTTCAGTGGAGACCCGGGGAGAAATGCTCCAGATGTATGTCTTTCTACAATAATCTTGGTATGTGTAGTACAGATTTTCAAGTCTGCTTTTTGCCTGCTTTTATTGGTGTAAGCTGCAGTGTACCGAGGTTGTTTGAGCCCTTCTGCTCTGACCAGATTTTATTTGTATTTTGCCCTTGTTTCATCTGGGTTTGGACCAGACAGCCTGTGAGTGGCTTGGGTTGTTGTGAGTGCTGTTCCTGATGAGAGTTTGAATGTTTCTGCTCCTGTTTGCCTGAACTGTCTGCCTTGTTTTTCTTATTACTTCGTTATCTGTTCTGTTGTTGCTGCTTTCCCTCTTTTGGTGGGCATTTGCATAATATGTAAGTAGCTTAGTTGCAGTGGCTGGCACATTATAATGATGAACTGTAATGCACTAAGTTTGTTGGAGTTTTGCTGTGCTAACTGGATTTTGTTTGTATATTGCACTTGTTTCACCTTGGTTTGGACCTGCTCTGCTAAGCAGATCAGAGAGCACCAAGTTATATTTTATATGTAGTACCGCAGTAGTTAATTTCATACTTTTGGCTTAGTAAGTTATCAGGTTGGCTACAGTTTCCTGCATGTTATGCTGTTTTTCTCATGTCCTTCAAGGTAAAACTGAATCTTGTAATTTGATCTGCTTGTTTAATTTTAGGGCATATGAAGGATAATCATCATGGTACTTTACCAGTTACCTAAACAGTAATATTTGGTCTCTTACTGGTGTCTCTTGACATGGGTTTGCAGTTTGCTATGCCCCAGTCTGCTTGCTTTTTGAAGTATGAGGCAATGTAGCAACTGTTTCATGTTTAATGACAGTCACTTCTATCATTTACTGATTCTACTTTTGAGAGATAAAAATTTGTGTTAAATTGTGAGTTTAACCTCACACGCACGTTCCTTGTCAGTAAGAAGCTTAAAACTACAATGCAACCATTTTAAAAATAGACATGCTTTTATCAAGGCTGTTAAGAATTCATTAACTAAGACACCAATACCTCATTTGAATAAACCTTGGCTCGATAATACTACTTGCTCTTATCCTGCCTTCTTTGCCTTGACCCACAACTAAAGTGTGCCATTCTGGCTCCATGCCTACTCCCCTAGTGTGTCCTGAAGCTGTAGTCACATATGGTCGTGTATTTACTAGGTGACTGTTCTGTAATTAGGCACACTGATGTGTCATTGGACATGATGTGTAGGAATACTGTCATAGTCATTTGTCTTTATGGTGCCAAGATTTGTCATACGATCAGAGCCTTTGGGGTCCTTTCACCTCTGTCATATGGTCAGAGCCGTTGGGGTCTTTTCACCTCTTGTCTACATCAGTGTCCATGACGTTAATCACTGTACCTTGGGGGAAATCCAGAGAAACAGTTTTAATGCTCCATATGTACATGTTCGAGCCATGTAAAACACTTGTCTTTAGCAGTTATCTTTCCTTGTACAAGAATGATGCAACAATTTAAAAAAAAATGGATGTCCGCAATTGGGCTATTAACTGTTGTCATTCCATAGGGTTTCAGTGTGCATCAGCATGGGAGGCAATGATTTGACAGGATAGCCCTCACCTGTCTTTAGGGCTTCCTCATTTTGGCTTAAACCTTTTCAGTCCCCACAGTGTCTTTCTTAGGTAAATGTATTTATTTTATTTTGACATTTGTTAACCAAGTATGTCCAACTGAGTGATGGCCCATTTTCAGTGGAGGCCCAGGGGAAAGCACCATAAAGAAACATTTACAAATAAAGTTACAAAAACACTTGCAAACAAAGAGTAACACCAATTACAGAAAATAATTAAATGTGTAGAATACATCTTAGAATTAATGAATGCAGAGCAAAAGTCATTGGAGGTATGACGTTTGATGCAAGGTAGATATAGGAAGGAGGAGGTATGACATTTGATGCAAGGTAGATATAGGAAGGAGGAGGAGAAGAAGCAAAAGATAGAAGGGGGGCTACAAGATGGACATAAGAGGGTAGTAAAACAAGGTGTAGAGAAGAGTGAATAAGTAGCAAGGGGAAAAGAGAGGAAGAAGAGGAATTAAGATGAGTAAAGTATGAAGAGGAAGTAAGTCAGAAACAGTTAGTGGATTTAAGATGTTAAGCTGGGAATTTTGGCATGAATAGATCCAGGAATTTGTAGGTTTTCCTTTAATAGTTTTTTGAACTATGGGTATGGGGCAGATTTCTCATGTTCAGTGTAGTTTGTTCCAGGTCTGTGAAACTGAGTAGCCATACAAGTGTTGTCCTGTTGTTTTAGGCTTATGGATATATGAGAGAGACTGATCAGAGCTCCGAAGAGAGCAGGATGGGGAGTAAATGGATATAAGGGAAGAGATGGTGGGGCAGGAGGAGGTGGTATTGTTAATGATGGAGGAAATCAGGGTCAGTCGGGGGAGTATGAGTAGATGGGGGTGTTGTAGCCAGTGAAGAGTTATTAGAGAAAGGCAGTGGTGAGAGCTTGTATGGTTGGTTATCAGCAAACTTGGCAACGTTGTTGTAGCTTTGTTCAAGCTTGGCCTTAAGATAGGATTGTAGGTTGGTCAAGATTGGAGAGGCATAGAGGAGTGTGGGCAGAAGATAGGCAATGGCAAGAGAAAGTCTCAAATCATTTGTGAGGTATTTTATATTTCTATAAAGCAGTCCTAGTATTTGATGCGTCTTCTTTATACAGTTTAAAATATGCAAATCAAATTTAAGTTAGTCGTCGGTGATTACACCCAGTAGTGTAGTGTGTGTTTCAACATTTATGACAGTGTTGTTAAGTGATGTGATGATAAATGATGTTTTATGATGGAAAAGAAACTGGGGTAGAAATAGGAGGTTTATCTTTTTAGAGTTGAGTATAATTTGATTTAGTAAGCCAGTTTTCAGCAGAGTGAAAGGAGTTTTGGGGTAAGTAAGTAGTGGTCAGAGATATTGTCAGAGGTAGAGATGATAGTGGAGTCATTAGCTTATTGTATGAGAGTGGAATGGGAGCAGGAGGTATGAAGAGTGTTGGTGAAAATGTTGAATAATAGTAGTTCAAGGATGGACCCCTGGGGTACACCAGTGTAGATGGGAAGAAAGGAGGAGAAGGAGGAGATTGCTGCCTGTTGGAGAGGTAGCTAGAAAAGCATGTCAGGGTAGGTTTAGTAATATTAAAGTTAGCTAGTTTTGTAAGGAGTAGGGAATGGGAGACTGTGTCAAAAGCTTTGGTGAGGTTTAATAATAGATATGCGACAGGTTTGTTGTCTCCAGCTTGTGCGATTATTTGGGTGAAGTTAATTAGAGCAGTGGTTAGGGCGGAAGCCATGTTGTGTGGATGTGAGTAGATTTTCCTGCAAGAGGTAGTCCATTAGTTGAATATGGATACATTTTTCTAGTAATTTTGAAAGGGAGGATAGCATAGGTATAGGACGGGAGTTCGAAAAGTCAGTGGAGTGCCCACCTTTGTGGATGAGAATAGTATAAAATGTTTTCTAGATAGATGAGACATAATATTCTTGGATAGATGGATTAATTAGTATGGCGACAGGATAAAGTAAAGCGCTAGCAGCAATTTTTAGGAAGGGGGTAGATTGTCAACTGAGGGAGAGCAAGGTTTTAGTTTGCTGAGAAGATATTTTATGTAAGTAGTGGGAATGGGTTTGAGTGAGAAGGTAGTAGTTTCAGTTGATGGAGAGGGGTGGAGGTTAGTGGTATTGCTATTTTGGGTTAATTTAGTGACTGAGTCAATGAAGTGAGAGATAAGAATGGAGGCAGTTTCCTGAGGGGGGGTGTTAGGACAGGGATTAGGGGAACTAGGCCTTCCAGGGTGGAGAATTTTATTTACACTCTTCCAAAATTTGGGGGGCTTTTTGAAGTGGCTTGATAGAGTGCTGTGGTACAAGTTTTTCTTGTCAGTGATTACTTGCTTTTTAGTGAGGTTACGGAGATGTTTATAGTTTTGAAGGTGAGTCTGGGTTTTGAATTTTAGCCATCGTTTCCAAGCCTCATCTCTATTCAGCATTAGAGAGTGGTTGGACTTAGTTGCAAAGTGGGATTTTATTCTAACTTTCCCAGAGGGAGCTAGGGAGTTTAGAGTTTCAAGGAATAGTGTTGCATTGTTTAAGTTAATTTATTAGATGTTCTGGCCTAGCAAATCCTAATCTGGCATGTATTAAGGTGTCGCCACTCAGGCCTGAGAGACCGAACAGTAAAGTGTTTAACTTGAAGGCCTTTGTGATGCTGTAGTACATTCATATATGTGTTCTTACTGAAGCTTGTTTTCACTCTTCTGGCAGTACTCCCTTTATAATAGGGTAGAGCACCTGACATACGTGCAGACTTGTCTAGGGGCAGCTGGGGTGTATGTTATTGTATTCACTCAAATATTAATTCACATCAGTTAAATAAAATTTCAGGCCAGGGAAGCAAGGCAGACTAGCATCCAAACAAGTGATTTCCAAATGGTTAGATGTGTATTACCTTTTGCTATGACTATTGTGGCAAGTACTAGAAGCTGACCAAAGTCTGCTAAGCAGCTGCAGCATTGGCTGCTTTCTGGAAAACTATATTAGCTCAGATTATATGTGATGTAGTTGTTGGGATGCACACACTGCAAACTGGAAATACAGTCAGGAAGCACTATAGTCCATCAAACACGTATGCTGTAACCTATGTAGTCCAGAATCAAACTACCCCTTTGGTAGTGAGCAGTTTTTGTACTGTACCCATGTTTAAGAAAATAAACTGCTGCAATGATCTGTATGATTAACAGTATACTCACTGTAATTCTAAGCATTCAAATAATGGAATCAGTGTTGCAATGTGAGCCCTGTCCCCCTTCTCCTTTTTGTATTCACAGTTCACACTCCTTTAGATAATGGCTAGAAGAGTGACAGCTGAATCTGGGATCTCCTTCTTGAGATGGCTCCTCATCCTAGCTGAATCTGTGATCTCCTCCTTGAGATGGCTCCTCCTCCTAGCTGAATCTGGGATCTCCTCCTTGAGATGGCTCCTCCTCCACAGAGAACTGCAGTTCTCTGTGTACATGGCCTAAATTCTTGGGGTGACTTCTAGACACTTATGTAAGAAAAACATCACTATGCCGTGATTGTTTTCTCCAGGTCTTTTGGACGCATTTGTTAGTGGCATCTTGTTAACCCCTAAAGAACAGAAGTGGACTGCTGTCCTCTTTATGGCTGAAAGTAATACCAATGTTTTTGGCATGGGGAAAAGACTAGCTCAACTTGGTGGATTTCTGTCCAGTTTCCCATATTTAAATCATTGTACTGCAGCGGTGATTCTGTTAGTTGAACATGTGTTATGGTGAGCACATACCTGCATTTTAAAATGCAGCCTGTTTCATAAAGAAATGCCCTTTTTCTCTGTTTTGGTCTTTAAGTTCCTATCCTCTCATTTCTCATAGTCTTTTATTTTTTTCTCCCATTCCTTGTTCTAACATCATTCCTAATTTTTCAGATCTTGTGGGGTACATCCTGTAGATTTTCACTTAACTACCTTATCATTAGAATTTGTTATCTTTGCATTAAAAGTTCACAGCATAAAGTATACAAAACCACATACAGTAATCCAGTATTTTGTAAGGGTTCTGAGATGGAAATCAGTATTTAAAAAAATGCATTAGTCTTTTAGACAGAAAAAAAGGCTAATGAACAGACCCTCACCAGTGAATTTTAGTTCCAGAGTTTTGCATCCTCAAGAAAAGGGGAATGTTGTCCCCAAGAATGATAACATTACAGTTAGAATTGCTGCCGTCATTCAGAGTGCACAACTTCTATCTTTTTGTGTTGTATTTTTATTTGTCAAGCTTTCAGATGATTTTGGATCTCTGGTTTGATTCCTTGTTGGGGTGCATTCTCTGCAGAGTATACATGCACTCTTTGTGGCAACATGAATTTTTTGCCATTACTCTCATTTTTTTCCCCATCCTAAAGACATTACATCTTGATAAATTGAATTGATTGTCACCCAAACTGCTCCTACGTGTGTGCCACCTGTGATTGACTGCCATCCCATCTAAGATTAGTTCCATGCCTTTTTCCCGTTGTTTGGCAGGTTAGTCTCCAGCTACCCTAAGAACTTGAGTAGAGTAATGTGAGTATCAAAAAATAAATGTTTCCCAATTCAGTCTTTTTGCCACCATTTGGAAAGTTGACATTTGAATTGTTGAATCTCCTAATGAAGAATTGTATTAGTGATTTAGTGATTCAGATTTTATTAGCTGTGTTGTACCACTGAGCTTAAGAGATTTAAGGAATGATTCAATGAAACTTAAGGGCAGGGCTTCTTTTTCTTATTATTTATTTTGTTTTATTACATTACCAGTATATTATGCCAGTTCTGAAAATTATACTGGCCGCTCTTACCCAAAAATAGGAGCAAGTCTTTTACACTGCCCTGTTCACCCCATCAGAAATTTGTTATCCACAACAGCACTGTACCCTGCCTAGCCAGTCAGTCCATCCATATCTGTAGCACAATCGGATCACTGGCTTCCAAACAGATAAACATTTCCTGTAATGTTCCTTTAAATCAGATGCATTTTGCTTATAAATAAGACAGAATAGATTGTGAGATTGCACTGAACTCAGTTCTGTACACCGGGAGTATAAGGTTTGCTCGGATAATAGGATTGCAGCCACTAAACCATATCCTAAATTAGAATTCACTGCCATTTTTATTTTTGCTTGTTTAATTCAAGGTGATAAGTTGGCTGGTCCATTGACCCTTTTCATTTATGATCTGGGCTATGAAAGGAAGGGTGAATACTACATAATTGTATGTATTGTTTTGTATAGCCAGTCAACAAATACATTTTTCTGAAGTTGGAGGAAATTTATGTACCCAGAGAAAAACTCACAGACATGAAGATAATGTGCAGACTGCGGCAAGAAGACAGAGTTGAACCATGGTACTGTGAGGCAGAGATCTTTCCACTGAGACACTGTGCTGCCCATAATAACTCCCACCCACCAAGAGTATATCAGTTGCTTTGAGGTATAACAACCTCAAGGTTGATGGGTTTTGTTGTGATCATAGGGAGGCACAGCCCCCTCCCCCCCACCACACCAACATTTTTTTTGTATTGTAGTCTTGGATTTTAGAATTATTGGTTGTAATCCCATCAGTGAGGATCCTGTCATTTGAGGAGGAGTTATGTAACTTGTGCATGGCTCGTAACTATTCCTTATATGACAGGAGCACTTACGTATTTTAGCTGTTACTATGACCCAAAAATGTATTGTGCTGCATACATTTCTTTTCCTGATGTACACAGTAATTGGTGCTATTTCACCAAAACACTACCTTGTTTCAGGTAATCCTGATGGTTTGTTTTCTTCTTATCCACGTTTCTCTTTATCAGGAGTAAGTAGTTAGCCAGCCAGGTCCTGTTATCTGTAATTGAGTCATTAGAAGTTCCAGCTTGCAAAATAGATGACTTCTATTTCTAGACATCCATTAATCCTGAACAACAGTAAAAAGCGGTAATATATGGTAGTATTTTTTTTTTATGTTTCTGAGTTGCATATGTGGTTTTATCAAAAGAGGTTGCATGTGGCAGCATAAATGCCCCAGTAAGTGTCCTTATATGGATGACTTCGATTTTCCACTGTAAAATAGAGATTTGTGGTAAATTAACATTTATTTGACAAAATTGTAGTTCTTGTATTTCTTAAAATGAGATGTACTGGCTATGTTGCTTTTTTTGTGGAATGTTTTAATGCAGACCCTGTTCCGCTGTAAAATGTGCATATTTCACATAATATTTAACTTAAGGAGTAGGCCCATCTATAGATTGTAGCAGTCATGTTTATTTATAGTATCCTCATTTAACAGCACTTAGGAAAATTCTTAGTTCCCTAGCTGGGGTACGATCATCTAAATGCAGTGCATATTTAGAAAGTACTATGTATAGTTAGCAACTGTTACAATATGTTAATGGTTTTACAGATCCACGCAATGGCTATTTTTCCTTGACTTGCTGCTCAGCTATTTGTTTTCAGCACCTTATTATTATGGCTTTTCCAACAACAGATTGCAGGCCTACTGCAAGCAGAACCTGGAAATGAATGTCACAGTGGAAAATGTACTGCAGGTAATTTTTTGAAGTTTTATAAAGTTTCCGACAAGTGTTTTGCAAATAATGTAGTGTGAACTGAACCACAGGCCCTGTAATATGTTTACCTAGGTAAAGCATATAGGCTGAAACAACCAAGTGAAGAAGATGAGAGACCGGTCTTAATACCATGGTACTTTAGACTAATCACAATGGAAGGATCACATGACACACACCCTCTCACAGTAGATCCGGCTCCCTTAAAAACATGCACACTACAGTTAACGTATCACTGTATGATGTACCCTTACTTCAAAAGAAAAAGACCATACACTATATTACAGTTGCAAATTAATACATTAAACTGGAACTGTTCTGTGTATCATGTGAATTGCACAAAGTATTTCACTTGTTCTTTTCGAAATACAAGTATTCGAACACATGTTTTTCCCTATTATTGTCATAAAATATTTATGTGATGTACCATTAAATATTAATACTCTGGGATTTGAGTCGTGGTTGGGTTGCAGTATGTTGGACATTTTCTGTTTTGAGGACACAAGATGAAATTTAAATGCCTGGGCATTTCGTCTTTGGAAGTCATGGTGATTTCTCGGGGGGGGGTGATTAGCAGTGTAGAGCATGATATAACCAGTTGTGGAAGTTTAAGAAGGAAACTTGACATGAGTCGTCAAACTGATGAATGGCACTTTTGCAAAGATATCAGAATCAATGCATATGCAACTGATATGTCAAGAAGTAGTTTTACCATATATGGCTATATTGAGAGAATCCAAGCTGGGGAAATGCCTTTCCCATAGGCATAGCTCAAGACTGACATGGATTCAGGCACCAGAACCAGTTATTACTGTTATATCTAAGTATTTTGTCACCCTCTACTGTCAGCAGTAGTAAACACGTGAAGCCATGTGACTACATAGAACCCTAGCAAGGGAAAATGGAAATTGTAGTCTCATTGTGGGGGACTTAATACACAAAACAAATGGTCCCTTCTGCACCCGAAACACTAAAAGCTAACATACATGTATTCATTTTAATCGCAGCAAGGCTAATGTACTCCGAGGATGCACTTAACACTAGAAGAGAGGCTAGGAAGTCAAACTCAAGAAAATCTTACCTTGCTAAATGGAAACAATTTTCCCTGTGTTTTCTCCCCAGGGACACAGACCTAAACAAAGGCACAAGTGGCACAGCACTGGACCACCTATCAAAATTTTACACAACTGGCCTACCATATGCACCTGTTAAGTGTTATGTTTCTGTTTCAGCCTGCCTATCCATGGACCTTATACTCCACACCTTCAGTAAAGCATTTCTTGAAGGAGGTCCTGCATCTTAGACCTCCAAGAGAAGATATTGCTGTACCATGGAATTTTAATTAGATTTTAGAAAAAGTGACCCAAAGACTCTTCTCCCCCAAACTTCTATGTCTTACAGCAGCACTCTTAAGCTCCATTGATACTGTTAGCAGCATGTATTCAGTAGGTTCATGTCCTGCAGGTGCAACAGTTAGTGACCCCCCCCCCATTTGCAAGCTGGCAGTGGTCACTCACTTCTATCATCTTTAGTTCGTCTCCAGCAGCACCTCTACCACTAAAGGTGTAAACTTCGCCAGACACATTCTTTTTCTGGATGCTAATTATGCTTACACCACTGGCAGTCAGTAGGCCCATAATTTGCACTTGCAACACCTAGTGCTCCCCATCAATGTCACCCATGTAATAAGCCGGCCACGTCCCTCCTACAGGATGTGGATGTGCCAGTAGCTGCAGCTCATTCCCATCCTCACTGTCCTGTCCCCATCAGCACCAGTGCTGTTAAATGACCACAAGTTGACAGGGTCACAGTCGGGTCTTCATCTTTCTATGTGACAGGGGTGATATTTGGTCATCTTTCTTTTGACAAAAGAGGGAAATTTGCAAGAGGTGGAATTTGCTTAATCCTAGCCCACAAGCAAAGAGACTGCTTGAGCAGGTTATAAAACATATTTAGTTCTTTAAGGGCATAAGAGCAGTTGCATTATAGCAGTTGCATTAATGATAGAACAAAAAAAAATATTTACACTTGACATAAATGCTATAAGTCTCTTGTTTAGCAAGGTGGAGATCACTGCTGGATCAAAGCAATGAGATTATCATTTTGGAGTTTAGTGGTTATTTTTTTTTTATTTTGATTTGGTGTTTGATCCTTCAGACTAGAATACTTTCATGGACAGTACTCAAAAGAGAAGACTTGTTGGCATGAAGCTTGAAATTTAAAAAGGAAGAGCAATGTTCGAGACTTGCTGATTTCCTGCATTTCCGAGTTTTTGTTGTCAGCACTCGACATTTCAGTAGAGAGCCAGTTTTACTAAATCTTAAGAAATGGTGAATATGTTGTATCTACTCTCTTGGTTGGTTGTCACTGTATTGGGGTGAAGTACTCATGTAGTTTTATTCTTGGGCAAAATGGTGCAAGAAACAAGAGCCTTTTCATGTATGAGTAAAACAAGGGAAATTATCCAGCTGTATCCTCAAAGTTAACAGACTGATTGGCATGACCTTTCCATTACTGACTATGCCACAGCCTAGAAGCCTGGAAACCTTTTAAATCCAGATTTTTTTTACTGGTCGTTTCACTCCTAAAGTGCAAATTTCTGATAAGAAGAGCAAGGGTTCTGTTAATATTAGCAAAAATATGAAAAGGTTAACGGAGCAAAAACAAATGTTGCAAAAAAAGAATTTTTGGTGACAATAACGCAAGTAAGCAAGAATGTAGGCTGTTGAGAATGTATCAGAGTAAAATGGTGCCAAGAGGAGAAAAAAATGAGAAATAAGAGTGTTCACAGAGTCCTTAGCAACCATAAGGGATTTTCCAGTACTATAAAGCTGTCTTGTGGAGATTCAAGCAAGGACTTCAAGATGTACTCTGTATTGTTCACTATTGCAGTAATGTTCCTTCCATCCAAACTTCCAGGGCTTTTCTCCTTTCCCCCTTTTCCCACCTGGATTTCAGCAGACTTGTGGTATGAGAAGGGCATGCACCTACATCATTTTTCAATTCTTTCTTGTCATAGTAAAAAAGGAAGCGCTAGTCAGTGTAGATACTGAGCATCATCAGTCATTCATTTCAGCCTGGCTTCTAGGGAGCAGTTAAAAACCCAGTTGGAGAAAAAAAAACTTCAGTCCATTTGTCTATTGCCTGTTTATAGAATAAGAGGGTTTTGCAGGCATCAAGGTTGATATCAGTTGCTAAAGTTGTTCATTCCTTGAAGAAAGTAGGTTCAAAAAGAAAACTCTCAAGTGGAGAGCAAATTCTGTCCAGGAACCAGAGGAGGCTGGGCCCATGTTGCAGGGCCACCACAGCAATGACCGTGCCATCTGGAGACACTCCACTTAATATCCATTGAGAAGCACCCAGGAGAGAACAGATCCCTGGAGGTCGATGACATACCTGTTGAGTCCCATGTCTTCTCTAGTCTTGAGGGTGTTAGGTCAGATGGAGTGTCTTTGAAGCTTCTGACACCAATGTCTTCTTGGACCAATGCCTCTGGCATTGCCCCTCAGTAGGCTGACATGCTGTTAATGGAAAGCACATCCTCCTGTGCCAAAGTCCTTCAGCAGCTGATTGGTCAGAATGCCTTCCAGCAGGCTTCTGGTTCCAGCACTAATGTTGTGGTAACCGAAGGTGAGGGTAAAATACCCTACACTTTTCATATGTGATGGTGTCCAAATCCTGTGTGCCTGCCCATGACCAGAGACTTCTAAGGCCTAGCCATTACTACAAAAAGGCTGACACTACTCCAGAAAGCAGGGCAAAGACATACAGACATTGGACATCTTCCACCTTGCCTCAGCATGAACTAGGTGAGCCTTCACAAATCTTATGAATTTGGCTTAGGACTTTATATTCTTAAAAACGTGCAACTGGCATCAGAGTAACTATAGGTTCCAGGGGTCTTAGCCTGAAAGAGGAAAAGAGAGCCATCTCTCCTTGAGTAATTATAATCCTTTGGCTCTGTAGCAAATGAATTTATTTGTAGAAGCATATACTTTGTCTGTGTCATACATGTCAGACACTGGGTACACCTTATCCTCTACCTCTCCACTAAAGGACTTCTTATTTGAGAACACCCACAGCAGAATGAAGGATTTCCTCATGTAAAAATTGCTGTGACGTCCAAAAGAGGTATAGCGAGTGTATTGATTTATCGGATGCAAGACCTTTTGCTGTTCCATGGCATTCTCACTTCCTGCTCCAAGGAATTCTGACCGCTTTTACATAGTTGTAGATTTCTTTAACTATCTGTATAAGGACTGTTGATCAGCCATGTTGTCCATTATTTCAAGCAAAGGATCCACTGGTACTCC
>NC_056733.1:340777109-340864609 GCF_019279795.1 Protopterus annectens | reverse complement strand
ACGCAGGGAGGACATGCAGACGCTGCACAGAAGACACTCCAGCCGAGAATCAAACTGGAGAACCTCTTGCTGTGAGGCGACAACGCAATCACTGCACCACTGCATAATTAGTTATAGGAACTTGGACTTTTGGTCATTACAATATTTTACCTCAAAACTTTTTTTTTTTATTGTCCGTGTTTCTTTATCAGCACTTCCAAGCTTCACTAAGCACCTTTGAGTTACCCTTTATGGCTGACAGCCTATCCTGGGTCCCTTTGGGGATTTTCTTTAATATTTTTTTTGTGAGAACAAAGTTTGCTGTTTCTCTATAATTGTGCTGCTAAGGTTTGGTGCTGGTGTTTTTGGTGGTTGCCATTTAATTGTAAAACATCCTTTAGTTGCAAATGTTTTAACAGGCATCACAGACTCCTCTGGGCTCCACTATCCACCTTTGAGACTCTCTTAGCAGCTAGGACAAGGGCATGGACCCTGATAAATCTACTGATCCAGTCCCAAGAAACAAGGGAAAAAAGTGATCTGGGAGGCTTTGATTTTCACTGTGGCTTCCTCTTTGTCTCAGCCACAGATTGTGACTCTGTTGCCATCTGTTGTTCCTCGAACCACTCATCTTTTTCTCTCAGTCCCTCTGGCATATCTCCTCAGAGGCCACCAAGGACAGGCAGGTACATCATATGCATTATTGGAGAAGAGACTTGGGGGGGGGGGGGGGTGATGCTTCTCTGTTAAGCTTCTCTGAGGCATTTCTTTCCTGGAGTAAAGACCATCCTTTAAGCTGGTCTTTGTCTGGGGGTCTCTTAGAAAAAGAAAACTAGACATTTTTTTTTCTCTACATCTCACTGGAAGATTTGCTAGGCTTTGCCACAGGTTTATTTATTTTATTTGATTTATTTTACATTTGTTAACCAGGATGGTGCGACTGGTCACAGGTCCATTTTCAGCAGAGGCCCGGGGAGAAAAGCTCCACAGTAAGTAAAATTTTACACAATATGTTAAAATACAGTATACAGAGAATTTTCAAACAATGTGTTAAAGTACAGTATACAGCAGAAGACATAAGACATATATACAGGAAAATTATGGTTAATAACAGAATAAGTATATAAATTCAGTCAGCATTAGGAGAAGACCTAGACTGTAATATATATTACAGTAGGTATATTAGGAAGTAAGGTATATAAGTGGAATTTATTTGAGGACTTATGTAATACATGGGCATAGCCACTTATTCTTTAAATGTGTTCTAAGTGAGTTTTTAAAGTGAGAAGAGGTAGGGGCAGAAATCAGAGCAGGATGGAGATTATTCCAGGTTGTAGCTATGGAGTGGGAGAACAGTGCTTTTCCCTGCAGTATTATTAGCCCTGGAGATACAGAGGAGGGGTTTGTCGGAAGATCGGAGAGGACGATTTGTATTATAGTGGGTGAGAAGTTGGCCTAGTGCAGGTTTTTATTCCTGGATGTGTTACCACATTGTGGACAATTGGTGCTAGGTTAGTAGCTGGGGAAGTTCCAGCCATTGCAGTTCCCTTAGAGCCTGGCAATGGTGGGTTGTAAAGGTGGAGTTGTTTGCAAACATGACAATTTTATTATAACATGATTCAAGTCTGGCAAGGTCAAGTTTTCTAAGCTGAGTAAGAATTGGAGCAGTATACATTAGGGTAGACAAGATGTGAGTTTGGGCTAGGGTAATCCGTGCTTGGTTCGAGAGGGATTTCCTGTGCCTATATACTGTTCCCATTTTTTTATGGACTTTTTTGACAGTTTGTGAAATGTGGACGTCAAAGTGTAGATTTTTATCAGTTTCGACGCCTAGGAGTTTGGTATGGTCAGAGGGAGAGATAATAGTGCAATTTATTGGAGGCAATGGAGAAGGATAGAGGGGTTGAAATGGTTTTGTTGGGGGTGAAAAGTAGTAATTTGGTTGAATTAGGGTTTATAATAAGTTGGATCTGAGTGATCCAACTTTCCACAGAGCTAAAAGATTCCTGGGTGAGTTGTTGAAGGGTGGGAAGTGATAGAGCTGAACAGATATGAGTTAAATCGTCAACATATTGTATAAGTGAAGCATGCTGTGTGGTGATATGGAGATTATTGGTAAATATGGAGAAAAGAAGTGGGCCTAATATGGAGCCTTGTGGTACACCTATGCTAGTTGGGAGTAAGGGGGATAGTAAACTTTGCCACTGGACAGATTGTTGCCTGTTTGACAGCTTTTAAACCAGGCTATAGCGGAAGGGGCAAAGGAGAGGGATGTCAGGGTGTCTAGTAGTAAGAAATGTGAAACCATGTCAGATGCTTTGGAGAGGTCTAGAAATATTGGAGATACAAAGTTGTTGTTTCTTTCTTGGCTGATCAGATTGGTGAAAGAGCGCAGAGCGGTGATTGTGCTATGGTGTTTTCGGAAGCCATGCTGTGTGGGGGAGAGGAGATGGCATGAGTTTAGGAATTGTGTTACCTGAGAATGTATACATTTCTCTAGTACTGTTTAGAGCCTTTCAGTCCATAAATGTTGATCCCTCTCCTCCTTTGTCAAGGAGAAGAGTTTCCTTTTTCTCACTAGGAGAGTGATCCCCAGTGGAAGGAACAAGACCAGACTGGGACTGTTTACATTTCTTTTCATGGTTTCATTTCTCCCAAGTCTTTTGGGTTTCTAATGCCATGACTGGAATGGACCCCATTCCTAAGTCAAAGTATGATTAAAGTTCATGAAATTAGTATTATTTCAATCTTTGATGTTGGTCAGAAATGCTCTTCACAGCACTCTGTGCCCAGAACTGACTCCTCCTCCAGTTCATACAGAGTTACATGTATTCTTAGCGTATCTAAGTAAGACTGTAAATTCCATTTTTTTATAGAACACATCGCTCCTGCTACTATTGGAATTATTTTGGTATCCTTCCTCCACATTGCCCTACCTGCAAATCCTGGTATTTTATAACTTGTGTCTCTCTGTACTTAAGACATTGTAATTACTGGGTGTAGCAATTTCAATAATTGATGCTACTTCTGTCATCTTTTCATGGACCACTGTTTCCAGTTTTCTCGCATCTATTTTTTAACTGTTGATAATGAGAAATACTTTGTGATATAAACATCATTCTTTGTAATGTTTTGTGGCTCAACTATTTTGATATTGTCATGTTTTCACAATCCCCAATGACACAGTCTTGTCAAATGATTATCCCTTTCAGTAACAACCCACTGCTATTAGTGTATCACACCCAGCAACAACATTTCTGAGTCAAATCCTGATCGACTTGAGGTTGTTCCAGGACTTTTCTGTACTTGCAACTATATCTAGGCCTTTTCTACGTTTTCTGCCTTCTCATCTAATCCTTCTTATACACTTTTTTTTGGCACATTCAGTTGCTGCCTGGTTTTTGTCTACTTCTGCTAAACCAAGCAGGGAAGTCATCTTAGACTTGTTTTCCTCATGGTTTAAAGCTTTCTCTATGATTTGATGAGGTCAGCAGATGGGTATTTGGTCCAACGATTGCAGACCTATACATGTAATCAATTTCGAGGAGACCCGTATCTCCTTCTTAAAGAGGAATATATAAATGTGGTATACAGTGATTTTCATGTACCATTTCATAAGCGTGAAACATTTTTTATTTTTGTGCCCAACTGATCCAATAACTTTTAGGGCCAGTCAGTCACCCCAAAACTGTAAGAACAGGAAAAGCAAATTGATTTATAACTTGGACTTAGTTCCTAGATGTCAGCTGTTTTCAGTATTTCAGTATTAATTTGTCTACTAAAATATTCCTTATTGAGTTTTGTTCACATTTGTTTGTTTTAGTGTTGATCCTTCATCAGTTCCCAAATATTTATACACTCGGTCCTGCTCAAGTTTCTTTATATCACTTTCCTGTCCCAAACTGATATTTTCTTGGTGCTGCAGCTTTCCTGCTTTAAATGATGCTTTTGCACATTTATCAAGACCAAGTGACATTCTTATATCATCTGAGAAGGTTTTGACCACTAGCAGGTGTTCTTTCAGCTCCTCATTGGATGAACTATACAGTTTTAAATTATCCAGAAAAAGAAGATGAGAAGTCTTTATACTGTCGTTTTCTGGAAGCCAATTTGTAACCATGACCTAATCTGTTAAGTAGACAACTTAATGGGTTAAGGGCAAGACAAAAGAGCAGTTCTAAGAGTCATCCTGGAATATCCTCCTGTGGATATTTATAGGTTCATAGGTAGGTACTAGGCTATTGGCCCTAGGGCCTATACAAGCTTAGCCAAAAAGGTACCCTGGCTTTCGCCACCCAAGAAAATTATTTTCCTGTGCCCCTGTCAAGCAGAACCATAGAAGTGATCCCCGGGGTGAATTTCCTATTACCCATCCAATCATCAAGATTTTTCTTGAAGAATGCCAATGAGGAGCTCTGTTTGATATAGATAGGCAGTTTGTTTGTTCCAGAGTATGGGAAGTCTGTGGGACAGGAATCTATCCCTCCAGCATGTTCTGTTTATTGTGGTGACAAGGTTCAGGTCCCCAGAGCATGTAGTTCGAAGGGATTGGGATTTCTTTAAGTGGAGCATGTCCAACAGCTCTGGGTTTGACATAGCTTTGTATGTTAGACAGAGATCGCCTCTGAGTAGGCGATATGCGACGGAGTAAAGCTGGAGTTTTTTGAGACGGTCTGCGTAAGGCATCTGTTTGAGGCCAGTAATCCTCTTTGTGAGGTATTTTTGCGGCCTTTCCAGTTGTTGTAGATGTCTTATGAGGTACATACCAAAAGGGGTGTTGTACTCCATAATGGGTCTAATGAGTGATGAGTAGAGGGGAACAATGACCTCTTTTTTTTCTGGATGAGAAACCTTTTGTGATGAGGTGTGCCATGTAGAAGGATTTCCTGACCACTGTGGCAATGTTATCAAAGGAGAGACTACTGTCCACCTGTGTCCCAAGGTCTGTTATCACACTTTCGGTGTTAGACTACCACCTATGTGGTAGTTCATGGGTACAGAGTTTTTACCAAAGGGGATGACAATGCACTTTTTGGCATTGAGCTTGAGACCATGGCTTTGACACCAGGCATCTGTCTCAGTGGGGCCCTTTTGTAGGATGTCCACATCGTTAAGAGTTTCGGTTATGGCTCCTAGTTTGCAGTGATCTGTGAATTTAGTTATCCAAAGACCTTCTATGTTAGCCTGTATTTCAGAGAAGTAGATACCAAACAGGAGAGGACCCAGGACTGAACCCTGTGGTACTCCACTTGTCACTGGTCTGAAGTCTGATTTGGAGTCTGCTACTTTCACAGTGTGGGTTCTGTCAGTAAGCCAGTTGGCAACCCATCTTGTGACATAAGGATTTATACCTAGTTTAGTGAGTTTATCTATAATTCCAGAGTGGGGGATGGTGTCGAATGCCTTGGCGAGATCTAGATAGGCTGTGTGAACCACCTTACCCTCATCTATGGCTTTGGTGACTACTTCAAAGAAGTCTATCAGGTTTAGGAGACATGATCTGCCTTTTACAAATCCAAACTGTGTGGGGTCCAGAGTTTGGATATCTCTAATGTCTTTGTTTATGAGTTCCATGATGATACGTACTTTGGCCTTGCAGACCAGGCTCGTCAGGCTAATGGGGTGGTAGTTCCCAGCGTCTGTTGTGCCCCCCCTTTGTGTAGTATGATAACTGTTGCAGTGCACCATTCAATGGGCACAAAGCCTGAGGTAAGGCTATGATTGAACATGGTACTTGGGTGGGATGCCAGTTCATTCTGTAGTTCATGTAGAAGACAGCCTGGGATGTTGTCAGGTCCCATGGATGCTGTGTTCTTGGCTTTGGAAAGTGAGGTTTTTACCTGTGCAGCCGTGATTACAGGAACTTTGCATTCTTCCGGTATAAAGATGGGCCCTTTAGGGGGTGAGAGGGTGATAAAGTTAGCACTGAATCTATCTGCCAGGATGTTGGCAATATCAGTTGGTTCTGTATATGTATTGTCATTGTGCTGCAACTCAGAGCAGATCTGAGTGTTGCCATTGAGATTCTTGACAGCTATAGAATGCTTTGTGGTTGTCTTAAGAATCAGTGGCAATTTTGTTTTCATAACTAGCTTTGGAGGATTTTATGAGGGATCTCAGCTTTTTACTGAGGTTGACCAGGGAGTTCCTCTAATAGTGGGATTTTAATCTTTTTTGCAACAGTTTCTTTCTTCTGTTGTAGAGTTTGTTTATGGCAGAAGACCACCAGATTGGCTTCCTTTTTTTGGAGGATAGCATCTTGGTTCTGTTAGGGATAGCACGATCCATGCACTCATGTAAGTGCGTATAAAGTGCATGTGCGTAGGATTCCGCAGTCGTACCTCTATTGTCCATCTGCATGGGTGTTGTGAAGTTTGCCACTTCTGTCTTAAGAAGCGTGAAGTGGGCTTTGGAGAAATTTTTTACAGTTGTTTTCCTAATGAGGTTGGGAGCAGGATGTGAATGTCTAGGGTGATGTGGTCTGATCTGACCAATGAGGATCTGACCTCTGGTGTGGAACACCAGTCACCCATGTTGGTGATGACCAGGTCTAGGATATTGCTGCCTTTGGTGGGGTTGTGGATAAGTTGATTCAAGGTATTGGAATTGTTGATTTCCAGAAAACGTTGAGCAAAAGAGTTGGTACTTGAGTAGATTTTCCAGTTAATGGTAGAGTAGTTGAAATCACCCATTATTAGAGTGTTGGGTTGTACCTTAATATTTTCCAGAATATCAAGAAAAGAGGAGTGGGAATTCTGGGGCATGGTGGGGGGTCTGTAGCAAGCTACAGTCTGGATTGTGGTTTTGCCCAGAGTTAGTTGAACTTGGATAATCTCGGATGCATTATGCTGAGCAACTAGCTTGAAGGTGTGGATATCCTTAATGAATATGGACACGCCTCTGCCTTTTAGTGTTTCGGTCCGGGTTTGGTGGCTGAAAGGTGTGGTATGAAATATAGCCTGGTAATGCAGGGGTGCTCTCTGGAGCTTTGAACCAGGTCTCTGTCACTGCACAGATGTCAGTGTTCTCCATTTTAAGGAGTGCCTCGAGTGAGTGCATTTTGAGGTTTAGACTTCTAGCATTGAGTAGCATTACCCTCAGATTTTGCTTGCTTGTGCCTGTTACGGTGGTGAATTTGTCATTTGAACCTTGCCTAAAAAAAGGCACTATGGGGTGGCAAGAGCCTTTGCCAGTATCCGGAATCCCAAGGGCGACAGGTGCAGGCCATCTCTGGCAAAGCAGAGTGGTCTGTCGATCATGTCATCCCAGGCAGACAGATACTGGATTCCCTTAGAATGACACCAGAAGCTTAGCCAATTGTTAAAGTCAATCATTTTGTCCTTGTACTGTGGTATCATTCTGGGTGATGGCAGGAAGCTACTCAAGGCTAGGGTCATACCTGCCTAGGCTACAAGATCGGAGAGCTCCTCCATGTCTCTTTTCATGTAGTCCAGGGAAGTATGTCTCAGGTCATTCACACCAATATGGACAATGACAGAGTCATATTTGTTGTGGAGTGACCTGAGTGCGTGTGTTATGTGGCGGATCCTGACACCTGACAGGCAGCGAACAGTAACTTTTTCCTTGTTTACCCTGGTGAGTGGAACATCAGTGTGCCTGACTATAGAGTCACCTATGACTAGAGTGTTGGGTACGTTATGCCTTATGGGCTGTAATTGAGTGGCACACTGAGTATGTGGGCTATGTGTCATTTGGGTTGTGTTGGGGGTGGAGGTTGCTTGCATTTCTGCTTTGGAGGTCTCTGTTGATTGGGCAGATTTGTACTGAGCCTCCGCGAATGTAGGTGTGTGTTTTGTGCTTGTGTGTGTGTGTTTTGGTGGTGTAGGTTTTGAGGGACTATGTGACGAGTGTGGTCAAGTGTTTACCTTCTCCTCTTGACTGTCTAGGCCAGTCTTTGGTGAAGAGAGCTTTGCTTCCAGTTTGGCTATATAAGTGCATCTCTCACAGATCATAGTGTTGGGTGGTAGAAGGAAAGGGTTGTCTGTGTACATGAGGCAATTGCTACATTGTCCCAAGATGCCCAGATTCATCAGGTAGACAGGAGAAAACACCGGGATCTGACCTTTAGACATGCTTGAATAGGTGCTTATTTATTAAGTACTAAAAACTGTTTTCCTCTAGACAAGTGAGGAAAGTTGAGTGCTGTAGTAATTTGTAACTTATTTAGTGCTTACAATCAGTTCTGAACGAGTGCTGAGCTCAAAGAAACAGATTTGAGTGCTAAAACTAAAAAGCTGGCCAGTTGCAAGGGAAATTTTGAAGAACAGACTTTATGGTGCCAGGAATAGTTTAACCCCAGTTAAGTGGGGGGGGGGGCTTAGGAGCTCACAAATAGTCTTGGACACAGCAAATCCGTATCTGGACAAGACCTGCCACAGGAAAGGGGGGGGAGTAAGCTTAGAATTTTTTTTTACAGTAAAAGTGGAAATGGAGAAAGCTGGAACAGAAGTTAATTCAACGTTAAGACTCTGAGTGGGTTGGCCTTCACAAATGTTTTCTATTAGATTGAGTGAACTAAGGACACTAGACTGGGAGGAGTGTCACAGATCAAATATACAGTATGGGCGGGCAACTGCAAAGCCACCAAGTATAAAAAATAACACTAGGAAGGGTGGGTGGGAAAAATTACAGTTCCTAGCTGTAGCCACTAAATGAAAGTCTTAAACAGGTCAAGGAGCAGACTCTAGAGAATGTTTTTATCTGTAAACAGACAATTATAGTAATGCATAATATTACAGTTCCTAGCTGTGGAACACATAAACCTCAAAAAATCAAAAATGCACAGAAAAGCTCTGATAGAGCAGTCACAAACAGAAAATACAACTCCCAGTATGAAAAAGCAGTTTACAGTTAAGTAATTCAGTAAACATGCAATTAGAGTAATGAAACGGTATCTAGCAATGAAAAATACAGTTAAAACAGTATAAAACAGTACATAAATGCAGTGAAACAATAAAATAAGCTTTATAACAGTGCAAAATGTAGTAGATCAACTGTATAGCACAATTATAAGCATTTCAGAAGTGCAGTTCAGTGAAATAAGTGTAAGAAAGAACTTATCCTTCTCTTGGAATCTTAAGGAATTTCTACTTATGCAATGCAATCCAGAGACTGAGCAATACAAGCACAACCTTTATAAGACACAGTGTTTGTATACCAGTAAGGATGGAAGAGTTGGAAGATCAAATTACTACTAAGCCCCTGCTGTTACCCAATCACTCGTACTACAGAAGGTCAGGAGGCCTTGTTATTCTCAATAATAATGAAGACAATCAGAAGAAAATGGCTGCCAGAAACACAGGAAACTCAAAACTACCAGCCTAGACAACAGGGCTCTATTAAGATTATGCCACCTGAGCAGAACACAGAAACCTCACTTTAAAAGCATAGAAAGAATACCCACAAAGAGAAAATACAAGTCTCAGTATGAAAAAGCAGTTTACAATTTAGTAATTAAATAAAAATGCAATTATAGTAATGCACACTATTACAGTTCCTAGCTGTAGCCACTAAATGAAAGTTTTCAACAGATCATGGAGCAGACCCTAGAGAATGCTTTTAACTGTAAACAGACAATTCTAGTAATGCACACTATTACAGTTCCTAGCTGTAGAACACAGAAACCTCAAAAAATCAAAAATGCACAGAAAAGATTGAATAGAGCACTCACAAACAGAAAATACAACTCTCAGTATGAAAAAGCAGTTTACAGTTAAGTAATTCAATAAACATGCGATTCGAGTAATGAAACAGTATCTGTTGTAGCAATGAAAAATACAGTTAAAACAGTATAAAACATAAATGCAGTGAAACAATGAAAAAGCTTTATAACAGTGCAAAATGTAGTAGATCAACTGTATAGCACAATTATAAGCGTTTCAGAAGTGCAGTTCAGTGAAATAAGTGTAAGAAATAATTTATCCTGCTCTTGGAATGTTAAGGGATTTCCACTTATGCAATGCAATCCAGAGCCTTGGCAATACAATCCTTGGGATAATCATTTATCCTTTGTCATGGCTTAGCTGCAAACTGGTTTGCCACTGTTTCGTGGTCACTGTAATGTAATTGATCAGTGTAGGATATGCTTGTATGTTTGTAAGCACTCCTTTATCCCTGAATGTGGGATGCTGTCAAATGTTTTTTTTTTTTTTTTTTTTTTGCAGTCTATCCATGCCTTACTTGCATTCTTTCCCTTTTTACAGTTCTCCACTATAACTTTAACAAGTGGTCCTATATTCCATATGACTTTCTTTTGTTACCCTTCTGTTCTATTGCCTTGGCTGAGTTTTCTCATAAATGATTATAAACTCTTGTCAGCATCGATTCCAGTATGTAGCTTATACATAGTCAGAAGCCAAGTTATTGGTCTGTAGATTTTAGGATATCTTGCAGGTTCACTTTTAAGGAGTATTGTTTGTTTTTTTTCCTGGTGTTAACCAGGTTGGTGTCTGTTCAGGATGTATATACAAGTAGTGCTTACTCGGGGCTTAAATGTTCATGTAAAGGTGTTAATGCTTTTAGCCGTCTGAGCCTGGGGTTTTCCATTTTAGAGCTTTTCTTCATTTTTTCTCAATTTCTCTGGCTGTTTATCTCATTTCATATCCTGTATATTTGAGCTTCTTAATTGTTTCTTTTACTTCTGTCCATTCAGCATCGTTATGGTCCATGGGATTTCCATAGATATTTCTCCAAAATGTGTCTATTTCTTCTTTTTTTTTTTTTTTTTTGGTAGTGTTTCTATTCCTTTTGCTTTGTTCCATCAGTGAATTGCTTATTTTGGATTTGAAGGAGAAAATTGGAAAGAAATGTTAAGGAGTATGAGTTAAAAATTTGTTACCCCAAGCCTAAGAAATATGTGAGTTATGGGGGTACTGATGGTCAACTGATCAACAGCAATTTAGTGGGTATGGGAAAGGTAATGAAGTTGCTAACCACCAAAATGGTTTGGGGAATAATGTAAGACCTACTGATTTGAATCACTCTTTAGAATATGCCCCCCTTCGGAAACCAGAAAGGCTGAAGAACAAACAGCCAACAGATTACTACCAGAACAACTGGAGGGGGTGGACGAACAGGAGAGGGAAAACGAGTATTAAATCGGTACGAACATGGTGTGAGTGATGTTATTTGTGATGAGTGTAAGTTGAACTTTCGTGGCTACACTATATTTAATTATAGCAGCCTAGACTCACTAAGACACATTTTGACTTGTTTACTAAAGGTTTTAAATTTGTACCTAAGAAAAAATATGACACTAGTAAGTTAATTATCGATTTGAAAATGTTTATTTGGAAGAAAAACCTTGAATTATTATCTGAAGGGAATATTAAAAACCAGAACAGTTTAAAAAGAAAAAGCACTTGGAACCCACCCTTGCATCCACAATTAAGAAATTTTGAAATAGCTGTAGAAAAAGAATTGAGGGAAGGAATTTCCAAAAATAGGGTGTGGTCCAACCTAACAAGGGATGAAAGAACTTTATTGGAGAATATTAGGTCAAACAAATTTATTGGAGTAGTGAAGCCAGACAAGGGAAGGGGGCATGGTCATTATTGACCCAATTATATATGAGGGCAAGATGATGGACATCCTTTTAGGTAAGAATAAATATGTGAAGGTGTCTAAAAATGAGATTAATGTTGCTTATAAAAAAATCTATTTGGCTTTGAATGACCTATTACTGGAAGGCTTTATATAGATATGGACACCTCTAATTTTTTGCACAACAGTGAGCCAAATGTGCCCTCAATTTTTGGGATACCCAAAGTCCATAATGATATAGATAATCCACCCCTAAGACCTATGGCAGCAAGTGGTTCTATCACAGCTCCATTAGCTAAATTTGTTGATTTTGTCTCTAAAGATATTTCTATGCAAGCTACAAATGTGTTGCATGACTCCTGAGATTTTATAAGGAGTGTTACAGAAAGTTTATCAAGGGACAACATCATTCTTGTTACTATTGACGTGATAGATTTGTTTACTTCTATCCCCCACAAAGAAGGTCTCGAACTTTTTGAGGAGAGACTAAGGAGAAAGAAAAAAATTCTTGGACAAAGAATTATATGTGCTGTTAGAGTTAATGGAAATATTAGACAATAGCTTCATATTTTTCGAGGGGGAATTTTTCCGTCAGATAAAAGGGGTAGCTATGGGAGCTGTGTGTACACCCATCTTTGCAAATATAGTTCTTTCAGGCTGGGAAGAGAAATTTATCTTCAGTTCAAGATTTAAGGACTGTTGGGTTTTGTATAAATGTTTTCCAAATGACATTTGTTTATTTTGGATTGAAAGTGAAGATAAGTTCCTTGAATTCTTTGATTATATATCTAAAACTAGTTTTTTTGAAATCCACTTACAATTTAGAGTATAATAATGTGAATTATTTAAATGTCACAGTTCAGAAGAAGGATAGAGGTCTTGTATCGAAAGTGCACAGGAAGGATACATATTCCAGCTAATGCCTACATTTTTCAAGTGCACACCCATTTTTTCAGAAGAGAAGTATAATGAAAGGTCAATTCGTGCGTGATAGCAGGATGACCTCAGATGATCAAGACTTTCTAAGTGAAAGTGGCTTACTCTGAAATCTATGTTTTTAGAAAGGGAGTACCCTGAGCACCCCATTAACAAAATATACAATGAAGTTTTTATTGATACCCCTGGTGCAACTACAACTGACACTACAGTGACTGCTACTGAGCATGACAATCCATTTATTTTGGATTATAGTGGAGGTGCCCAGGTTATCAAAGAAATTTTTACCAAAGAATGGAACAGATTTGCTAGTTTTTCTGATCTTAGATCCATTTTTGACAAACTCCTTAAGGATGTATTAAGGAAAGGTTGTAGCATTAAGGACAATAATGGAAAACAATTGGATTAGTGGTGCTAGAAAAGGCAGGCTTGGCACATTCAAATGTGTGTTTTGCCAACAGTGTCCCTTTGTTACCAATAAGTCTGAATTGTATATTAACAGCAGGAATAAAAATATACTAGCAAAATCTTATTGTAATTGTGACACCAGGGGAATAGTGTACATTGTAACGTGTGGAAAGTGTGAAGCGTTCTATGTGGACAAAACTGAGAGAAATCTCAGGAAAAGGATTTCTGAACATATATACGATATAAGAAAAGAGAACCTTAGAAATGCACTTTACAAACGCACATTGACATGTCCACATACTAATTTTACATTTTTCGTGTTAGAAGTAGTTCCCAAGGAATTAAGGGGTGGTTCATGGGAGACCCAACTTGAATACAGAGAGGTTTACTGGCAGTTGATCCTAGAGGCTAACAGGTGGCCAGATTTAAACAACATGGTCTCCCTTGTCCCAGTTTTGAAATTAAGATCTGCTAAGTTATAAACAACTATATTTTTATACATGTAAGTCCATGTTTTAGGGTTACCACCTGTCCCACTTTGCGAGGGACAGTCCCTCTTTGGGCAGTTGTGTCCTGCAAAGAAATTGAAAAAATGGCAAATGCCCTGAGATTTTAGGACAAATATATTTCCTATATTTTATGCAACAGCTGCATAAAACAGTTACTCTGTATCTGAAACAAGTAAATGTTATAAGAAACAAAAATAAGTAAAATGCTACAAGAATAAGCTTTTATTTAGAGAAAAAAGTGAAGTTCTGTCCTTTGGTACGGCTGTGGATATGTTTTGTCCTGCAAAATCTGACGTTTCTACCAAAAATGTCCCACTTTGGGCATTTGAAAAGGTGGCAACCCTACCATGTTTTAAACACACTTTTATCATCCTTATGTTTACATAGTTCAGTTAGGCTTTAATGCTAGCTGCTTAATACAAGTTCTTGTCTTTGTACTTTTTCAACACCAGATGGTGCTATTTACCTGCATTTTTATAGACACTCTTAAACATTCTTTACACATTTAACAGGTGTATTTTTTAATGTTTTTAAATTTTTCTCCATATTTATGTATTTATGTATGTATTCAAGTTTTAATATGTAGAACATTTAAAATTTTTAATAGCATTTGGCAAACAGTTTTTTACAGTTTTACAGTTTTTTTATACACTGGTTTTCAGCAATACTTTCTATTGGATATAATTGGATAATTTATTTAATTAAGGTGGTTTATATTAAGGGTCTTGTTGCTGTATCTGTTGTCTGATGAAGCCAGTGATACTACTGACGAAAACATACTGTGTTTCAGCGTTTGTGTTGATGCTGGCAACGTGGGTGTGTTACATTAAAACTTTATATCAGTGGACTCAGCTATCCTAGTGCTCCTTTTGTTTTATTTTGGATTTGTCCTTATTTTTTATCTGCATATTTTCTGCCTGTGCTGATACCTTTTAATTTTATTTGCAATAGTGTACAATAGATCTGGTCTCTTCTGATACTGTGTGCTGCTTTTATCACATCTGTCTCTCTAAGCATTTTTGTCCATCTTTTCCCTCTTCTGTCTTCTTCTTACAGTGGCAAGAAGCCTTAATTGCTTTATAGTTTTCTCTGTTTGATGATTAAATAATGGCATTTGATTTCTTCCCTTCCTTTCTGTTATTGCCCTGTTTTTTGTGGTAAGACTTTCTGTTATTAATTTAGCAGCACAGTTTGTTTGTCTTTTCGGCTTTTTCCCTGTAAGGGGTCGCCCCAGCGGAACTCTGGTCCGCTAATGATTGGCAGTAGATTTTTACAAAACGCCAAGGTGCCAGCTCGACGCCCAACCTTCAACGAAGGCACGCCCATTTACGCACACATGTCTTTCGAACGCTACCCAACCACGGGGAGGGCAAGCAGACACCACAGAGAAGGCACTCCCAAGCCACGCCGAGAATCGAACGGGAGAACCTCTTGCTGTGAGGTAACAATGCTACCACCCTACCACCGCGGCATTTAATTTAGCAGCACAGTAATGTATCATTTTAATTCCGTTATATCACATGAATTTCTGTTAATAGTCTTGGTTACTGAGTTCATTTCTTTCATCAGACTTCTAACATTTTGGGTCTTACTGACTTTCTGTAATTTATTTATTTAATTGATCTAAATACGTCTATCAATCTGTATTAAATCTAGTAACTGTTCCTTTAGATCATTTTCTTCTAAACAGAGGGCACATTCTTTGTTCTCAGTTTCCTGCAGGCATTCAACAGAAAGTTCCAGAACATCTTCCTGTAATGTATTCCCTTCAGCTGCATCCTGCCTCATCCCTTGCTGTTTCATATGGGAACTCAATGGCCTATCACTCCAAAACATTGACTGCATCAGAGTTGCCACGTTTTTCTGCTCCTTCCCTTACTGTGCAACTCCATCTAAACTTTTGTACTAGTTTCCTACTGAAGGCTCCAGAGTATCTTCATGTAGCAAGTGATCAGATGCTCCCTATTCCACCTGTTTCTCCTTAATTTAGGGACTCAATTCCATCAAGCTATGACCTTACCAGAGATGGATTTTCTATATTAAATCCTTCACTTTGCAGGTTGTCTATAACTTCAGTTTCTGTTTCTTTAACTTCTCCATTACAAATCTTCTCTTCTACTTCCCCCTTTGTTTTCTTGTTTTTTTGTATTGTAAAATTTTCTATATCTGGATACCTTTGCATTTATTTCTCTTCAAATATCTTTGGAGCTGCATTTTTTTGTATTGATTAGTTTCCGTTTCAACTCTGCATAGATATTGCTCCATATTAAATCTCTTTCTTCAAGTGTCTCCCACTTCACCTGTTCCTCCGTCATTTGAGGACTCATTTCTCCATCATGCTGTGACATAACCTGTGTTAGGGTTCACCTTCTATTTGTTTAACTTCCACTGTACTAATCTTCTGTTCTACATTCCCCTTTGTGATCTTATTTTTTGTATTGTAAAATTTTCCATATCCGGGTGCCTTTGCCAGTATTTCTCTTCAAATATCTTTGGATCTGCATTTTTTGTATTGAATAATTTGGCTTTCTCCTTTGCGCATATAGGTTCATAGGTTCACAGTTGTTTACTAGGCAAACAACAACAAGGATGTTTTAGCCTAGCCATGCATCCCAAATATAAATTAGTGCGAGGCTGACCGTCCTTGTGGGCCATTCCAAGCTCAGCCAATTACCCCATGTAAGAATCAAACCCTGCACCTTGTGCCTGTAAGGTGAACACCTTAACCACTATGCCAACCTCCCAATCCCAAATATTGGGCCATGTCAGATCTTTCTTTCCCATGTCCATGTTTTTTTTATACCTTTCAAAATCTCTAGTTTTTGCTCTTCATATTTTGTACCTCATCATTTACTACTTTTTCCTAACAGCCCAAGGTTTCTTGGTCTGTATAATGTTTGTCATGAATCTGTTGTATTAATGAACACAAATTTGCATTTGAAGCTTTTTTTCTTGTGCAAGTTGTGATGCCTGTGCACTGGCCCAGTAATCAAGGAGCCTCAATCCTCACCAATAGCACCAATGAGGGGCGTCCACTTTGGGAGGGATAACAAGTACACACACAGTAAAGTATAATTTCCCTTAAGAGCACACAGAGATCACAGTCAGTCTGGGGCTGGTTTCTCCCTTTCTCTCCAGATCCCCAATAAGACTTCCCACTGGCACAGCTATAAGGTACAGATCTCAGCCGAGTGGTCAAGTCAAAACATCCGGCACCCTCTCTGTCCAACCAGTGCTTCGTGTCCCTACCCAAGTAGCTGACACACACACTTTGAGATATGAATTATATACAAACACACAGACACTCCTGGGGAAGGTTTGCACAGGTTCTCCAGCTATGCCCCTCCTGCCCAGATTGTAAGGTAGAAATCACTGCCACCAACCACTACTTATCAGCTACTATAAGGCCTTTCCCAAAGGGTGACCAATTCCACTGTGTGCTATTACTGTTATTCAAATACTAAGTGTAGCCCAGGGCTAAGGCTATTGGAGTGGCTTATACAGTATCACCAAATACATGCAAATACTCTGAGAGCTTAAATTATCTCTACACAAAACCACCACAGTTGAATGGTTTAAAAATATTCAGTAATAAATAATAACAACACAAGACAATAGTCATCAGTTCAACACAGTGTTAATAGAGAGTTCAGAAATCACAGGAAAATACCTTAAAACAATATTGTAGGATAGTCTGACATACATTTATTTATTTAAGTTTGATGACAGGGGAAGTCCACTGGGCCAAGAAGAGTCCGTTTTCATTGGAGGCCTGGGGAGAAAAGCTCCACAATAATTGCAAGTTACATTTCACATGTTACAAAAGGACATACTTCATACAGCTAATTAAACATTTACAGATAAGCTCCATGATATTTGCAATTGGCATGTCACAATGTTACAAAAATGAAAAGACATAATTCAATACAGAAATTTCAATTTTTACATAAAGTGAATATTTTTGTTATAAACTCAATTGTAGGTTTAACATTTCAAAATATGTAGCTACTAGCCATTAGTAGGTTAGGAAAATATTATGCATGGAGAGGGTAATAGTATAATTGAGATTGGAGAGGTTAGTACAATCAGGGTTGCCAGATTTCCAACTGGCCGGGTAGGGACAAAAAAGATCTTTCGGAACAAAACAAAAAAAAGTCTTTAAACACAGAGCTACTTCTGTTTAATAAGGAACATCAGGCAGTTCCGCATTAAACATAAGTAGCTCCGTGTTTACTGTTTTTGATTGGCCCGTATGCCTGTATACGAGCCAATCAAAAAACTTGCAAAACGGAGCTGTGTTTAATGCGGAACTGCCTGATGTTCTGCATAAAACACAAGCAGCTCCGTGTTTAGCGACGAGCCAATCAAAAAAAAAAAAAAGCGGAGGGCTGTTTTGCCAGGATTTAAACCGGCAGTGTGGGACTCTAGATCGGGTTGCTGATCCCGGGACAATCCTGCTCAAATAGGGACGTCTGGCAACCCTGAGTACAATAGATATTAGAGAGAAAATTAGTTTTTGGTAGGGGAGGAATTGTTGTGGGTGGGATGAAGTAATAGTGGTGGTAGTTGGATGAGTCAGTGCAAGGTGGAATGAGGGGGGAGGGGTTTAAGTTGGAGCATGGTAAGGGCATTTCCATTTGGAAGAAAGATGAGATAGTACCGGAGATTTGAAATTTGTATGGTAGATTGCCAGGAGGTCGTGCAGGTTTGTGGACCTGAAGGAGATTTGGGTTTTTGGATCTAAGTGAGCGATTGGGAATGTAAGGTTTTAAGGAAGTAGCAAGAGCTGGGCAGTTGGTAGGTTTAAAGATGAGCTTGTGGCAATGGTGAGTTGTAGGTAACTGAGGTAGTTGGGTAGTTCAAGCTAGTTGATGAGAAATATAGAAAACAGCTAGACTAATCTGGCTGTATTCCTATTTGTCTCTAAGAGAAGCTATGTTTTAAATTCTACTTACGAGGCAAAGTGCTGGTGAGTTGTCAGCTTCAGAACAAAATACAAAATGCTAAATCTTTCTCTCTGAAAAAGTCTTAAATTGATAATACACATTACTTCTGAGTCATTTCAGATTACATCATTCTTGACACTTCTACTTAAGTTTCTCATCCTCACAGAACTTAACATTTTAACATTTCTTATTATAATCTGCACCTGTCAGGAAGCCACAGCAGTAAAAGACACTTTACATGTAAAACCTAGTAATTATCTGTCTTAGAACAATAGAAAGGATTTCCTAGCCCAGACATCCTATCTCCTAGCTTGAGATCAAACAGTCATAAAATGCTTTACTTATAGGTTCATAGGTTCATAGGTTCATACTAGGCTATCTGCCCGAGGGCATTTACAAGCCTAGCCCATCGTTTTGTGGCTTACGCCACCCCTTTAGTATGGGGAACTATACCCATTATTTTGTTGTGCCTCTGTCGAGCAGTGACACTGAGGTAATCCCTGGGGTATATCTGCGATCTCCCATCCATTGGTCAAGATTTCTCTTGAACAAGGCCAGCGAGGTGCTCTGCCTCACATGTACCGGGATTTTGTTCCACAGCATAGGGAGTCTTTGGGTGATGAATCTATCCCTCCAGCACGTCCTATTAATAGCCGTGTCAAGGTTTAAGTCTCCGCCCTTGTGGCTCTGATGGATCTAGATTTTTGAGGTGAAGCATATTCATCAAATCTGGGTTTGACATGGCCTTGTATGTTAGGCAAAGGTCACCTCTGAGCAAGCGGTGGCGACTGAATAGAGCTGGAGTTCTTTCAGTCGGGCAGCATAGGACAGATTTTTGAGACCCTTTATCCTTTTGGTGAGGAACTTTTGTGGCCTCTCCAGCTGCTGCAAGTGTCGGGTCAGATACATTCCGAATGGGGCATTGTACTCAATCATTGGTCTGATGAGTGATGAGTAAAGGGAGACTATGACCTCCCTTGATCTAGATGAGAATCCCTTCATGATAAGGTGGGCAATGTAGAAGGTCTTCCTAACTACTTTAGCTACATGGGTGTCGAATGACAGACTACTATCAACCTGGGTCCCCAGGTCCCTGATAACTTCTTCTGTGCTCAGTGGATTGCCACCTATTTGGTAGCTAGGGGTAACCTTGTTTTTCCCGAAGGGTATGACTATTCATTTTTTGGCATTTAACTTTAGGCCGTGGCTCTGGTACCAGTTATCCGTTTCTGTGAGACCCTTCTGAAGGATATCTGTGTCAGATGTGTTTTCTACTATGGCCCAGTTTGCAGTCATCTGCAAACTTTGTCAGCCATAACCCTCCTGTGTTTGCTTGTACTTGGAAAAGTAGATGCCAAACAAGAGTGGGCCCAGGACTGAGCCCTGTGGGACACCACTTGTGACAGGCTTTGAGTCTGACATGGCGCCAGCAACTCTGACCCTGTGGGTTCTGTCACTCAGCCAGTTTGCAACCCATCTTGTGATGTATGGGTTGACATTTAAGCTGATGAGTTTTTCAATGATACCCGAGTGGGGTATTGTATCAAGGCCTTAGCCAGATCGAGGTAGGCTGTATGGACTGCCTTTCCCTCATCAATGGCTTTGGTGACTGTTTGAAAAAGTCAACCAAGTTTAAAAGGCATGATCTGCCTTTGACAAAGCCAAACTGGGTTGGATCCAAAGTCTGCAAATTCCCTATGTCTTTATTTATGAGGTCCATTATGATCCTCTCCAAGGCTTTGCAGATAAGGCTTGTCAAGCTAATGGGCGGTAATTTCCAGGGTCGGTGGAGGCACCGCCTTTGTGAAGTGGTACCACAGTTGCAGTCGCCACTCCTGGGTGCGTATCCAGAGGTAAGACTTTGATTAAACAGCTGTCCTAGCTGTGGGTTTAATTCCTCATTGAGTTCATGGAGCACACAGCCGGGGACACCATCAGGTCCCATGGATGCTGTGTTTTTGCTTTGGAGAGAGCAGTTCTCACTTGGGCGCTGGAGATGTTTGGGGGCTGCAATCGTTTGGTATAGATATCTCTCCTTTGGGGAGAAGTTTGCACTGAACCTGTCAGCCAGTATGTTGGCAATGTCTGTAGGATCAGTAATCTTCACATCATTTTGAACTAGCTCTGAGCATATCTGGGAGTTTCCTCCCAGGTTTCTAACATAGCTAAAGAAGGCCTTATGATTGTCTTTTGAGTCTTTAGCTATTTTTCTCTCGAAATTTGCTTTGGAAGATTTTATGAGAGCTCTTAGTTTTTACTTATAGTGATCAAGGGTGTCTTACCTTTTAAGGATTTTGCTCTATCTTGTAGTAGCTTCCTCCTTTTGTTGTAGAGTTTGTTTATGGCTGGGGTCCACCAGACTGGACGCTTGCCTTTGGTACAAAGAGTCTTTGTTTTGCTTGGGATTGCCTTATCCATGCAGTCCTGCAGGTGCTGGTAGAAGGCATTTGTAAGTGATTCAGCGGCTTGAGTACTGTTTTCCATGGCTCGGGGGCCTTAAAGGAGACCACACTAGTCTTTAGAAGTGTGAAGTCGGCTTTTGAGAAGTTCTTTACTGTGGTCTTTTTATTTCAGGTGGGGTGGGATGAGGACCTCCAGCGAGATTAGTTTGTGGTCTGATCTCACCAGTGAGGGGTACACCTCCGGTGTTGAACATTGTGCTCCCATGTTCGTGATGATGAGATCAAGTATGTTATCTCCTCTTGTGGGGATGGTGACTAGTTGTTCCATGGCATTTGAGTTTATGAATTCCAGGAACTTTTGGGCTAGGGTGTTTGGGCTTGAGTAGTGTTCCCAGTATATATTAGGGTAATTGAAGTCACCTAGTATGATGGTGTTTGGTGATACATTTATCCCCTCTAGTGTTTTCAGGAAGGCCATGTGAGGTTCCTGAGTTTGTGAGGGTGGCCTGTAACATGCTACAATTTGCAGAGCAGTCTTGCCTATAGTTAATTGCACCTGGATGGTCTCCGATGCATCGTGCGTTGCCACCAGTCTTGAGGTGTGGGTGTCCTTGATGAATATGGATACCCCTCCTTTCTTGGTATTGTCCGGATTTTGGGGCGGAACGCATGATATGAGGTAAAACCTGATAGCGCTGGGGTGCTCTCAGGAGCCTTGAACCAGGTTTCTGTCACAGCACAGACATCGATGTTCTCCATACTGAGAAGGGCCTCGAGTGCGTGCATTTTGAGATTTAGACTTCTGGCATTGAGCAGCATTACCCTTAGTTTTTTCCTTTTTGTGTTCTAGGGTGGTAGGTTTAGAATTTGAGCCTTGCCTAAAAAGGCACTATGGGGTGGCAAGAGCCTTTGCCAATATCCGAATCCCAGGGTGACAGGTGCAAGCCGTCCCTTGCGAAGCAGCGTGGCTTGTCCAGCATGTCATCCCAGGCAGACAGACACTGGATCCCCTTTGAATGACACCAGTGTTTAAGCCAATTGTTAAAGCTGATCATCTTATCTCTGTATTGTGGCATCATTCTTGGTGAAGGTAGGATACTGCTCAAGGTCAGGGTCATACCTGCCTGGGCTACATAATCAGAGAGCTCCTCAATGTCTCTTTTCATGTAGTCCAAGGAGGTACGTCTCAGGTCGTTTACACCAGCGTGGACAATGACGGAGTCATATTTGTACCTGCTGTTGAGAGACTTGAGTGCTTGCGTTATGTGGCGGATTCTAGCGCCCGACAGACAGCTTACTGTGACCTTCTCCTTACTCAGTCTGGTGAGCGGGACGTCAGTGTGTCTGACTATGGAGTCACCAATGACTAGTATGTCTGGCATTGTGTTTGGCCTTAAGGGCTGTGACTGTTTGACACTCTGACTGTGAGGTCTATGTGTTGCAGGTGTTGTGTTCTGAGGTGGTGGTTGTTTGGGTGTCTGCTTTGGTGGCCTCTGCTGTTTTGGTAGATTTTTGATCAGAGCCTCCGAGTATGTCTTTGTGTGTTTATGTGTATGATTTGAGGTTGTAATGGTACTATGTGAGACTGGGTCTATAGTGTGTGTGGTAACCTTATCCTCCTGACTGGTCTTGCCAGTCCTATGTTGAGAGAGCTCAGCCTCCAGTTTGGCCGTATAGTTGCATCTCTCGCATGTATTTGTGTTTTGTGGGAGGAGGAGAGGGTTGTCTGTGTACATGAGGCAATTGTAACATTGCCTCAATATTCCCAGGTTCACCAGCTGAGCAGGAGAGGACACTAGCAACTGATCCCTCGACATGCTAGAAGGAATAGACAAAAAAACTTTAAAAAGATTCCGGGGACATGGGTGACCGAGAAATGGGGGGTTGCCTTTTTGGGGTACTATCTATGACAAGAGTGCCGTATCAAGGTAATAAGTACTGTAGGAGCAAGTGCTACGTTTAACAGATAGAGAATAGTCTACTTGGAGTCAAGTAGAGATGATCTTTTTAATTATAGGATACGCTGATTAGATCAGTAGTATAGTTTGAGGAAGGTAGTTTTAAGGGAAGATTTGAAGAGTGGACTTTAGGTAGCCCGAATAGTTTAAACCTGCTTAACCGGCGCTGCCCTAGTGTGCAACAGTGGCAGCTCCACGCTAAATCGCGCTAACGCGCGTTTACCGCGTTTTATACCAGGGGGCTGGAAAAAGCTAGAAACTGGCCCAAAACGACCAATAAACTAGTAGTTACTGGCTGAAACCTCACAAAACTGGACAAAAGGCAGCTCAATGCTTCCCACTCCCACTGGTAAGCAAGGTAACTTCCTCTCCCCCAAATAAGGCAAGGAAACAGTACACAGGAACTATAACCAAAGCCCAGGAATCAGCAACTCTGAAACTGGACTAAACTAGTAAAGCAGGAGAAACAAGAGATATTTTTTTTTTTTTCTTTTTTTTTTTCAAAAAACAGGCAGAAACAGGTACAGCAAACACTTATAAATGCTATGAATCAGCTACTACAGCTTACACAGAAGAATTTGCTACAAATACAGTCAAATAGTAACAAACAAGGATTCCAAGTGCAATATTAAGTTAAATGCAGTAAAACAGCTTCAATGTAACAGAAAGGCAGGCGAAATACAGTCGCTAGGTATTCAGATGTGGAAAGCAACAAAAAATATACTTAGTATCAAGAAAAGTCGCTTATTCAGCTCTCTGCAGCCTGGATTACTCTGCTGGCCCACGTGGAGTCTGTGCTGAGTAGGTACAAGCTGAAAAACGCGCGTTTCCGTTTTATACCAGGGGGCTGGAAAAAGCTAGAAACTGGCCCAAAACGACCAATAAACTACTAGTTACTGGCTGAAACCTCACAAAACTGGACAAAAGGCAGCTCAATGCTTCCCACTCCCACTGGTAAGCAAGGTAACTTCCTCTCCCCCAAATAAGGCAAGGAAACAGTACACAGGAACTACAACCAAAGCCCAGGAATCAGCAACTCTGAAACTGGACTAAACTAGTAAAGCAGGAGAAACAAGAGATATTTTTTTCTTTTTTTTTCTTTTCAAAAAACAGGCAGAAACAGGTACAGCAAACACTTATAAATGCTATGAATCAGCTACTACAGCTTACACAGAAGAATTTGCTACAAATACAGTCAAATAGTAACAAACAAGGATTCCAAGTGCAATATTAAGTTAAATGCAGTAAAAACAGCTTCAATGTAACAGAAAGGCAGGCGAAATACAGTCGCTAGGTATTCAGATGTGGAAAGCAACAAAAATATACTTAGTATCAAGAAAAGTCGCTTATTCAGCTCTCTGCAGCCTGGATTACTCTGCTGGCCCACGTGGAGTCTGTGCTGAGTAGCTTTCTTCCAGCAGGGTGCACTGTGGTTACATTTTTAAAGCTCAGAACATAACACAGTTTTCTTACATTTGTTACACAAGCCTGTGGATCATATTAATATTTACAATAACCTAGAATTATTTACAAAATTCTCTTTAGTAAGGATGGCAGCCCCTCAGTTTTTCACACAAGTATTTTTCTTTCCTCTAATTTCTGTCATAATCTTTTTGAGTATCTTCTGTCTGGAAGTTCTGGGCCTCTTGCATAGCAATAACAATACATAATTTCTTTCTTATCCTCAGTAGTCCACTATGCCACATTTATGGCCTGTTTTTGGCTCGTTAGTGTTTGTGCTTTTTGTGGGCATCTACTTGGCCCATCCTCCCCTGAGCCCGGTCTAACCCCTTTGTAGGAATGTTTCTGTGTCTTGAGGATTCTACACCTCAATTTTTTTCCAGTCTTGGCACCAGTGTGCATACCAGTATTGGGCACTTTTTTATGCTGGAACCTGGGCACCCAGCTATCTTTTTTTTTTTTTTTTTTTTTTTTTGTTAATTTTTAACCGTCTGTCCATGTTATATGTTTTTATTAAATACAGTCTATATATTGGTGTTGTCTTGGTGAGATTTTGTAAAAATAGGGTCCACCTTGTGAAAGTACTTACCAAGACTTGAGGATGAATTTAATTCCAGCCATACTGCTCTCCTTTGCTTGCTGTTTTATCATTTCTGCATTCTGATCCCTGTCATGTCACATTTCTGACCCCTTCTCATCAGTATGAGGAATCCTCTGAAGAAGGTTTTTTCTTCAGATTGCGCAACAGAAGAGATTTCCTTTTTATAATACTGTTGCCAGAATAAGGACGTTGTTTCAATGGGAACAAAAAGAAATCCCAAAATCTCTTCAGAGATATTTTGCATTGTTACAGATGGAGTACCTTGAAACTGCACAAGTTCCTCCTGTCTTGTCAGCTTTAGAAGATGCTTTTTTGGCAGTCAGCAGTTTGCCTGACTGTCACCTGCTGCAAGAAAATCAGATTGTGTGTCTGTGGCACTTTTATACAATCCTCCTGACAAACTGGGCTACACCTTTGATCGGTTTGGGAAGTAAGTTTGTTCTTCTTCTAGCTTGGCCTTAAGTATTGTAAATTGTCAGGCTTATATGTCCAAATTTCTTCTGGCTTCCTTTCATGGTATGAGAAGTAATTGCTCATCTTTGTATGTCATAAACTAAAGCATATCTTAATCCTGTACTATCTTCTGTGTCTCAGGTTAGCGTACGTTTTCAAAATTTGCCAGATAATGTCATTGCTGACATTTTGAATGCTCTCCTGGATACAGTAGTGTTAATTTGGTCCTTCCTCTACCGAGGTCCTTAAAAGGTTTGATGACATGAGAAAGTTAATTCAGGGGGTTATTCAGATTTTTCATCTCTCCTTTTCAAAATTTAACAAAGAGCTTTCCTCCAGTTCAGACTCCTTTTTCAGGAAACGGAGCAAGTTTTCCCAAAAGGTCACAGGTTAAAACAAGAAAGGGGAGGGAGTATTTCCAAAATCAAGGACAGTCTAAGAAAACTGTGACTTTTGACACCCTCAGGCATACCCACCAACCTGGCAATCTTCAGAGTCCAGGCCTTCACTTTCCTCTTTACCATCATATAAGCTCAGACCCCTGGATACTTTCAAAAAGGTTACAATTGGCAGTGAGATTCCCTTCCAGGAAATCCCTACACATCCACCCAATCAAACTTCCCTCTCCCATTAAATACTAGATCAGATGTCACAGGGAGCTACAGAACCTGTTCTTCCTGACCTAAGATGGCAATAATTTTATTCAATAATTTTGTTTTTGGTGCCAAATAAAGAAGGAACCTGGAGACCTGTCGTAGACCTTTCGCTTCTAAACATTTACTTCAAAATTCAAGGGATTTCAGACACTTGTTTTTGTGGCTGGTTCGCATTCTCAGTTTTCTCTTTTGCCATTACAAAATGCCATGTTCTGGTAATAGTCAGTTGCTGATGTTAGGACAGTCACATTTTCCCATACTTAAAGGCATTTGCCTGTCTTTTTGCAGATTTTTCCTCATGCTGTCAAGAATCTCTGGCTAAGGTAATAAACATTCTTCTCAGCTAAGGATTTTAGATAAACAAAGAAACTTTATCTCATTCCTTACCACAGGATAGTATTTTAGGATGACACGATGGCTTTTGTTCCCCAAGACAAAGGGAAATGTTAAAAGGAACAGTTTCTGTTATTTATTTTACTACCAGACTCTAGAATCTTCTATGGAATATTTCAAAATTCTGGGTTTCAGTGGAGTCCTTTGTACTCATGATTCCTTTGACCAGACCTGACATGAGGATGATTCGATGTTTTTTTCAATTCAGTTTGGTCTGGGTACCAGGTCTCCCTTTCATTTCAAATTCTAGTGTTTGGGTTTATGAAGAGGGACAGACTTTGGTAGGTGAATCAGATGTCTCTAAACCCAGGTCTTGCTTTCTTCCTTCTATTTCTTACTCTGTCCACAGTTGCACCAGACTTCACTCAGGGAGCTTTTTCAAATGGAGGAAAAGTACAGGGTCTCTGGAATAAGCAAGTTAAAACACACAAATGTAAAAGGATTGATGACTGTAATAAATGTCAAATCTCTGAACTGCCTTTGTATTCCAGGCCTTATACTGGTAATCATAGACTGCACCATAGTAGTATGGTGCTTAAACAAGGGAAACTGTGCCCTACCCAATTTGCAGACTTGCTGTGGTAGTCTGGAGTCTAGCAACTCATTTCATGTATCCCTCCAGGCTACCTGCAGTCCATCAGAGCGAAATGTTGGCACTGAAGCTGAGAAGGACCAGGACAGATTCTCAGATAGATTCATAGGATGTACTAGGCTAGCCATACAACCCAAATATGACCCACAAGTTTTATGTGTTAGATATTTATATAGGGAGTCATTATTTTGTACATATGTACGGGGTGATTTTTGGTTGACATGATTTGCTGGTTGCCTCCTTCCATCACAGACATAGGGACTAGACTAGAGGTGAATTTCTGATTTCCCATCCAGTAGTCCAAGTTATACTTAAATAGGGTTAGGGAGGGACTTCGTTTCACATGAATGGGGAGCCTATTCCAGAGAATGGAAGTTAAACCTGGGGGTCTTCAGGAATCATTCTGTCTGTACGAAGTCTTTATTTTAGACCTGTTGGCCTGCAGACACAAGACAGCTTACAAAACATCTGCTCCAGGACTTCTTGCAATCAAGCCTGGACGACAGATGACTTTTCATTTCCGTGGACATGAATGTTCCTCAAGATTTTCTTCCTTTCCTTTGATAACATGGGATGTTCATCATTACCACTGCTGTTGTAGCCTTTGGTTCTTTGGGTTGTTTCCTGCCCAGAAATCGACAACCAGCCTGATTCAAAAACTCTGGCTGCCTCCCAGACCTATCTGGCTGCTGGTTGGCCAGCATCAATTGTAAGTAGCAGCCAGGAGGAAGAGACTTCAGTACTTTCTTGCAGCTTTACAGGAAGCAACTATGGAGCTTCTCAGAAGTTGCGATCTGTCAACAGCTTCTTTTTCAAAACTGACACCTAACCAGATTCTGTTCCAGGACCCCTTATAGGTAGCCAAGAGAATATATACATTTCCACCCTTTCAACTAATATGCAGGGTCATTCTCAGTATTCAGAGGAACTCTTCAAAGCAACAGTAGTTCTTCCATCTTATGGAATTGACCAGGCGTAATTACCACAAACTTTCTCACAGATTAGATCTATTTAAACAAGACCAGGGGGTGTGCGTTACAGCCGATTCTCAAACTGCTACAACTGACTGCCTGAATGATTCAGTTTTTGATACCTTTTAGGCACCTCTTTCATAAGGATGTACAGCAAGTACTGAAGGATTCAAGAAAGCTTGCTACAAGGAAATCCTATTTTGGCAAATGGGAAGTATTTTCTGGTTGGTATCTAGCCAGCAACCAGGACCATAATTGGGATTATGTACCACTGGTTCTCAAATATTTGGGTTACTATCCTCTGGCCTATCTTATTCCTCTATCAAGGTTTATCTTGTGTCTATTTCAGTACGTCTGCCCATGAATCCACTCCAGTCCTCTTGTTTTTAGTTAACAGTTCGTGAAAGGGATTTTTACACATGAGGTCACCGATGAAGAAGATAGCTTTTTCTCAGGACCTTAACTTTGTGCTGAAAAACTAACCATGTCTCCATGTGAACTCACTCATGTGGCAGCTTTACTGCTCATTACTTGGAAAATTGTTCTCTTATTTGTCTGACGTCTGGAAGATGAGTAAGTAGCAAGCTCTGATGATGGCTAAACACTGTCTGGTATTCCACAAGGACAGGATTATTTTAAGAGCAACTCCGGGTGTTGTACCCAGATGTTTATGCGCAGTTCTGGTGCTATCCTGACCAAACCAAGTCTTTTAGAAAGGCTGATCAGCTAGTTATTTCTTATGATAGGACTAGGAAAGGGCTACCTGTCTTGAAACTATTTCTAGATGAATATGCCAATATGTCAGGATCACAGGTGACCAAGGACTGTAAAACTAAGGGAATTTCACAAGCCAGTATGTTCAAGGATAAAATGATAGCCATATGTCAGGCTAGAATGCAGCCCACTAAATTTGTACAGCAGGTATGCAGCATGGAGGAAGTCCAGCCCATAAACAACTGCCCTGAAAATCCAAGTAGAATTACAGAACTGGCACTAATATGAAACATCTGGATCTTTTGAGGCATCTGAAAGAGCAAAACAGCTAGTGGTCCAGAATGAGAGCAAACAGAAAAAAGAGAAAAGCAGAGGAATTATCAGTCCTTCACCAAAGACTTGTAAGTATTGGGGAGGGGAATCCAGAACCTAGATAACAAAGTCATTACCAAATCATTGCTGCAGTATAAAAAAGGGGATGACTTTGATAGTTTCATTCTGGCCTTTGAAAGGATGTGTAATCAATGCTAAATTAGTCAAAGGCAGTTGGTAAGGTTTTAAATCCTTTGCTCATAAGTGTAAGGCAATGCGTGCTTGTCAAAGGAAAAAACTTCAAAGACCAATACACGTAAGGTTCAGTTAAGGCACTTTAATTTACTTGCAGCAAGGAGACAAAAACATAAGGATTTTCCTAACTACTAACAGGAAGTATGTTCATTCTTATACTGCTTTACAAGACATGACCTTCTAAGCTGGCATAATCAAACACAACTTTAAGCATTGTACTACAGCAGGTGTTACTTCAGATTTTCTGCTTACATGACTAGATTTGTGAGAAACTTTGAGAAAAACAATCCGGCCTTGATGACCGGCACTTCATTTACAAGCGTCTATTGTAAATCGTTACTTTTCAAGGTACTTTTTCTAACACAGGTACAAGCAAATGCTGATTGCAGTTCATAAATCAAGCAGGCTTTGTCCTAATTATCTGTTATTTCTACAGCTGTGTATGTTCTCATAACACAGCGGAACTTCTTACCTAAGTTTCATACAAGCAGTATTGTTCTATTCATTATTTTCCTAACGCAAGCAGAAATCATCTGCTTCTCAGTAAATTTCCAAGGCACAAGCAAGATTTTAGCTAATAATGCAAGGTCAGAAAACATCTGCAGTTTGTACAGATTTATGCAGTATGAAATAGAATAAATGTGTTAACCCTTTTCATGTTCAAAATGCACAAATCATATTTACTAATACACACATTAATACATATTTTTCTAACATTTCCCCCCATTAATACTTTTATTCTACTTTCAAAATAAGCATAAACAGTTTGTTTTCTTCTCCTAACCTCTTCCACTCAGGACTTGCAGTTAAGAGAGTCATTCATTTTAAACTTATGAAAGCATTTTCAGTCTTTTAACAGTTCTTCGAGCTCAGTACTTTGATATAAGGTTACAGAAACCGACATATCTATAAAGTTCTTTATCAGCCTTTTCATACAGGGGATGCCACAGCAAACACATACTCCCAATAGGAGCATTCCTACACAAATGGCAATCAGGACGTTCACTAGGATGGTATCCCACCCCCCCAAACCATTTCTGGAAAAAGTCTGTCAGTAGGTTTGGGCCTGGTTTGGTCATGGCAGACACTTGCTGGATTACCTCGTGTTTATGGTCAGGAATATACGAACAGCACTCTTCTTGGATTAAAGCGCAAGTACCACCTTTCGCCACTAGGGTGAAGTCAAGAGCCATGCGGTTTTGTAATACTACAGTTCTCATGGCGTTCAGTTCATCAGTCACCAATTCAAGGGTAGAAAAAGTTGCATTACTCATTACTTCGAAAAGTTTAGACAGTTTTCTCAGTTCCCAGATTGATTTCGTCGCTTCATATGCTGGTAATATGCCTGCCCACGATATGACAGTATCACTCAAGTCCATGTGTGTCAGTCCATCGCCCACAGCTTGATAGTTTTTCCAGTGCACATCGATTTGCCCTACTGGATTTACAGGTTTTCTGACAGGTTTCTTGTTGACCTTTCGGACATTCCGAATTCTTCCCTGAGGTAAAACTGCAGTATGTCGTATGGCCGGAACCAGGTAACCCAAAAAACAACTGCCGGACCAATTCTCAGGTAACCATTTGTATGCTTTTCTGCCACACACAAAATAACAGTCTTTTACTTTAGTAGTAACTCTGTTATGAATATACACTCGCCCTGCATGAAACATTTTTCCATCAATTATAGGCAGTTGTTTATAAAGAACAGAATTATGTTTTACTTCATCAAGTGTTTTGTGCATCAATTCAAGAAATGAATCATAGTTTGTATTACAATAAAGATCTACCTTGTTACCCTTAGCATAACATCTATAAGGAACAGTCACATTGCAATCGCTCCAACCCACCTGAACAGTATCATTTTTATAAAAACACACAGTTCCCTTCTGTGGAATAGACAAGTGCAATGCTATTTTATCTTGTGCTGTAATGGTTGAGGTATCATAAATCAAGTTTTCCCAGGTCTCATTGACCCCTAGGGGGACTGTAGTCATTAATAACCCCCCCCGTATGCTGTCGGTAAAGCTGTGCAAATCCAGCAATTCGAAATATTGAAAGTCTCAGCGTACACATGTTTAATTGCCTGATATTTGTTGAAGTTTGGATGCCAGTCTATAAGTAACGCTTCACGTTTATTCATTTCAGTCTGTGTGGCTGGGAAAAGGAAAGGCCACAGCAAAAAGATTATTGTCATTAGTACAATTAACACAATGATTATGCAATACTTCTGAGGAAAAGGCTGTTCTGCATTCCTGTCTCTTCTGGACTCTTATCATTTTTACTTTTGGCATGTAACAAGATTTTTGTCCAGTTCAAAGTTTTTCACTAATTTACAGTGCGTCAGGTGGATCCAGGAGGCACGCTCCGCAATTTTGACTGCAGTGGGTGTTGACAAAAGCACTTGGTATGGACCTTCCCACTTTGGAGTCGCCCAGTTCTTCTTTTTAACTACCTTCAGCCAAATCCAGGCTCCGGGGGGCACTGCCACTTCTAGCGGTCTGGTTCGTTCTTTATCTGAAACAGAATTTAACTGTAACAAATGTCTGGAATTTAATAACTTGCACATATACTCTGCTAAAGTACCATCAGCTTCCTGGTCTGCGGGCATGAGAGATTTCCACTGAGGTATATAATAAGCCCTTCCAAAGAGCTTTTCAAAAGGAGTCAGTCCTTTTGCATTCGGAACAGTTCTCATGCTCAACAGTGCCAGGGGCAGACAGTACACCCAGTTTCTCTGTGTTTCTGCTACTAATTTTCTTAGCTTACTTTTTAAAACCCCATTATGCCTCTCTACTAGCCCTGCTGATTGAGGGTAATACACAATGATTTTTTTAAGGAAATAAGGAAATGTTTACTTAGCTGTTGTATGGTCTGATTTACGAAGTGTGTGCCATTGTCACTGTAGATCCTTTCCGGAATGCCGAATCTAGGGATGATTTCTTTAACAAGGATTTTGGCCACAGTCGTAGCATCTGGATTTTTAGTCGGAAAGGCTTCCACCCATTTGGTAAACATATCTACAATGACAAGACAATACTTCTTATTTTCACATTTATTCAACTCTATGAAATCCATACAGATAGTATGAAACGGATACGGTGGTGTAGGGAAACTCCCTTGCTTGGGCTTTAATGCCCCTTGTGCATGATGTTTATTACAGGTGTGGCATAACGAACAGAATTTTTTAGAATAATTTGTGAATCCGAACGTCGTGAATACTTGGTTCACCAGCTGTACCATCCACCCTGTTGAGACATGGCACTGCCCATGGCTCAACAAAGCTGCATACCTAAATAAATTAAACGGCAATATCGGTTTCCCTTCTTTAGAGATGTACAGCCCCTTTTCAAGAATTGCTCCTCGTTTTACCCATTTTTGTTATTCAACTTGCGTAGTAAGTGTCTGCATTGTCTTTAACATTTCTAAGTCTAAAATCTCAGAGGGTTGTAATTCCTCATTCAAAAGAAATACCTCTGAAGCTGCCTGCTTTGTAGCTGTATCAGCTCTCGCATTACCTTTTGAAATCCTGTCCTGTTGTTTGGTATGAGCTGTGCATTTACAAATAGCTACTTTTTGAGGTAACTGAATAGATTCTAAAAGATCTAAAATAAACTGTGCATGATTAATCGGTTTGCCAGTAGATGTTATCACTCCTCGATTTTTCCACTGTTGCGCAAAAACATCTACAGTAGAAAAAGCATACTGGCTATCAGTGAAAATGTTCACACATTTACCTTTTGCTAAGGTACATGCCCGTGTCAGGGCAATCAATTCTGCTGCTTGCGCAGATAAATTGTGTGGTAGAGATTTCGCTTCTATAATATCAGTATCAGAAACTACTGCATATCCTACTAAGTTCTGTCCTGTAGGACCCCTTTTGCACGAGCCATCCACGTAGTATGTCACCTCAGCATCATCCAAGGGAACATCTGTAAGGTCTTTTCTAGGCAGTGTCTTTTGCTCAATTGCCTGCAGGAAGCTGTGCGGTGTTCCATCTGCAGGGGTTGGGAGCACGGTAGAAGGGTTCAAAATCATACATCGTTCAGTTGTCATATGAGGTTGGCTCAACAATATAGTCATACAGGAGAGATGCCTAGCAGGGGAAAGATATGCTATGCAGTAAAATAATTGCGACTGCATGAGGCACTCTCAATTTGAGAGGGTGAAACAACATTACTGAGGCCGAAGCCTGTACTGCCATTGCAGCTGCAACTACTGCTTGTACACAGTGAGATAAAGACCGTGCCACTGGGTCCAGTTGTGATGAATAATAAGCAATAGAGCGTTGCTTGTCCCCATGCTGCTGTGTTAATACTGATGTCATATAACCTTGCTTACAATCTACAGTTTGGAAAACACGTTTATGATAGTTTGGTAATCCCAAAACTAACGAAGATGCTATGAACTGTTTCAATTTGCAGAAAGCAGATTCTGCTTCTGGTGTCCATTGTAACAAATCATGTGCTGCCATAGGCTTCTTATATATCAGGCTAGTCAGCGGTGCAGATTCCAAGGCATAGTTTGGAATCCAGCTCTGGCAAAAGTTAGTTGTACCCAGGAAGGACATAATTTCCTTCTTAGTACTGGGTTTTGGTGCTTGCAAAATTGTTATTTTTCTGTCCTCATCTAGTGTCCTACCCTCCTTGGATATTACATATCCCAGGTATTTAACTTGTTTTTTCCAAAGCTGCAGTTTATTTTTGTTTACCTTGTGTCCTTCAGTGGCTAGAAATTGTAATAGCGCTATGGTATCTTCTTTGCAATCTTGCTGGGTAGGAGCCGCCAGCAGAATATCATCAACATAGAGTAAAATTTGGCTACGTCTTGGTGGGGAAAATCCCGCCAAGTTACTTGCCATTTCTTGTGCGAATATTGTTGGACTTTCACAGTATCCCTGTGGTAGTCGCGTATATGTATACCTTTTGCCCTGAAATGTGAATGCAAACCAATATTGGCTGTCAGGGTGTATCGGTATTGAGAAGAACACATTGCTAATATCTACCACAGAAAAATTTCTGTTGAGGTTTTAAATAATTCAACAGGGTGTGTGGGTCTGGCACCGTGGGTGCCCTTGGTATCACTGCATCATTTACAGCTTGTAAATCTTGGACCATACACCACTCCCCATTCGCTTTCTTAACAGGAAATAAGGGCGTGTTACATGGTGAACCAGGAGATTCCACCAGCACCCCTTCCTTAAGTAAAGCTGCTATAAAATGTTTGATTCCTACCTCTGCATCCTTCCTTAAGGGATACTGTCTTTTTTGTGGTCTAAATGCTGATTTTGGCATTAATAGTAACTGGTCCCGCTGTACGAATAAGTCCTACATCTGACTTTCCTGTTGACCAAAGGATTTCTGGTATATTCTGTAAGGCATTCTCTTCCTCCTTCAATAGGAGTACTGATCAGCCGTCCTTGCTAGACTGCAAGTGTACAGCTGAGTGGGTCTGAGTTATCCAATTCAGCTTTTGCATTTGAACTCCCTGTTCTGACAGTTCTGACTCTGTTTGTTTTTCCCATCTCGTGACTTTTTCTCCTAAGTCTATCCATTTCACATTCTTGTTTTTAGTTAAACTAACGATTTGATTTATAGAGTGCAAAGAACTCCTGGGGCAATGAACAGCTGGCTACACTGTTCCCTTCTGTGTCCCAGTACAGATTATGCAATATTAATCTGTTTGCATGATTTCTAAACAATTCCTGCTCATATTCCTTATCAGGTCCTGGTGTGTTACAGTAATACAGAGTACAGTGCAAAAAATGTTGTTTATCCATGTCAAGGGAGGGGAACTTGCTGATGGCTACATTCATCAACTCTTTGGTCACTGCCCCTGGACCAGTCGTAACCAAGTCCTGGCTGTACCAATAGAACATCTTACTCTCCGTTTGCACTGCATAGGTGTCAATTTGTCGCTGTGCTTCCATACCCTGCATAGTCGGGACTACTGCTATACTAAATAGCTGCATAAGGTCTCTGCCCAAGAGATTCACTGGGCATTTTGCAGAAGCAACAATTTTGCTTTTCTGGGTCAATCCTGAAACTGGATCAGTTATTGCAATATTATGGGAGAGGGGCTCCCGAAACAGCTGTCCATTAGATGCTTTCACTAATATGTAGTCAGGTGACTGAATTTTCTGGCAGTTTGGAGGGATGCATCAGGGTTCGTGATGCCCCTGAGTCACACAAGAATTTTACTTTCCTCCCTTCTACCAGGAGTGTAACTTCTGGTTTCGTGTCTGCTAAATAGAGCTCTAAGCTCAATAAAGCCAAATCCAATATTTCATTTTCTTCACTATCCGTGACTTCCTCTATTTCTTCTGTCACATTCTCTACTCCCTCTATCACATTCTCATCTGTCCTTTCTCTGTTATCCCCTTCTAGTGATTCCTGGCTATCATATAGTCAGTCCTCACCCTCCTTGTCCTCCGTGGTTGCTTTCTTGTTTTTCCTGCAATCCCTTGCCAAGTGTCCCTTCTTACCGCATTTAAAACATTCACCCCTTTTCTTTCGCCCTTCAAAGTCCTCTGATCTTTGATCAGATTGTTTGTTTCCCTGGGCATTTTTCTTGCCCTTTTTCCCGGACTGTACTACAAGAACTTCTGCTCCATCCTGTACAGAAAATACTTGGGCTTTCTTTTTGCTATTAAAATGCCTTTCGGCATGTCTAGCATATTCAAGTAATGACTGTAACCTGCTTGTATGATGATCTACCATGTGTTTTGTAATAAAACTGCTTATGGGTGCAATACTGCCTTTCAAAAATGCATTCTTCAACTGCTGCTCATATGGGGAATCTTGTGTCTGATTTTCAGGAACCTGCATTCCGCAATGGTTATTAAAACATTCTAGCAGTCTCGCATAATATCTGTCAATAGCTTCACCTTCCTGTTGGATGCATTGATTAATGCAAGTCCAGTCTGCCGTAGGCTTCCATTTCTCAGAGATGCGGTCTGTAAGACCTTTCACTCTGTTGTCTAATTCTGCGCTGCTATGTGGGAGGGGCCTAAGTGCAGCATCATGGGGATTCCAGTCGCCACTAATCATGTGCCAATCTGGCCCCACAATTTGTCTGACTACCTTTTCTACCTCTTCTCCGTTTAAGTTATAACTTAGCCTCATTCCTTGTAAGTCTTCCAAGAACTTTCTAAAATTAACTTTTGGATGGGGAATTCCCTCAGTGGCTTTCCGGATGTCTTCTGGAGTCCAGGGTCTATACACTAGAATAGTCGGATCCTGACCTTCTTGTCCTGCCTGAGGATTAGGTACTTCTATAAGTGGGCATATTTCTTCTTCACTCATAAATCGTGAATTTCTACCCATTTCATATAACTCAATGTCCCCTTTTGAGTTTCCTGCCTGTGTTTGAGACCTGGTCCCGATGGGATCTCTAATAAATGGTTCTGCTTTTGTAGTGTCTCTATTTACCGTGACAGCAGGATATCGTGGGGGTGGACTAACTTGTTCACGTGCTTCATATTCTGGTAAAGGAGGTGGAGGGGCCAATGCTATTACTAAGTTATTGTCTTCTTTATCCAAAAACATTGCTTTTGATCTACTATTCTTTTGTTCCCTTCGGTTTACCTCCTCAAGCCACCTGTGTGCCTGAGGAATTCCTAATTGGCGCTGCTTTTTAACCCGACCTTTAGAATTGGTTTTAAGCTGTTTGATAAGTTTGACAAGAGAGGATTTTTCTAATTTGCCATCAAATTCATACCTATTAACCCATTTTGAGTAGTATCCAACATTATCAGCACGCTGTGACTGCATGTATTTTGTGTCTTCGGTTAACGGCGGATTTTGGGACCTTTTTGTACAATTATTACTCATTTTGTTCTACCCTTTTAGTCGTTACGTAACACCTTATTTTTACGTGGTACCACGGTTTTTTGTTAGTCTCTTCAGAATGACTGCCTACCTGCTCTGTTCCCCTGATCTATGACAAGACAGTAATCCTTCTGTCCCTGACTTATGAACTAAGTCCCTAACAGAATAAAATACAAATCTAGTCCCTGATCTAAAACAGAAAAGAAGGTATATTCACCTTACCTGAGCCTTCGTGATTGATCACCTGGTTCAAGTAAACCCGTCCTTCAGTCGCAGATCAGAAAGTGGCTGGCCTCTTTTGTACGACAATTCAGTCGGAGGACTTTTCAAATAAGAAGAACCGATGTGGTGTCTTCCCCGTACGGTTTCAAGCCACCTGGCCTGTCTGATCCAAGGTGAAGTGAATGGTTCCGGTCCGAAGGACCAATCTGTCAAAGGAAAAAACTTCAAAGACCAATACACGTAAGGTTCAGTTAAGACACATTAATTTACTTGCAGCAAGGAGACAAAAACATGCAAATACAAGGATTTCTCTAACTACTAACAGGAAGTACATTCATTCTTATACTGTTTTACAAGACATGGCCTTCTAAGCTGACGTAATCAGACACAACTTTAAGCATTGTACTACAGCAGGTGTTACTTCAGATTTTCTGCTTACATGACTAGATTTGTGAGAAACTTTGAGAAAAACAACCCGGCCTTGATGACCGGCACTTCATTTACAAGCACCTATTGTAAATCGTTACTTTTCAAGGTACTTTTTCTAACACAGATACAAGCAAATGCTGATTGCAGTTCATAAATCAAGCAGGCTTTGTCCTAATTATCTGTTATTTCTTCAGCTGTGTATGTTCTCATAACACAGCGGAACTTCTTACCTAAGTTTCATACAAGCAGTATTGTTCTATTCATTATTTTCCTAACGCAAGCAGAAATCATCTGCTTCTCAGTAAATTTCCAAGGTATAAGCACGATTTTAGCTAATAATACAAGGTCAGAAAACATCTGCAGTTTGTACAGATTTATGCAGTATGAAATAGAATAAATGTGTTAACCCTTTTCATGTTCAGAATGCACTAAGCATATTTACTAATACACACATTAATACATATTTTTCTAACAGTGCTGTATTAAAAATGACTGCTGTTGATTGAATTAAAATTGTGCTACACCGTATTTATCTGAATGTTTTAAACTCACTTGAGAAGCATGTAAAAGGAAATCTAGATGGCAAAAAAGGCAGATGACATTTAAATATCTAGCAGACATTTTAATAAGGGAGCAAGCGCTCAAATCCTTGTTTGAGGGCATAACAATCTGTTTGGCAGACTAGAAGTGTAACAATGCTGAAAATAACAGGAGTAAGGGGACCTCCTAGCTAGCAATTTACAGCTTCACAAAAAGAGTAGCCAGGAGTACACATCGGTATGAAGGGATCCCTTGAGCCAGCCTACATCATCACAGTAAATTCCATGGGAAAAAGGGAAGCCAGTACTTCTAGTATATGCCGGAGTCCTGAGGTCAGATATTTTTCAGTGTAACCAAGTAGGTATTTTACAGTACCAGTATCCACTGAGACAAGATGGGCAAAACGTCACAGGAAGCAGCAATCAAAGATAGCACTGAGACATTGGTAGTTGTCTGGAGACAATGGCTGCACCAAGTGCAGTACCTTTTGTACATGAGGTTACATGCACACATGAAGAAGGCAGCAGGACTACCCATGCCATTAATCAAGGCTGATGATGTGGCTATTTCCTAGAAGGGAATTGGGGGCTAGGTAGTTACAGCAAGCCTGAATGTGTGAGTCATAGCTTTTCAAAGGTACTGGGATTCCCTTGGAACAGGCTACTTCAAGGAAACACTTAAGTGAGTTAGATGGTAGTAGCAAGCCTGAATTTGAGGCAGCACTGTCAGAAGTTATTAGACACCCTTTGGAGGGGGGGGCTGAGGAATGTCGCAAAGAAAGAGTTGAGTCATGCTGCGCTCTCAGACCATACATGACAGAACCTGAAGGAGGTAACCAGGGAGGTTCCTAATCCTCAGGTATAGGTGGACTCCATGTGCAGGGATCAAAGATAATGGACTTCTAGTTAAGTGGAAGAGGAAGAAGAGATGCAAGGACCTACTGATGAGCAGTTCTGTTCATTGCCTGCAATATTTGCATTTCAGGCCGTATGGGCATAAAGCATACAAAAAGAAAGCTTATACAGAATTTCTATTGACCGGGTATTGAAAATGATGCCAGGGTTACAACAAAACATGTGAGAAGTGCCAAAAGGTTGGCAAAGCAGTAGATAAAGCTAAAGCTGCTCTGATACTTTTGCCTGTCATTGAGGAACCATTTCAGAGAGTAGCTGTTGACATTGTGGGGCCTCTTAGTGCACTGTGTTCCACAGGTAAGAAGTGTCCTGTTGTGGTGGATTATTTGACCAGATCATATTGGGTGACTTCAACTACCCGAATATAGACTGGGAACATTACTCAAGCCCTAACTTTCTAGCCCAACGGTTCCTGGAGTTCATAAATTCAAATGCCATGGAACAGCTAGTCACTGTTCCCACGAGAGGAGAAAATATACTAGATCTCATTATCACAAACATGGGGACAAAATGCTCCACACCGGAAGTATATCCCTCATTGGTGAGATCTGATCATAAACTAATCTCACTGGAAATCCACATCCCGCCCCCACCCCAAACAAAAAAGACCACAGTGAAGAACTTCTCTAAAGCAAACTTCACACTACTCAAGACTGGTGTGGTATCCTTCAAGGCCCCTGAGACAGTGGAAACCACAACCCAAGCTGCGGAAGCCCTTACAAATGCCTTCTATGAACACCTCCAGGACTGTATGGATCAGGCAATCCCAAATAAAACCAAGACTCTTTCCACAAAGGGCAAACGTCCAGTCTGGTGGACCCCAGCCATTAACAAACTTTACAATAAGAGGAGAAAGCTATTACATGATAGAACAAAATCCATAAAAGGGAAGTCACCCTGATCATTATTAGTAAAAAATACGAGCACTCATAAAATCAACTAAGGCCAATTTTGAGAGAAAAATTGCCATGGATTCAAAGGACAATCATAAGGCCTTTTTCAGCTATGTTAGGAACCTGGGTGGAAACTCCCAGATATGCTCAGAATTAGTCCAAAATTATACAAAATCACTGAACCCACAGACATTGCCAACATACTGGCAGACAGGTTCAGTGCAAACTTCACCCCTCTCCCCTAAAGGAGAGATAACTATCCCAGCGGAGTGTAGCCTCCCAGACATCTCAAATGTGCAGGTGAAAGCTGCTCTCTCTAAAGCTAAAACACAGCATCAATGGGACCGGATGGTGTCCCTGGCTGTGTGCTACATGAGCTAAATGAGGAATTAAACCCCACATAAGGCAGCTGTTTAATCTCAGCCTTACCACAGGATACGTGCCCAAGGAGTGGCGTACGGCAACTGTGGTCCCACTCCACAAAGGTGGTGCCTCTACGGACCCTGGTAATTACCGCCCCATAAGCTTAACAAGTCTAGTCTGCAAAGCTATGGAGAGGATCATAATGGAGCTCATAAACAAAGATATAGGGGACTTGCAGACATTGGACCCGACCCAGTTTGGCTGTCACAAGGGAAGATCATGCCTTTTGAACTTGGTCGACTTCTTCGAAACAGTCACCAAGGCTATTGATGAGGGAAAGGCAGTCCATACAGCCTACCTTGACCATGCAAAGGCTTTCGACACAATACCCCACTCGGGTATTGTAGAAAAACTTACCAGCTTAAATGTAAACCCATATGTCACAAGATGGGTTGCAAACTGGCTTAAGGACAGAACCCACAGGGTTAGAGTTGCTGGCGCTATGTCAGACTCCAAGCCGGTCACAAGTGGTGTCCCACAGGGCTCGGTCCTTGGCCCCCTATTGTTCGGCATCTACTTCTCAGAAGTACAGGCCAACATGGGAGGTCTTTGGCTGACAAAGTTTGCAGACGACTGCAAACTGGGCGCCATAGTGGAAAGTGCATCGGACACGGATATCCTTCAGAAGGGACTCACGGAAACAGATAGCTGGTGCCAGAGCCATGGCCTGAAGTTAAACGCCAAAAAATGTATAGTCATACCCTTCGGGAAAAACAAGGTAACCCCAAGCTACCATATAGGTGGCAATCCGCTAAGCACAGAAGAGGTTATAAATGCCTTGGGGCAGATAGCCTAGTATAAACCTATGAACCTTAAATGGTCCTCTGTCCTCTGTTGAGGGAAATAAGTTAGTAAATGCTCTGCTACAAATTTTCAGCAGGTTAGGAATCCTAAGAGAAATGCTGACTGATGAGGTGACAGTTTCATGTCAGACATGCTGACCTTTTTGTGAAAGCATTGTGAAGTAACGCATTTAAAGACTACCCCTTATGATCCACAGACCACTGGTCTAGTGAATAGGTCCATGCAGTGAAGACCCTGTTGAGAGCTTTTGCAGACCAGTTCCGGCATGAGAGGGATAAGTACCCGCAGCATCTCCTCTGCAGAGAGACATCCTAGGAATCAATAAGATTTTCACCCTTTGCATTGCCTTATTGGTCCCAGGATAAGGGAGCACCTGGATTTTTGAGTGGGGGGGGTGACTGTAACTCCCTTGTGGAATTTTTTGCATATTGTGCCTTAAATATAAGGGCCATTCTTGGGGAACTCGTGGATGACACAAGAGCAGCAAAAGGTATGGTATGACTAGACAGCCAGGACAGAAAGTATTATGTAGGGCAAAAAGCGACTTTTCTTATTACTGTTATAGACACTGTAGGTAGCATACAAATGCCTTTTCTCTATTTTGAGAAAGGAAAGTGATATCAACTATGTGACAGAGTTGCCAGGCAGGAGGCAGAAGCACATACTTCATGTTAACATGATGAAGCTGTCCCATGATTAAGAGATATTGGTACTTAGTATTTGCAGTGGGCTACAGGAAGAATGGAAGGGAGATCTTGTGATAGGCCTCCAGAGTGAAACTCCGTCTTGATACCTCAGTTGACAGTGTAGGCCTTTAACATAGCTCTCTCACGTCCACATTCAGGAGATCCAGGAAATACTGCAGTTTGGGGGCACATTTACTGGTAAGCAGGGTATAAATTAATATTAAAGCAGGCAGTACAATGCCTTTAGAGCTTGTTTAATGAGATTCATGGCTTTTACTCTCCTGCATTACTTGTTTTCATTTCATAAAGCAGCAGTTTATTTAGAATAGCTTAGTACTTTAAGCCAACAGATCCATTCAATCGAAATATTGTAGAATTAATTGTATCTTATGTTGCTTTGTCCTTATACCTATATCCTCTTTAGTATAACCTTGAAGTTTATAGCGCAACCATTATTATGTTGACAGTTCTAATTGTCTTCATGGTTTAACTGTTGATTTCAAATATACTCAAAGGTTACATGTTCTTAGCAGCATATTAAGGTTTAAAAGCAGTGACCATACTATAACATGGTTTAGCAGAATAAGGCAGAAACTTTATTAATAAATGTTCTGCATTTGTAATGACCAATTTCCTTATTTCCTGTGCCCCTGCAACTGTAACTTTTCATTCTGTTTCTTGGATTTTCTTCCAGCTCTTTTGCTTTCACTGTTGTCATTTGTACTAACCCATTACTTTGTAGTTTGGGTTAATGATTTTTGAAAGAAGCATCCCAAAGCTGTGAGATAATAGCCATTGGATGGCAAGTGGGATTGGCAAAAGGTGGTATGAATATAGGGAAGGACTGTAGTTGCTATTGTTTGGCATTTCAGAATGTGACGAGTTTAAAATGTGCCTACCATATCAGCATCTTGCAGCTGTATTTTTAAATGCAGCCTCTTGTCCATGTGGGACTGGGTAGTGCTGACTGTGATTGTTTGTGTGAAACAGTTACCAGTATGCCAACATAAGGTACAGTAGGCCAAGAGGAATGCAGTGCTTCCTCCTTCCCTACTTCATATCATGTAGGTTTTATTGTATGTCTGTTTTATCAGATGACAGAAACATTGTGGTAAAAAAATGACTGATTAAAAAATTAGAAGAAATTGTCTGTAAGCATTAGTGGTAGGGGTGGAGCAACTCCCTACTCCAGAAAATATAATTCCTCCAGGTCACAGAAGCATTTGGAAAGGTAACGAAACTTGTGATTTAGACGGTGTATGCTTTGGCCGCCCGACTTTTCATTGGTTCCAGGTGAATAAAATGAAGCTATCAGGTGACCAGTTGCTCTTCGCTCTTATTCTCATTGGAATGTTGTGCAGACCTTGGTTACAACTTTGCGGAATAAAGTCCAGATCGCTTAACACTAAAGAACCCGTTTTTGCTTTTGAAATTGAGTACATCTGTGACCGTCTCTGAGGTAATTCGTAATCATTGAATCCAGTGTGTAATTATTAAGTAACTTTTTTTTTCCTTTCCCCTGCAGATTTTGGAAGCGGCTGATAAGACACAGGCTCTAGATATGAAAAAGCACTGCCTGCGAATCATTGTTCAGCAGTTCACTAAGGTGGGTTGCATCCTTTTTAATGTTCTGGGAGGCTCTTGTCCTTTCTCGATGTCCTGTCTGCAGCATACTTAAGACTCAATTCTTCTGTGTCTATGGTCAGCTTATTCCAAATGCCAGCTTTTTTCAATATTGGACTTTACACTCTGTTGTATTCCCTGAAGAAGTATATTGTTTGCCTCCCCTGCAGTATATTGTTGACTTAAAAAAAATGCTGGTTGCTGTGGTGGTGGTAGGAGGCAATGACTTGACAGAGTTTTATATTATTTTTTTCATCACAGAATGGAGTATTGGCAGTATCAGTTTCATATTTGAAATGTTATGAAAAGTTTATTGTATAGCCCACTTAACTGTGTTAAGTTTGGTAATAAGTGTTTGTCACAGAAATAAAGAAGTGTTGTAGCTGCTCATTTCATGTATTGTTTCTGAAATGGGATGCCATTTATTATTTTTTTTTTTTTATTTTGTTTTTTCCTTTATGCCTGCATCCATTTCAATAAAATTATATTAAAAGCATTAAACATTTGACAAGAAATGTGTTAAATATCAGATTGCTGTGGCTTTAGCTTTGGCTTCTTATTAATCTCCTGCTGCAGCTATATAGTTTACCTTTAGTACAGTCTTGCTCTGATCCTAGTGGCCTACCTTTCCATCTTGCCCACCTCTTGACCAGATCACCCAAGTCATCGCTTTATTGGTTGGTCAGGCTGATTTAAATTATGTTAAGTAGATCAGAGGAGGCTGTGACCCAAGCAGAGAAGGGGTGAGGTCTGTGTAGGTCTCCAGACAGGAAATTAAAATGTTCTCTTCTTTCAACAACCAATTGTGTTTGCGTCCCCTGTACTCTGAGAGCGGATGACATAGGCTGTGACCAGAACATTCACTCATGTTCATTTATCTGTTTAGTGTTTTTGGTTCTTGATATGTGTGTATATACAATACTTCCCAACCTTGTGGCTGGCATTTTACATTGTAAGCAAATGAGGAAAAATGCTAATACATGTGCCTTGGTCATCTTTTGCTGCTGTCAAGACTTGAAATGTGCCCAGCACTGTCCATCACAAAGATAAAATTCCCTGAGGGGGGTATGTTTGTCTGATAGTAGAACAAATGTGGCAAAGTCAACAGCTACTTGAAAGTGCATTGTGGCTGATGTGGAAATGTCAGAGGATAAAATTCAGCAGAAAGTCCTGCATCACTAACCTGTAACCTGCACAGAATATACTGTGCGTCAGGAGGCAAGAGAAGCGGGCCACCTTCAAAATGCCACTGACTAAGTGATGAAGGCTGATGTGATGGCAGAAGCTAGGAACAGCCAGATTTGCTTGTTGTGACACAAACATCTGCAAGTTTACAGACCTATCAAGAACAGCTACTGGAGTCCTAAGAAGGAAAAAGAGTGTGTCTCACTAAAGTCAGACTGCCATGAAATTAATACTGTATGGATCTGTTTTGAGTGCATTGACTCTTTGTAGGTAGTGGAAAGAAACAAGTCCTTTGCAGTACAAATGATGGGCTGAATGAAGGAACAGGACCTGGGAGCCAGTTAGCATCAGAAGTCAGTTTAACAAGTCCAAACACATTGGAGGGTACAGGAAATCACCTGCAAAGCAAATAATAAAGGCATAAAACAGTACACAAACATTAGTACTTATCTGTAATTACTTTGGGCTTTAAAGTAAAAGCTAAATATATATTGGTTTATTAAGTTTTGTTTATAGTTAGCATTTATGGTAGCCAAACTAAACTTCGGTTAAAGGTTCTAAAATGGAATGGGTGATACTTCACAACTTTTTTATACAGTCATGAAAATGAAACTTAATGGTAGAATAATGCAATGTTTCACAATTTTCCACTTGTTTATAAGAATTCAGACAAGATAATGCATATATGTTTTATTTACAGTTTTAGAACAAAATTCAAAATGAATACCCATACTCCTATTGTAGAAGCTTTAGCAGATCTGACTTTGGAGGCCTTCTGCAGTGTATAACTTAGGGTTTTCTCTTCTGGTATCCACAGTTTGGTTGTTTTTTTTTTTTTGTGCGTGCGCTCACATGTGCATACTTACCTGTGTACATGCTCTGCATTATATACATCACAAACTGGATTTCTTGTATTTTTTCAGTTCTCAGACTCGTATGTTGAATCACGTTCCATGCAATTGTCACACAAAAGTTCTCATGTTTTACATGAGAAAGTGAAGCCTTCAAATTGTTGCTTAGAGCTTTCATCTTATGAAGCACGATCCACATGGGTATTATCTTTATTGCAAGGATAAGGAGTGCAACATCACCTACTTCATAAGTGCCATCGTTTAAAACCAGCTGCCCAGAGTGAAGGAGAGAGAAGTAGCTAGAAACATGAGAAACTGTGTGTGTGTGTGTGTGTGTGTGTGTGTGTGTGTGTGTGTGTGTGTGTGTGTGTGTGTGTGTGTGTGTGTTTATCTATATATACACACGCACAGACATTTTTAGCAATTCCATAAGTCAAATCAGACATACCAACACAGGAAGGACTCTTCAGTGTAGTAACAAATAAAAACAAACGAGCTCCAATTTTATTATAGTTTAAAAACAGTGCAAAACCAAAGCGCATCTACACAAAACCCAGGATAAGTGCTTTCAGATGTAGCCTTCTTTAGATCTTGTTTCATTGTAACAGCTTTTTGTGAATTAAAAGAAGTTTGCACCAGTCACTGGGATCTTTCCAGGCCAACACCTTCGTTCCTATCCAATCAAAAAGCCAACCAGTCACTCATCTGTTCTAAGACAAGACCTCTCACATAACCAATGCTTATCATTTAAACAGACGTAGTTTTGGAGCTCGTTTGTTGTTTTTGTTACTACACTGAAGACTCCTTCCTGTGGTGGTATGTCTGTGATTTGACTTACGATTTTTTTCTTGTTTCCACGGACTACCTTTGGTGGCTCACAGGTTTGTTTAAGTTCTGTTTTTTAGCAATTTGGCTTATTTTGATAAACAGGCTAAGTGAACTCTAATGACCTTTTTCAGCCACAGCCTAGACTAATCAGGATAGCAAGTTGTGAAATGGTGACCAGCCATTGGCAATTAGATGTGTAGATGGAAAATACTTGTGTGTTTAACCTGCATGTGTTAGAAAGAAGAGCAAGAGTTGTAGGAATAGGAAGCAAGACCGTGAACGTACTTCAGTGCAAGTCCATTCATGAGTTGGCCTGTTGGGCTTTGTGTACTGTGAGAAGCTTCTCATCTAATGACTGGTTAAGCTTCCGCTTTTTCAGTAAATGATGAATGATCTGTATTGGGTGCTTCCACAGCAACCACCTCGGCGTTGTATTCCGAGGTGGCTGCACTCTACACTCATTGCCAATCCTGCACCTGTGATGAGTCCTTAGGGCCCCCTGGCACTGGATTGGTTGTAGTACTTGAAACAAAGTAGTTTTTAGCAGCCCCACCACCACAGAGTCCAGCATGCTTCAGAGGTCCCAGTTGAGGTGGGTCCACTGAATTGTTATGCTGCAGCAGGTCCTCTGGGATAGGCTCAGAAGTTGGATTTGTATTAACTTTTCAAAGACTGAGTGCACCTGTACTTGCAGTTGTAGACTTGATGGAAGTGCTTTGTCCTGAGTATTCCCTTCCATCCTTACCAGTATATTTAGACTTACTAAAACTGCACAGACTACATTTGCCTGTGTAGCCAGAGTACTTTTGTATTCTAAAAGTTATGTCCGACGTGGAATTGCCATAGGACAAGGGAGTTCAGTATAGGATTTTCAGACAGTACCACCTTGGTGTGATGGGTGGAGATGTGTACCAAATGTGCAGACTGTAAGTGAATGATTAAGATACGGCCATTGATGAATACCCACCTTTTACTGCAGCTCATCTGCCTGAAAACTGTAATCTGTTTGCTTGTCTCCAGAATGCTCAGCTTCCTTGTTTTCCTGGAGGGACACAGAAAACTTCTGCAGGATTACAGTCGTCCTCCATGCCTTCCCTGCTGTGTCCTGTGATCCAGAGTACGGTTGTAAGGCATGTAGAACAAAACTCAGATGAATTGATTGTTGCATTCTAGCCTAGACCAGCATTTTTATCTTTAAGTACTTCTCTCATCGTCTTCAAGGAAAGTCTTCATTTTAAGTAGTTTGGGATAATATGCTATCTTGCCCTACACAGCATTCATTGTTTAGAGTTTTCCTTTGGGGTTACAAAACATTTTGGAATAAGTAAGTAGGCAAAATATGTCTCCTTTATATCCAAGGGAAGATCTCTTGTTTTGTTCCAGGCTACATTTTTCTAAGCTTTTTGGAATCTACCAGTCAGTTTCCTTTGATTATGTTGTTAACCAGAACATTACATCTCAAAGACCTCCAAAGTTTTTTTAGATGCAGTTATAGAAAAACTTTATTCTGTTCTTATGTTTTTTTTTAACTTGGAAAACAGTCTTGCTTGCAGCTGTTATCCCTTTTGTAGCCATGTCTTTACTGTGCAAGCTCATGTGATCTTTGAAACCTACACTCTTTTCTTAGAGAATGTCACCCTGCTAATTTGTCGTACCTGTGGTAATGCTGGATATTAATCTAAATCGAATTTGTTTGCCATTCTTAACCAACTGGTACTCAGTTTTTCAGGTTGTACATTTTTCTCCATGCCTCTGCTAAGAAACCAACTTTAGGACATTTCAGAGTTCTTTCCACTAGAGCTGTGGCTTCACTGGTATTCTTTAAAAATTTTCTTTTGCCTTATAAATTTGTGAGGCAGTGACTTGGTTTTTAGTTCAGACTTCTGACTAAACGGTATTCGGAGAAACTTTGTTGCATAGATTCAGGGTATGTTACCAGGAACTTCTGTCTCCTATTTGTGTTCTTAGTTTGGGATTCTACCTTTGTATGTTGGTTAAGAAAAAAAAAACAGAAAGAAATTAAAATCCTTCCAACTTCCCCCATCTTGCGTAGTTAGTCTTTTATTTTCCTGGTGGTGTCTTGTGACTTAAGTACAGGCATGAAATGAGGTGCAGGCTTTTGGGCATCTTGATAAAAGCAGACAAGGAGTGCTGGTTGCCGTTTTATGTGCAGGAAGTTATTGGAAGCTTGGGTGCTTTTGATATCTTGGAAAAATAAATTTTCCACTGGTCTAGTTGGCCTTTGTAGTAGGATAATGGTTCATTGCAAAGAGCTAAAAGGGGTAGCTTCTCCGTGCCGGTCATAAAACCTATTATGGGTTCATGCCGCTTGTGATACTGCTTCAAGAAGAAAGCCAGAATAGTGGCAGATTTCTTGGGAGTTGGGAGGAAAGAATAATTACCTTGAAACCCTTCTGTCTTTTTTCTCCTCCGGATGTATTTGGGAGGAGTATGTGATGCACAGCCATAGGCTTAAGGAAGAAGTGGTCTTATTCAGCATAGTCGCAGATGGACAGTTATAGGTTAAGGTTTGGAAACTGATGAGTCCTGAAAAAGGGCTTAGAAGGATGGCCAAGGTGGTAGTGTGATTAGATGGCTGGGCCTCCCAAAAAAGTCTTAAAAAAATCCTTGCAGTGAGTTACTCTGAGGCTAATAGAGTTATGCTGCTGAATACATGCTAGCCTGGAGTTTGCATATTCATAGGGTCCTAGGATCACAAGACGTTATTAGGCTAGTGGCCGTAGGGCACTTACAAGCCTAGCCAAGTTCTACCCTTATTTCCATGATCAGCATCTATTGCCCCTGTCCAAGAGGGACACCGATGGAACCCCACGGTTAATTTATGGTCTCCCGTCCAGTCGTCCAGAGTGCGTTTGAAGAGGACCAATGAGGTGCTCTGTTTGACATAAGTGGGAGTCTGTTCCAAAGGTGTGGTAACCTCTGGGATACAAATCTGTCCCTCCAGCAGGTTCTGTTAATGTCACATACCAGGTTAAGGTCTTTAGAGCAAGTAACCTGTGCACCATTTGACTTACAGATATTCAACATTTCCAATAAAGCAGGGTCACAGATTTCCTTGTATGCAAGGCAGAGATTGCCTCTGAGTAGTCTGCATGAAACAGAATGAAGTGACAGTGATTTGAGATGATTCACATAGGACAAATACTGAAGACCTGAATTTTCCTTGTGAAGCACCTTTGTGGTTTCTCTAATTGCTGCAGGTGCTTGGAAAAGTACATAACAAAAGGGACATTGTACTCAATTATTGGCCTGATGAGGGAAGAGTACAGGGAAGGTTATAACTTCTTTTTTTTCTGGAGACAGTGCCCTTTTTATGAGATGAGCAATGTAAAATGTCCTTACCACTGTGGAGACATGGTGGTCAAAGGTAAGATTGCTGTCAACCTGTGTACCTAGGTCTCTCACCACTGAGTGCATACTTAAGGTGTTTCTGTTGATGAGGTAGTTAGCAGGAACATTGCTGTTACTGAAAGGGATGATAATACATTTTTTGCATTGAGCTTAAGGCCATGACTGTGGCACCAATCATTTGTTTAATACCCTCTTGTAGGATGTTGACATCATTTGGAGATTTTATGACCGCTTCGAGTTTGCAGTCATCAGCAAACTTTATCAGCCACAGACCTTTAGTTTTTGCTTGTACTTTGGAGAAATAGATTCCAAACAGTAGAGGTCCCAGGACTGAACCCTATGGAACAACACTGGTTGTGTTCCTGGCTCTGTTTATTGTGAGTGTGCCAGTTGTTTTAACCATTTGGCTTACAAAGTGTGAGTTTTTGAATTATTCAATTATTTTCCAATGTTCACTTGATGTGGAAGTAAATAGCATACTGTTTAGGGTGCTTCAGCTAAATAGTCTCTTCAGCATAGCTGGACGTGTATGCAATAATTATTGAAAAAATAGAAGTAAGATGTTTACTGTTTGGTGCTCCTTGCATGCCTCTTGGGCTTTATGGTGTCCCCTATGGTGCCCATTGTCTTCACAGTCCCATATTCCCATCTACAAATGAGGGTGCTTCATTAGACAGTGGGTTGCCAGTATTTGAAGAGCCATCTTGTCTTTATTGAAGTCATTCTTGTGTCATATGTCTTTGGTGGACTAAGCCCACCATTCTTGCTATGTGGATACTCATACAACAGCCAGACCTGTCACAGTCCCTAGCAACAAATGATTCTTATTGGGTCACTGATTCCACTTAGGTTTCTTCTTCATGCAGAGAAACTAGAGCTTTAGGTTCATAGGAGATTACTCCTCTTTACTCATTTTAGAAGATGGGGTTTCACCTGAATGCACTTGGCCTTTGGGGCAGGAATATTTTATTTTCCAAACATTGAAGAGGAAGTTGAGACAAGACTATTTTATGTGCTCTTCAGGCACCCAGACTGTGTGGTATGATATGTGAACAAGCAGGGCAGCATGTTTTAGCTTGATAGGGAAGTGGTTCATTTTTGGCAGAGGTGCTAATAAGTGGGTGATTTCTTACAGCTTCTTGTATGCTGAGGAAGTGAATATGCTGGCAAGTGGTCCCATATACATTTTCATCTCTCTCCTTCAAAACTGATAAGAAGACCTTTTTGATCAGGATCTTCTGGAATGATATACCCTAAAGATCAACTTGTTTATTACTCTGTTCAATAGAGTATTTGGGAATTGACAGGTTGTCACATCCTCATCTCAGTAGCAGAGTGGATCTTATATTGCCTTCCACCTTTCTTGTAATTCCAGTCCAAGATATTTTGTCATTGCTGTCTGGTGGCTGGGAATGGAGAAGGGTTTGATTTCAGGTTCTTGGGTCCGTGGCAAAAGGATATGATTTCAGGAGGCACAAATCCCTGGAATTACAGAGAGCTAACCTGGTACAGGCCAGGGAAATTGCCCTTGTTTTTGCTGACAAAGCATCACCTCTGGAAATGGCTGCTCAGTTAGATCCTCTGTTCCACCCAGGTGTTCCATTGGATATAATGGTGGTAATTGAAGCAGCCAAGAAGCCTTCTGTCTGTCATATTTACTGTGCCATGGTTTAACTTCTCCAAATCTGTTAGGGTTCTAATAACCATGATGGGAATGGATCCCATTCCCAAGTCAGGATTTGATTGAAGTTCACAAAATTAGTATTGTTTCAATCGTTTGATGTTAGCCATAAGTGCTCTTCTCAACACCCGCAATATACCCAGAATATACCCAGAATTGACTTCTACTGCAGTTCATATGGGGTTACATGCATTGGTAGCCTGTAGCCTATCTAAATATGACTGTAGATTTTTTTTTGAGACCCATTGCTCCTACTACTTTTGGAACTGTCTGGGCATCTGTCTTCCACATTGCTGTCACTTCTGCCAGCAGATCTTGACATTTTGTTTTTTTGTCTCTGTGTGTGAGAGCCACAATAATCCCTATGTGTAGCATTTTCAATGATCAGTGCTACTTATATCTTTTTTTCATGCACTAACTATATCTGGTTCTCGCCTCTGTTTTTTGAATTGTTGGTAATGGGTGATCCCACATATGATGTGCACTTCATCACTGACTGTAGTGCTTTGTGGTTCTTGTTTCCAGTGCTTCTCAGCTACTGTTGTGTTTGCTCAATCCCCAGTGCAACAATCTTGCTTTTTATTTGTTTTCTTTATTTATTTATTTTACAGAACCTACATTTTATCAGTTTCCCTCACGTGTTCAATGGACTTTGTAACCCAATGTGTACGTAGTCCACTATCCTGGGCTGCCATTATCAACCTTTTGTGCTTTGGTTTCAACTCGTCTCTCCTTAAACATTCCTGCATCAAATCCTGATCAAAATGTGGCTTTTCCAGGAGATCTCTATACTTGCTGTTATACTATAGTCATGGCATTTCCACATTATTTTCCTTCTTATCTGATCCTTCTTTTGTTATTTTTTGGTTTTTGCCACATTTAGTTACTATCTGATTTCTGTCTATTTCTGATTTGATTTCCTTTCCTGCTTGCCACCTGAATGCAGAGAGGTCATCTTAGACTTCCTCTCCTCGTATTTTAAAACTTTTCCTATGTTTGGATCTGATGAGGTCAGCAGATAATGTATGCAGTACCATGACCGCATATCTATGCACGTGATCAATTTCGAGGAGACCCATACCTCCTTCAGACTAAGGAATATATAATTTTAGTATGCATGGATTTTTATATCATTTGATAAGCATGAGGCATTTTTTCTTGTTTTTTAACCAACTGATCCAAAACCTTTTGAGATCAGTCAGTCCCACCAAAACTGTAAGTTAAAACAGGGAGAGCAAATTGGTTTACAGCTTGGACTTTATTCCTAGATGCCAGGACTGTTTTCAATATTAGTTTTTGTCTTCTGATTCATATTTGTTCATGTTTTATTTTCAGTCCTTCATCAATTCCCAAATATTCCTTCCTGCTCGAGTTCCTTTGTCACATTCCTGTCCCAGATTGATATTTCCTTGGTACTGCCACTTTCGTACTTTAAACATTGCTTTCGTACATTTATCAAGACCAGTTGTCATTCTTGTATCATCCTAGAAAATTTTAACCACTTTCCAGTTGTGTTTTAAACTCCTCATCTGAACTATATAATTTTAAGTCCTCCACAAAACATAGATGAGAAATCTTTAAGCGTTCATTTTCAGGGAGCCAAATTATAATCAAGACCTAATCTGTTAAACAACTTAATGGGTTAAGGGTGAGACAAAACAACAGCAGTGACAAAGAATCATCCTGGAATATCCCCCTTAGAATTTTTATCCTTGGGATGATAATTTGGCCTTTGTTGTGGTTTAATTCCAAAGTGGTTCGACAGTGTTTCATGGTCACTTTAATGTAACTGATCGATCTAGGCTGTATTTTATACATTTGTAAGCACGCCTTTATCCATGAATGTGGGATGCTTTTTTTGTAATCTATCCTTGTCATTCTTCCCCTTTTTACAATTCTCCATTATGACTTTATTTAGCAACAAGTGATCCTTTAATACCATACGTCTGTCTTTTGTTCTATTGCCATTGTGACGGACTCTGTACCCCGGGCCAGTAATCAATGAGCTCAATCCTCACCACTGACACTGGTGAGAGACGGACACTAAAAACAGGAATGGATTTGCACATTATTTTCAGATGCAGCTCTCTGCATCTAGCACATTTTCCCTCAAGAGCACACACGGAACATGCTGCAGACCTGGGACTGGACTGTCTTTCCAAATCCCGGACAAGACTCACTTTGGAGCACTGTGTCCCAGTTCCAAGTAGCTGAGACGCACACACACACACACACACACACACACACACACACACACCTGGAAAAGGCTGGCACAGATTTACTAGCTGTACCCCTTCTGCCCAGACTGCAAGGTAACTACGCTGCCACCAGTCAACCACTCTTAGGCTCTTACAAGGGTATCCAATTATACTGAGTAAAATCAATACTAATATAAATGGTAGAGTGTAACCAAAGCAGCAAGGCTTTTTGGAGTGGCCAAGGCATCACTAAAATAAGCACAAATACTCTCAAGATGTTAAAAGTATTCTCTAAAAGATCAGCCACAATGAAATGTATAAAATATTTAATAATAAATAAAATAGAAAACATGAGAGTAATAAGTACAGTAAACACTAGAGTTTCAATCACAGGAGAAATAAAAATAACATAGTTGGACAGATTCACACAGATGCAGAAAAACAATACTTAACTAATCTCACTGTATTTCCTGACTTATACAAGAATAACTGTTCCCTAGCTAACTTAATTAATACAGCAATACAAGATAGGATGCTGACATGCTTACTTCCTCAAGGCAAGGTGATGAGCCTCTGACTGACTGAACTATAACTGATAGCTGTCATAGATCTTTATATCAGGTTCCAAACAAAACAAAACTGCTGTGAGAGTTCCATCTTCTCAGTGCTGGTTATACAGTGACATCACATTTGATCACCTGACTCTGGTCGAATGCACACTCAGAGCTTTGCTAAGATCTGTTGCAGTATCTGAAAGCTGCTATAGAACAATTTCAAAAACTTCTATTCTTCCCTTCCAGAATTCTCTGTTTAAACATATACATTTAATCAATTATAATAACATTGTTGATACATTTTAACACAACCATCTATACAAATCAGTGTGATAGTCAAATGATACAAAATTCTTTACAAAACTCCAGCTAACTATGCAGACATATGTTACTTATGCAGTGCCCTGTTCTCCCTGGCACAGATGGCAGTACCTCACATCATCCCATCCATGATTGAATTTTCTTTTAAATGACTATGACTATGAACTCTTGTCAGCATCATTTCCAGTATGTAGTTTGTATGGCATCTGAATGCAAGTTATTGGCCTGAATTTTTTTAGGATGGTTTAGATGTTCATTCTTAAGGAGGAGTATAAATTTTCCTTTTGTTAACCAGATTGGTGTCTGTTTGGGATGCACATATACGTAGTTCTTACTCAAGGCTAAATCTTCAAGTAAAGATGTTAATACTTTCAGACGGAAGTTAGATTCTTCATCTTCACATGTGGTTTTCCATTTAGGAGCTTTTCTTAATTTTGTTTCAATTTCTTCATCTGTTACTTCATCCTGTTTCATATCCTGAACTACTTACTGTTTCTTTTACTTTTTCTATCCATTCAGCATCTTTATGTTCCACAGGGTCTTCATAGATATTTCTCCAAAATGTCCTTTTTTTGTTGTTTCTATTCCTTTTGCTTTGTTTCCCAGTTCTCAATACTTTTTTGGGTCAATAGTGAATTGCTTATTTTATAATTTTCCTTTATGTTCATCTGCATATCTTCTGAATTTTTCTGCCTGTTCTGATATTTTTAGTTTATTATTTACAATAGTGTATTATAGGTCCTTGTCTGTTCTGGTACTGTGCATTGCTTTTATCACGTCTGTTTTTCTAAGTATTTTTGTTGATCTCTTCCCTCGTCTGTACTCTCCTAACAGTGACACTTCTTAACGACACTGTAGTTTTGTCTGTTCAATGCTTTCAAGATGGAATTTGATTTCTTCCCTTCCTTTCCTATTGCTTTGTGTTTCTGTGGTAATGCTTTAGCTGCACAGTAAGAGATCCTTTTTACTTCTGTTATATCACATGAATTTCAGTTAAGTCTTGATTAATGTGGCCCATCTGTTTTATCAGACTTCTAATGTTTTTGGGATTATTTACGTTTTGTAATCTATTTTGTTGCATTAAATCAAGCAACTCTTCCCGTAGATCATTTTCTTCTAAGCTGAGGGCACATTATTTTATCTCTGTTTCCTGTGGACATTCTACAGAAAGTTCAAGACTCCCTTTCTGTGACATACTCTGTTTAGCTGCATACTGCATTATCCTTTTTCTCTCTCATATGAGAACTCATTGCCCCATCACTCCACAACATTTACCACATCAGAATTGCCACTGTTCCCTGCTCCTTCCCTTGCTGTGGAGTTCCATGTAAACATTTGTATTAGTTTCCTGCTGAAGGCTTCAGAGCATCGTCATGTGGCAAGTGACTGTATGCTTCCCATTCCACCTGTTTCTCCCTAATTTGGGATTCCTTGTTCCATCATGCTGTGACATTAACTGAGTTGGATTTTCTACACTAAATCCTTCACTTCACAGGTAGTCAATAACTTCAGTTTCTGTTTCTTTAATTCCTCCATTACTAAACAAACTCCTACTTTCCCCTTTGTTGTCTTATTTTTTTATATCGTGAAATGTTCCATGTCCCGATGCCTTTGTCTGTATTTCTCTTCAAATATCGTTGATGCTGCATTTTTGTATTGATTTGTTTTGCTTTCTCCTGTGCATAAATATTGCATCATATTAAATCTTTCTTACTTTCCTGTGTCCATACTACTTCTGATGTCTCCCACTGCACCTGTTTCTCCTTACTTTGGGGACTCACTCCATCATGCTGTGACATAACCTGTATTCAACACCAAATCTTTCACTTTGCAGGCATCCACAACTTCAGCTTCTGTTTGTATAACTTCCATTTTACTAATCTTCTGTTGTATGTTCCCCCTTTGTGATCTCATTTTTTGTAGTATGAAATTCTCTATATCTGGTGCTTTTGCCTGTATTTCTCTTCAAATGTCTTTGGAGCCTATTTTATTTTTATTAGAGTGGCTTTCTCCTTTGCATAAATATTGCACCATATCAGATCTCTTTTTATTTCCCCCCATCCATGTTTTTTTTTTAAATACATTTAAAAAATTTCTAGGTTTTTTGTTCTTTATATTTTCATACTTCCTGTCACCTTTTACTTAGCCCAGAGTTTTTTTGTCAATGTAATGTTTTTCATGGATCTGTTGTATTAAGGAACCCAAATTTGCATTTTAAGTTTTTGACATTGTTTCTTCTGTAAGTATTTTTCTTTTCTCTAATTTCTCTCAATGTTTTCAAACCCCAACAAAACTAAGCTGCTCCTCTTCTCCCCCATGCGCAGGACCCCCCCTGCCATCCTTCAACATAACCACTAATAATGGCACTATCATCTTCCCAGAAGCTCAAACTAAACTACTGGGTGTCATAGTTGATAACCTGAAGTTTGATGCGCATATCAATCAAACTATCAAAACCATTTATAAAAAACTTGGCTCTCTTTACAAAATCAAACCTTTCCTTACTCCACTTGCTAGAACTGCAATTGCCCGTTCCCATCTACTGTCCACTCTTCTCTACGCTTCACCCCTATTCTCCAACTTAAACAAAACAGATCTTAATAAACTGTCATCCTGCTATAACAAGATTGCCAGATTTGCTACTGGCAAAGCCTATGGGACACACCACTGTCACAACCTAAATGGCCTAGGATGGCTTGAACTGCCTAGCCTACTGCAGTTCAGCCAGCTAATAGTGGCATGTAAAGTCCTTTACCAACCAGAAAATACACCTGCACTAAAAAATATTATCAGCCCCTACACCGTGTGAGTTCTGTCTGCAAGCCAGTTGGCAACGCATCATGTGATGTAAGGGTTTATGTTCAGGCTGGTGAGTTTTTCTGTAATACCCAAGTGGCGAATGGTGTCGACAGCCTTGGCGAGGTCAAGGTAGGCTGTGTAAACCATCTTTCCCTCGTCTATGGCCTTGGTGACTGTCTCGAAGAAGTCAGCCAGGTTTAGTAGGCATGATCTGCCCTTAAAGCCGAGCTGGGTCGGGTCAAGTGTTTGGAGGTTCCCAATGTCTTTGTTAATGAGTTCCATGATGATGCGTTCCATAGCCTTGCAGACCAGGCTAGTCAGGCTTATGGGGTGATGGTTACCAGGGTCAGTTGTGGCCCCTCCTTTGTGGAGAGGAATAACCGTTGCTGTGTGCCATTCTATGGGCACGTAGCCTGTGGAGAGGCTGAGGTTGAACAGCGTGTTTAGGTGAGGGGTTAGTTCGTTCTGTAGTTTGTGCAAGATGCAGCGTGGGACATCATCTGGTCCCATTGACGCGGTGTTTTTTGGCTTTTGAAAGGGCTGTTTTCACCTGTGCATCTGTGATTTTTGGGACACTACACTTTTCCAGGAATTGTTGTGGGCCCTTTTAGAGGTGAGAGGGGGATGAAGTTTGCACTGAATCTATCTGCCAGGATGTTGGCAATATCAGTAGGTTCAGTATATTTTGTGCTATTTTGCACTAGTTCAGTGCATATCTGCGAGTTGCCACTTAGATTCTTAACATAGCTAAAGAAGGCTTTGTGGTTATCTTTTGAATCCTTGGCTATTTTTCTTTCAAAGTTAGCCTTGGATGATTTCATGAGGGACCTTAGTTTCTTACTGATACTGATCAGGGATGTCTTTCCTTCTTGGGATTTGCTTTTTTTCTGAACTAGTTTCCTCCTTTTATTGTCTAGCCTGTTTATTGCAGGGGTCCACCAAACTGGTTTCCTTTTCTTAGAGGAGTGAGTCTTGATTTTGCTAGGGATGGCACGATCCATGCATCCTTGTAGGTGCTCATAGAGTGCATTTGTAAAGGTTTCTGCATCTTGGGCAGCGTTCTCCTTTAGCGTGGGGGCTGTGAAACCTACCACATCTGTCTTAAGTAAGGTTAAGTTTGCTTTAGAAAAGTTTTTTACTGTGGTTTCCTTAGTTGGGGGTGGTGGGGGGGTGTGGACATCCAGAGTGATTAGTTTATGGTCTGATCTAACCGTGACGGTTTGACCTGCGGTGTGGAACACCTGTCACCCATGTTGGTGATGACCAGGTCCAATATGTTTTCACCTCTGGTAGGGGAGTTTGCCAGCTGATCCAGGGCATTTGAGTTGATGAATTCCAGGAAGCGCTGGGCCTGGGAATTTGTACTCTAGTAGTTTTCCCAGTGAATGGTAGGGTAATTAAAATCGCCCAATATCAGGGTGTTCGGTAGGACCTTCATGTTTTCCAGTGTCTCCAGAAAGGTGGAGTGGTGGTCCTGGGTCATGGACGGTGATCTGTAGCAGGCCACAATTTGCATTGCAGATTTGCCCGATGTTAGTTGCACATGGATGATCTCAGAGGTATCATGCTGCGCCACTAACCTGGAGGTGTAGGTAAACTTGATGAATATGGATACACCCCCTCCTTTTGTGTTTCGGTCTGTGTTCTGTGGCCGAAACATGTGGTATGAGATGTAGCCCGGTAGTGCTGGGATGCTCTCTGGAGCCTTGAACCAGGTTTCAGTTACTGCACAGATGTCGACGTCCTCCATACTGAGGAGTGCTTCGAGCGCGTGCATTTTGAGATTCAAACTCCTGGCATTGAGTAATCTGCTTGAAACTAGCATTTACTAAATGTTCAATGTGTATTATTATCTTGGAGCTTTTCTCCCCAGGCCTCCACTGAAAATGGACATATATCCATTCGGACTATCCCAGTCAACAAGTGTAAAATAAATAAATAAATGTCTTCTATATGGAAATTCTGGGCTTCTTACATAATAGTAACAATACATAATTTCTTCATTCTCCTCGATAGTCCACTTTATCATCATTATAGCTGTATTTTTGGCCTGTCAGTTTTATGGACTACTACTTCCTTCTAAATATGGGTCCATCCCCCCCCTGAGCCTAGCCTAACCCCACCCCATTGTAGGAATGTTTCCTTGTCATGAGAATTCTACAATATCTTTTTTTTTTTTCCAGTCTTGCCATGTGATTCTCCCTGTTAGCTGAAACATTAGCTTTACTACCCCGGCCAGTTGATTTGCAGGTTATTCTGACCTGTGTCAGGCACTTCTTTGACTTGGATCATAGTTTTTCCATGGTCAGAGTGCATGTTGCTGCCATGTCAGTTCACACCGTTATGGACAACAAAAGTGCCCGATTACCAAATGGTCAGTCAGTTATTTCTGGAGCTTCTCATCTTTGCCCATCTTCCCCAACTATTTATCCATGTGAATTAAATTCATGTTGGACAGATTTGCCAGCCTCTGACATTTATCTGTTGGAAGATTTTTCATGGTGACCATTTGTGTCCATAGGATCTCAGAGCTACAACCTCTAATTTGAAGGGAGCCTTAATTATTCGTTCAAAATGTTTGAGTGCCCCTTGGAACTAATCCATGCTTCCTTTTGGCAGTGTTTTCTTAACATCCCAGTGTTCTTTCCTGGGGCAAAATCAAAGGTAGAAGAACTACTGTTCATATGCTCAGAGTGTACTTCCTGCCCAGGTACTGCCAGAAGAAGGTGTATAATTTCTGGAAAACAGCCTGTTTTTCATCACCTTCATTCTGGAAAAACAGAGGCTGGTTGAAGGTTGCATTGTCATTTGCCATTAAGTGCCCAGCTGTTTATTGGAAATCTCTGCTTCTCTTAGGCTACTTCAGAGGAATGCCTGTTGCAGGTATTTCTGTCATGGTCGGATAGTTATTAATTCACCTTTCCAAAATAGTGTATTTGGCTATGAGCTAGGATTTGGGTTTTCTGTAATAGTTTAATGCTTCGGAATGCAGTTTACTGAGCTGTTGCCTTTTTTGTCTTTCTGGGTCTGGTCTACCAGGGTAGTTTTTTTTGCACTGCTTCAGATTCTTCCCAACAGTTGCACACTGAAAGAGGGCCTTTGATTTCAGATATAACATTTGTACTCCCCATCATAGCTGAGATCATTGAGAGAACTCTCTTCAGTGAGTGCTTATTATCCCATCCCCACCATCCCGCTGTGTTGGGACAGCTTCACAGTGGTGGATTTTCCTGTAAGCCAGACTAGTGTATAGTAGTTCTTTACATCAGTTTGTGTCTTATGTTATGTTGACCGAGTGAATGTAAGTCGAATTGGGGAATGCAGGAGTTAATGTTCTATCCCAGTGCATGACATTATGTGACCGCTTAAGGCATGCTCTCAGCTAAACAAAGTGAGAAAACTACAGTAAGAAAACAGTTACAGTTATTCCAAGCTTGGGATAACAGACGTCTAATCAGTTACACTTCTACAGAGGGCCTTCTCACATATCGAGTTATGAGAGAGATAATGTGCATTACATTTCAAGACAGCTGCATTGTCACTTGTTATGCTTCCTTTCTGATGAAGTATCTTACTACAAGGATAACTCTCTGTAGTTATAACCCAAGATCAGATTTGAGCTGTGTGTATTACTCCTTGAAGTGAGATGTTCATCATATTGATCACTGCTGTAGTAGCCAACATCCACATTTTAGGGGACCTTCCACATGCACAAACAGTCTGAGCTGAACTGACTAAAAAAACAGGTTTGGGAACCAGGGCCTTCAGAGCTTACCTGCCTCCAAAGAATATGCATTTCTGAGGCTTTCAAGAATTGACTGTCAGTCTGTGCTGTTCCTTTATTAGGCAGATAAGTTCCCTTTGAGGAAAAAGACTTCCATTTTAAAAATTGTTTAACAACACTTTCCTGTTCAGGAAAGTTATTTTAAAGCTAGGGGGTTGTGTTTCAACAGACTGTCACAAGACTGTATTGTAATTTTAAACCAGCGTGCTTTTTTTTCCTGTCAGTTTAAAAATTGTTTAAAGTATTTAAAGTCATTTTCTGTGGCGAAACTGTATTTAGTTTACATTTGGGGGCTGGCAAAGTGGTTTAAAGTGCTTTTTTGTGTTTTTTTTGTGAAACAAGTGACTTTTAAAGACTTTAAATTTGTGCTCCTTTTTCTGCCTGCTTTCCCTGGGAAAGAGGCACCATTTTCAGTTTGACCGTGGAATAAAACTGTCAGTCCCAGAGTCTGTCCTCCTCCTAGCCACAAAAATAAAGTTAAGTTAAGCAAACAGCCTTTGCCATCACAGCAGGCTAGCAGTGTGCCTCAGCTGCAGGTGGGTGACTCTGCTGTGGCCATTAGTTGTACCTCAGACCACTCATCTTTTACCCCAGATCCCTCTAATGTAGCACCTACATAGCCACTATGTACCCAGGAGTTAACCATGTTCTGTGCGGCTGCTGGAGTTCCCTCAGTGAGCAAACAAGAGCCACTCTTGGTCATAAGAGACTGAAAAAGAAAGTCTTCCCTATTTGGTCCAGATGTGTCCTTCCCCTGGGAAAGTTGTTGCCGTTAATAACATTGTTAGTCCCAGTTTTCCTTTCAAAAAGAAACTGAAAACTAAACATGTATCTACTCCTCCTTAAACTTCTTTTGTCAGGAGTAGTTTACTGTATCTGGCTCATGGTGCTTCAGACTGTTGATACTTATAAATTAGTTTCTGGTAAAAGAAATGTTGATTCTCAGTCCTTCAGAAAATACTATGAGCTATTACAGATAGAATTTCCAGAGCCTTCACCCATTCTGCCATTTCTTTCAGCTTTGGAGGATGTGTGTTACTGTCTGCAATTTTCCTGATAGTCAGCCAGCTGCTCCTGAAAAGGCAGATAGGATGTATAAAGTTCCACAACCTGACCCAGCAGCTATAGCTTTAGTTATATCCTGCTATGATCTTCCTCTTCCAGCTTTTCCTGGCTAGGGGTCGCCACAGCGAATCACCTGTCCGCTCATGATTGGCAGTGGAGTTTTACAGTGTCGAGTTGCCAGCCCGGCGCCCAACCTTCCACAGAAGGCACACACATTCACACCTAGGGCCAATTTGGAGTGTCCAATCCACCTACAGCATGTCTTTGGGATGTGGGAGGAAACCGGAGCTCCCGGAGGAAACCCACGCGACCACAGGGTGGACATGCAGACTCCGCACAGAAGGCACCCCAGCCGAGGATCGAACCAGAGAACCTCTTGCTGTGAGGCAGCAACACTAACCGCTGCACCACCATAGCTACCCTATCCTGCTGATATGATACATTTACTTGATTCTAATCCTGCTGTTCCTGATAAGGAAGGGAAAATTGTTGAGACTGGGTAGAAAATGTATGAGTCTGCAACTCTGATTTTTCAGAATTTTTAATTGTCAGCCTCGTATGTGTTCTGACTAACCGTGAAATTATGAGGAATGTTTTATCTACAGTTTATACCCATGAGGAAAAACCTGCTTTAAATAATTTAGTTTCCTCTGTTGTACAAGTCACTAATCATTGTTTACAGCATGAGTATGGCCACTAGTATTGTTCTGAGCTGGTTTGCCCAGCTGCTTTCTCAGAACCTCACAGATAATGTGGAACATGAGATTTTAAACTGTCCTTTGGGTAGAGATTTAGTTTTTGGCCCCTCTGCTGCAGAGTTGATCAAAAAGTGTGATGAAATGGGTAGGTTGATGCTAATTTTTCAGCCATTTTCCAATTTTTCTAAGGGATTCTCTTACTCTTCACCCAGTTTTGGCAAAAAACAGAGTAAACAGACTCAACAAAATGCAGGTAGACAGACATTTAAGAAGAAATACTAAGAGAGTTCCAAAAATAATTGTGGAACCCCCCCCCCCAACACAAAGGACAGCCCAACAAGTCAGAATGATTATTTGTTCTCCTTTCCCCCCAACCGTAGCAGCCCCATTTCCCTTCCAGAAAGTTTGAATCTCCACTTTTCTCTTTGGCAACAAATAGTTTCAGATAAATGGGTTCTGAAGATCATCAAGGTCACAGATGGCAGTTGGACAAATTTCCTCCTTTCCAGGGGGTAACCCATCATCCACCAGACCAGAGTCTTATTTCCACATGTCCTTCAGCTGTCCCAGAGAGTAATAGAACCAGTTCCTCCTTCCCAGGTGGGAAAAGGTTTTTATTCAAGGATGGTTTTAGTGCCAAAGAAGGAAAATGCTTGGAGACCAGTTCTGGATTTTTCCTTTCTAAACCTGTTTGTGATGGTGCACAAGTTCAAAATGTCACTTCACAACCTGTTACCTCTTCTTCCTCAAAGTTTCATGTTAACATTAAATTTAAAAGATGCTTATCACATCCCATTTCATCCAGATTTCTTAATGATATGTATGCCTGGATCACATTTATCAGTTCTTTGCCTTACCCTTTGAAATATCCACTGCACCAAGAGTGTTCACAAAGTGTCTAGCTCCAGAGTGGAGCCAGAGGTTTTGCCAGGGGTTTCTATGCAGTCAGGCAGAAACTTTACTGTTACAGTGGGATGTCTCTCAGGAGGTAGGCCAGGCTGAGGGGGCTCTCAGGTAACTTCTTTTTTGCAGGTGCAGCCACCCGGTTTTTAGTAAAAATTGGCCTGCTAAGGGTGGACATATCATATTCTGCTTAGTCTAGGGGTAGGTCTAGACGCGCAGTAGGGCAGAGCTCAAGGTTCTTAGGCCTAGAAATAGCCTACCTGCTCAGACAAGGTTCTGGCTCCAGTGATAGCTTACTTCAGGCCCAATAGAATTTCAATATATCCTTACTTGGACGCGACCCGATGCCTCTGGCTCAAGAAAAAAGAGACTACAGCATCTGGAATACGTATGTAGCAGTGCTAAAAAGCCTAGGTATTCTGTGAATCTAAATAAATAAAAGTCAGTCACCCTCAAATTCTCAAGACATGTGTGTGTGACTGGATTACAGCAGCAGCAGATGGCCTTTTTTACCTCCGACAAACAAAAAGAGTCTATACCTTACTTCCCATCAATTCATCTCATCAGTCCGCATGACTGCAAGGACAGTCCTTCTCAAGCATTAGGTCATCATAATCTTTATTCTGGTGCTTCCCAAATGCCAAACTGTATAGAAGGGGAAGCTGCTGCAATCTCAAAAATGTGGATACAGCAGACTGCTTGGACCAGGATTTGACACTGTCATTCATATACCTTCAAAAGAAACATGAAGGAGATGTTAGCAGTCCAGTTTGCATTAATGGCTTTCTCATGAGTTACTTTCCAGGGAGGGTGTTGATTCTAACAGACACACAACTGTCATGTGGTACATCAACAAACAAGGGGGGAACACATTCCTATCTCTATGCAGGCAAGCAATGATTTTATTTTCTCATGCTCAGCTTGCAACTAACTCTTCAGGCAAGGTTTCTGTTATAGCTCATTGCAGGCTACAGGGTATCCACATTTTTGCCTATCTTTGCAGTGTGTTTTTTCAGTGTGTCAGGAATCTCTCCCTTAGGTGAGAGATCTCACACAAGCTGGGATTCCAAGACAACATTCAGAAGAATTTTGACTCCTCCACACAGGATTATGTTCCTGGGATGTCAGCTAGACACCTCAGTACAAAAAGTTTTTCTTGCACTGGAAAAAAATCTAGCTAAAAATCGAGCTATATCTAGATGTATTTCTAAGGTTTTCCTCTCATACTTGGGTCACTGCGAGGGAATATGTTAGGATTTTGGGTCTCATGACATCTGTGATTCTCATGATACTCCTGGCAAGACTTCACATGAAAAAGATAAAATGGTATCTGAAGTTTCTCTGATCCCAGCACCAACAACCTTCGTCTTTTCCAGTTCTAGTACTGGGGTTTGTCAGAAGAGATATCACTTGATGGAGATGGCAAATATCCTTAAATTCATTCCTCCCCTTCTCCCTTCCTGTTCCAAAACAGTCAGTCACCACAGATGCCTCAGACTTTGCTTGGAGAGCAGTTTCAGGAGGAATAAAAGTGCAAGGTGTGTGTGACATTGACTGATGCAAGCACATGAATATAAAAGAGATGCTTTCTGATCAAGGCAGTCAACTCTCTGAATCATCTTTGATTCGTGGGACCTCTTCAAGTTGTTACAGACATTATCACAGTCGTGTGGTACATCATCAAGCAAAGGAGAACCAAGTCATACCCCCTTTTGCAGGCTAGCTGTGTTGACTTGGGATATAGCTTAACAGCACAATCTCACTCTCCAGGTATCCTACATTCCTTAAGAGCAAAATTGTGTGGCAATCCACCTGAACAGGGCAAGGGCAGACTCTTGCGTATGGAAACTAGGTCTGAGGGTCTTAAAATTTGATCCGTAAGTGGGGAGATGTCGTTCCATATCACTGTTGCAGTATTCATTACCTCTGGGATCTCCTACCATGGACAGCCCAACGTCTGGCCTTTATAGCAAAACCTTTATTACCAAGAAGTGTTGCATGTCAAAAGTATACTCCCCAAGTGTAGGGCATAACGGTGATGTACGAACACTCCCCAAACCAGAACTTTGTTGCCACCAGTCCGATTGCCATTCTCCTACATCGGTCTGAACACTGTTGACTTTGCTTATTGCTTGTTATACTGAGCCTACAACTTCAAGATAAGTACCCCATTGGGGTTCATTATTCTTTTTATTCAATTTTTCAGTGGGTACATGTCATCCAAGAAAGGGAATTGTGTAGGAGGCAGAAGTATTAATGGAGGCAAGAAAGCCTGCTCCTAGAAAATCATATATTAACAAATAGGCAAGGTTTTCTAAGTGGCGTTAACAACATAACCAGTACCCATTCAGGGTTAATGGTGCTCTGGTTTTCCAATATTTGTGTGAGTTAATATCTTGTGGTGCTTCTTACTCCTTTTTGGCCATTTCAGCATGTCTGCCCATGGAGCCTCCTTCAGTTCATTCTCATGTAAAGTGTTGTTGAAAGAGGTTTTGCGTAAGATGCCTCTAGGAAAACCGGTATTGCCTCCTTGGGATCTTAATTTTTTGTTAGAGAAGCTAACAGTTGCTTCACTTGAACCATATTCTGGCTGACTTGAGATTCATAACATGGAAGATATTCTCTGACCACTGCAAGAAGGGTATCTGAGTTGCAGGTTCTTATGGTGAGTGATCCCTTTCTCATTTTCCACAGGAACAAGGTTTCCTTGAGAAATAATCCTTTTTTATGCCTAAAGTATCCAATTTACCTTAAGCCAAACTATCCAGCTCCATGTTTTCTTTCCCTAACCTAAAAATGAAAGAGAAAGGATACTCCAATCCTTAGATATCCACAAGCAACTCTGGTACTAACTTAAAAGAACTAAATCTTTCAGATCTTCTGATCAGTTGTTTTCTTGTGAAGGTAAGAAGGGACTTCCTATGTGAAAGTCATTTCCAAGTGGTTATCTGTGACTATTATCTTTTGATCTGATGATGTCTTTTCCATCCATTCCTCAATATGTGGATCTCTGATCTGACTTTGTTCACTTTCAAGCTTCTCTGTCTGGTACCCAAGCTCCTCCCATTACTCATAATCCCTGGTGTTATGTGAAGTACCTCGGATCTCATTTGCCTCCTCAAGCATAGGATGTGTCTATAGGTTCTCAGAAGATTGTGATTATTTTTTCCTCTAAAATCTCTGTATTTGACACTTTAAAACCTTTTGTCTATTTCTACACCTTCACTTCTCTCTTTTCGTTCACCTTGAGTGTTTAGTTTTTCTTATTACCCCCCCCCCAAAAAAAGAAGAAACCTTCTTCATTTCATATATTGCTGTTTGTTGTTACTGCAGGTTACTCCCTTTTCCATCTATTATATCTGAAAAAAACGTCTGGTTTTCAAAAGTGTGTAGCTTGTTCTGACATCCATGAAAAATGTGTTTATTGTCTGGGCCCTTAACACCTGGACACAGCCTGCTCCATCTGTGAAGCCTTTGACCAGTGAGCCGTCATAGAGAGGTGGAACAGGCTTATTTTAAAAGGACTTGCCCCATGGCAAAAAGTGCTTCTTCCTTGAAACCTTTGCTTGTCTTTCTTCTCCTCCCAAAAAAACTGTCAAACCCAGAGATAAAAACATGGAGCGGGAAAGAGACAAAGATAAGGAGAAACCTAAAGCTTCTAGAAAGAGGTGTCTGGCTTGCTCTTCATCTTTGGATCTGATAGCTAAAATTTTAAAAACCTAAGGGCCAGAGCTATTTTTGGATCTAATTAATATCAGATACACTACTCTGCCAGGGTTTTCTCCAGAGTTGATGTCACCTACGCTCCATTCCCTGATCCTACAAGAAATGTGGGATTCCAGACCTCCCACCACTGCTTCATCTTTCTGGTCAGTCAGGTCATCCAGGAGCCTTACTGAAGTTTATATAGCCAAAATGATGAGGAAATTCCTCTGGGTCCAGATCCATTTGGGGGTCCTCCTGGTTTTAGTCTCCATCAAAGCATTGGCAACGAATTCTGCCCCACACCAAGTACTTACTCTGTCTCCAATCTCACTTTTCAGATTGTGGCTATTGGATGCAACCTCCTCCAGGGCCAAGTCTGCATTGGAGCCTAAGCTTAGTTCTTCAAACCCAGTGAGCCATCTAAGTCTTTGGACTGAGCTGTCTGCACCTCCTCGGAGAGGATAGATTTGTATCCAAGATCCTTGGAGCTGTTCCTTCCAATCGAGGCTGTGGCGTTAGTTTGGTTCCAACTTTGGCCTCAGACCCTAGCCATGCAGTGTTTCAGGTGGAGCCCTTCTTCAGGGCTTCTGGTCCTACAGCTCGGCTCCCTAGACCTGTTTCCTGCTCAGCATTTGAGACCTTCAAGAGAGTATGCTTTTGTTCTAGTGAAAAAACGTTTCCTTCAAGCTTGAGTCCACCCCTTCCCCAAATGATCTCCCAGGGTTTGGATCTTAATCATCTTGTCACATCAGAATAGCCAGTGTCCAGAAATCTGACACTGGCTTCTATGGAGCAGGTCATCTCAGTTTCTGAGTCCTTACCAGAGTATCCAGCTGAGGAATTACACAGGAGGCATACATGTAAAATGAGGCATCTGGATTCTGTTCAAGAAATCTGTCACTACGGATACTGCCTTTAATGAGAGAGAATGATCCCCAGATCTCCCCTTGAGGATGTCTTTCAGATAGATCCTTGATCTATTTAAAGAGAAAGGGGATTGTGTTCCCAACCACATTCTCCAGAAGAGTCCGTATTCAGCAAGGCTTTTAATTCTGGCCCATCTTTGTCTTGGGTTGTCTTGCTCACAGTCAAAATGATTGACTTGCTCTCCACATGGGTTTGGAAGGAACTGGATGCATTGTAACCTATTCCCAAGAAACCAGACATATTTCTAGTTGTCCTGAAAGGCTGTCCTTTTTGGAGCAAGGAACCGGGCATGGATCCTAAGGTGGTGGTGGCCACCAAGAAGGAACTATCAAAAGATGTGTTCATCCACCAGATAGAGTCTCGTATGTTTTGGACAGATTTGTGAAGCGAGTCTCTCCCTCATCTACTTTCTCGGTAAAGCTTTGAATTATCTGGCGCATATTAAACAATTTCAGAGAGATTTAAGCAAATAAATCTCCAAATGTCTCCCAGGGACCATATCTGCAGATGACAGCAAATCAATTAATGCTCAGATGGCCACCCTTCGGTCTATGTTCAGCATTTCTAGGTGGCTTATCTCCAATGCTACGGAAGGCGAGTCTAGAGCAGCTGGTGCAGGCATATCCATCAGGAACCCTGCCTGGATGAGGCTCTGCATCTTTGCAGAACCCTTTGCAGGATGCTTTATGAATGCCTCGTATGATGCTTCAGCACTCTTTGGTCCCAAGGTGAAAGATACTATCTCCAGGAGTAAAAAGAGGTCAAATCCCTTTCTGCCATAGGTATCAGATTTTCCACCCCAAGGGACCTTTTCCAGGAATCAAAAGGGGGGCAAGAAAATTTCATTCCTTCAGTCACAGGGATTCTCACCTGAGATGTGAAGACAGGATCTCCTGTGACAGAGGGGAGGGAGTCTTATAATGGACATTGCCGTAGTGTAGAGGTGGTCCATAGAATCGAGGCTTCAGAGTTCCATTTTCTGAGAAGCCTTTTCAGCACTCCTGAACACTTGCCAGACTGCTGTACTCGAGTCAGTCGGGTGGCACCTATCCCTGCATCCTATAACCTGGGCATCCATCACTCAAGACGAGTGCAGAAAGTAATAATGAGATGCTGTTTCTTTCCTTTTGATTCTGTACCTTCAACCCCAAAAATACTTCCCAACATTCCACCCTCTCAAAGGGACGCAGCAGCTTCAGAAATAAACTCCTAAACAATCGACTCATCCAAGAGGTCCCACCGACCAAAGGGGATCCAGAATCTACTCAAGATTCTTTTTATTGCCAAAGAAAACTTGGAACCTCGGACTTGTTTTGGTGAAAAGACTTTTGTAAAGAAAACTGAATTCTGGATGGTCACTGTGCAGTCTATTCCACCCTTTCTGAGGGAGAATGACTGGATGTGCTGGATAGATCTTCAGGACATGTATTTCCATATAAAGATGGACAGATGTTCCATTAAGTATCTTTCCTTCTGGGTAGGAGCCAGTCTTTTTTAGATCAGAGCAATGCCCTTTGCTCTCACCACAGCTCCTGGATTTTTTATCAAGTGTATGGCAGTAGTTGCAACCATACATCTCAACTGTAAACATTTTTGCCTCATATTTTTGTTGTGTTCCTCATAAAATTTGTGGTTTTCTGGCAAATTACTGGGATGATCTAAGGATTGAAGTCACCAAATGACATACATTTTGAGTTTAACTTCAAATCTTTCAGAAAATGTATGTTAACACAAACTGTTACTCTAGCAACTTTCTAAGTTTATAAGAACAGTATTTAAAATCTGTCCCTATTCTTGGGCCTTTGTTCCCCCATTTTGTCAGGCTTTGTCCAGATTTCTTGCACTAAGTGGTTGGGAGGTATGGTAGCAACTCATCTCTGACCACAAGAGTCCCAGGTGTTTCCTTACTTTTCATTTGTGCCACCACCTCTACCCGGGACCTACTCATCAAGACCAGGGACACCTTTCTTCACCTCCTTTTTCAGACCTGGGCATTACAGTCTATCAGCTGAAATCCAAACTTTGCCCATTTTTTTTAAATTAGAAGAAGCCCACTTAGATACAAGACTTCCCCAGGCAAGAATTGTAGCAATTTGCCATCAAGCCTTCACAGTTTTGTACTTTAAGCAGCCACCAGCCTCTACCTTCTTCCTGTTACCAATGATTCTTAGTCTCTTAGGGTCTATGGCAGTTTCAATTATCATGGTTTCCCCTAGCTAGATACTACATGCAGGTTATAGGTTCATAGGATGATACTAGGCTATTGGCCAGGAGGCCCTTATAAGCCTAGCCAAGAATTTCACCCATGTTCCCACAAAGTCAGCACCTGTTTTCAGCAGGGACACAGGTGGGATCCCACGGGTGTATTTTCTGTTTCCCATCCAGTCGTCCAGGTTCCTCTTAAAGAGGGCTAGAGAGGTACGCTGCTTGACATGGAGAGGGAGTCTATTCCACAGATGGGAGAGTCTTTGGGGCACAAATCTATGCTGCCAACAAGTTCTGTTAGTCACAGACCAGGTTCAGACCTTGTGTGCGGGTTGAGCAAGTGAAGTTTGATGTATGGATATGCAGCAACTCCATAAAGGCTGGATCTGAGATGGCCTTGTATGCTAGACACAGGTCACATTTGAGGAGTCTGTATGAGACTGAGTAGAGGGACAGGGCTTTTAGCCTATCAGTATAGGATAGATGGTTGAGACCATGGATTTTCTTCGTCAGGAACCTCTGTGGTCTCTCCAGCTGCTGCATGTGTTTGGCAAGGTACATCCCAAAGGGGGCATTGTACTCGATAATGGGTCTGATAAAAGAGAAGTACAGGGATGTTATGATCTCCTTGTTCCTGGATGAAATACCCTTATTTATTAGGTGGGCCACCTAGAAAGCCTTCCATACAACTGAGGCAACGTGGTGGGAAAAAGTCAGGTTGCTATCAACCTGGGTGCCCAAGTCCCTCATGACTGATTGAGTGCTTAGTACATTGTTATTAATGTGGTAATTAATGGGGATACCATTTCCCCAAAGGAGATAATGATGCATTTCTTGGCATTCAGTTTGAGTCTGTGCTTCTGGCACCAGTCATTAATTTGAGTAAGGCCCTCTTGCAGGATGTTCACACAACTAGGGGAATTTAAGACCGCGCCCAGCTGGCAGTCATCTGCAAACTTTTGGTCAGCCACAGACCACTGGCTTTGGCTTGCACCTCAGAAAAATATATGACAAACAGTAGAGGCCCCAAGACTAATCCTTGGAGTACACCACTCGTTACAGGTCTACTACTAGAGGTGACTTCCCCTATTTTGACTGAGTGGGTTCTATCAGTGAGCAAGTTAGCTACCCATCTGGTAACATACGGGTTGATGCCTAGCTGGGAGAGTTTATCTGTTATGCCCAAGTGAGGAATAGTGTCGAAGGCTTTGGCTAGGTCCAGGTAGGTGGTGTACACAGTCTTCCTCTTGTCTATGGCTTTGGTGACTGTTTTGAAGAAGTCGACCAAGTTTAACAGGCATGATCTCCCTTTGATATAACCAAACTGTGTGGGGTCAGGTGTTTGGAGGTTGCCAATGTCGTTGTTTATAAGATCCATGATAATGCGTTCCATGGCATTGCAGATCAGGCTAGCTAAGCTGATGGGCCTATAACTGCCTGGGTCAGTGGATCACCTTTGTGTAGAAGGGTGACTGTGGCTGTCCTCCATTTGGCTGGGTCAAAGCCGGTGCTCAGGCTTTGGTTGAATAGGGTGCCTAATTGAGGTGAGAGCTCATGCCTAAGTTCATGTAGGATGCAGCCAGGGATGTTATGGGGTCCCATGGAGACTGTATGTTTTGCCTTTGAGAATGCATTGAAGACCTGCTCCCTGGTGATGAGGGGGAGGGTGGCAGGTGCTGGGTATGTCCTGGTTTACTGATTGGGGGGGGGGGACAGGGGAGGGTGAAGTTTTCACTGAACTTGTCTGCCAGCAGGTTGGCTATATATATGGCATTTGTGTATGTGATATTATTGACCACCAGTTCAGAGCAGATTTGGGTGTTAACTTTGAGATTGCAGATGTATATGAAGAAGGGCTTGTGATTGTCCTTAGTGGATGTGGACAATTTGGACTCTGTTAGACTTGGAGGATTTCACCAGTGACCTTATTTGCTTGTTCAGACAAAGGAGAGATTCCTTCCAATTTGGCACCTGCTCCTTCTTGGTCCTGGACAGCAATGTTTCCTTTTATTATAGAGTTTGCTTAGTGCTGCTGTCCACCAGATAGGTTTACTCTTCCTTGAGGAAGATGATTTGGTCCTGTCCGGTATTGCTGAGTCCATACAGTTATATAGGTGCTCATATAGCTTTTTGGTGTACGCTTGGACATTAGTGCTAGTTCCAACTGAAGAGACAGTGGCTATGAAGCTGCTTATACCTGCTGTGAGGAGATTGTAGTCAGCTTTGGAAAAGTTTTTTTTTGTTTGACACTGATGGGGGGGGGGGGTCAGGGGAGATGATGACTTTAAAAGTGATTGCTTTATAGTCTGATCTTACCAAGGAGGATGACACTGTAGGGGTGCTACAGTGGCTACTCATGTTGGTTAGGACCAGGTCCAGGATATTTTCACCTGTCGTAGGAGTGTCGACTAGCTAATCCAGTGCGTTGGCATTGACAAAGTCGAGGAATCTCTGGGAGTTCATGTCTGGGCTAGAAGAGGTCTTCCACTCTATGGCTGGATAGTTAGTAACCCAGGATCAGGGTCGAGGGTTGAATTTTGATGGATTCAAGTAAGTCCAGATAGGTGGAGTGGGCATCCCTGAGGCATGGTTGGGGGTCTGCAGCTAGCTATGATTTGAATAGATGTTTTGTCAACAGTTTATCTTCTGTGCATCATGCCATTTGACCAGCCTGGAAGTGTGTATGTCTTTGATAAGTATTGAAACTCCACCTCCTTTGGCTTTGTAACCCTTCGTTTGGGGTCTGAAAGTATGGTAGGATGAGTAACCTGATATGGCTGTGGTGCTCTCCGCAGCTTTTCAGTGACTGCACAAATGTTAGCATCCTCCAGGGCAAGGAATGCTTGCAGTGAGTGCAGTTTCACTCTAAGAATCCTACTGTTTAGCAGCATGACCTTTAAATTTCGTTTAGAAGAATTTTTCATGTTGGTAATTTTTGTGCTTATGAATTTGACTAAAAAAGCCACTGTGGGGAGGCAAGAGCCTTTGCCAGAAGCCTGAAACCCAGGGGAGATTGATGAAGGGCATCTCTGGCAAAGCATCGTGGTCTGTCAATCATGTCCTCCCAGGCTCTCGGGTACTGGATCCAGTGGTTATTCAGTGGGCTGTTGCAGTCGGTTTCAATAAGAGAACAACCAATGCCTTTCCCAGTAATATTAATGCAAATCCCACGTCAGTGGTAGTTCAGGTCACCACATGTCTCGAGGACGGACTTTCATCCTTACCTCACTCCAGGCCAGAGCGACTACGGATGCTTTCCACTTGGGGGAGGGCATTACATAGGGAAGATAGTTCAAGGTATATGGTCACAGTCAAAGATCTGACCTCACATCAACATACTGGAAATGAAAGTGGTCCTCCTAACATTGAAGGCCTTTCAGGACACTCTTCCAGTAGATGTGATATCCATTCAGACAGACAACATGGCAGCTGTCTGGTACATCAAGGAACGGGAAGAATCCAGATCTTATCCATTATGTTGAGAAGCAGTGAGAATGTGGCAGTGGCAGTATCTTCTCACCACTTTCTACTAGCAGTGATTATCCTGGGCAAGTCCAGTGTGCTAACAGACAGATTGAGCTTGTCTGTCCTCTTTCCTCATGAGTGGTCCCTCAATCCAGAAGTGACAGAGCAATTATTCAGCTATTGGTACCAACTTTACTGTGATCTCTTTGCATCTCCTCAACCCAAAGTGCGGCAAATTCTTTACACTGATCCCTCAGGAAGGGGAAGTCACTGCGGGATGCTTTATCCTAACTTTGGCCCCCAGGACTCCTTTATGCATTTCCCCCCATTCCTCTGATCCCAAAATGTTTTTTACAGAAGCCACTGGCAAGAGAGATTACAGTCATCCTCATAGCAGTTTACTGGCCTTAACAAGTATTGTTTCTCCTTTCCTCTGGCCTCATTTAGTACACCCTTACTGGGTTCTGGACTCTGTTGCAGATCTACTCTCACCCATTGGGTTGGCCTCACTCAGACATTCATTCCCTCAAACTGACCACATGTGTTCTCCAATTCCAATGACTGTTACAGTCCAGGTTTTCATCCTTGGTTGTTAATATTCTAAATTGGCCCTAGAAACCTTCTACACACAAGGTTTACAAAAGTAAATGGAAAAGATTCCTTATCTGGGCAGTTGTGAATAGTCTTGATCCCTTATCAGCTCCCCTTACAGTGATCCTGGAATTCTTGTTAGACCTTTTTCAAAGTAAAGCTAGCTGCTCCACTGTTAAAGTTCAATTTGCAGCCATATTGTCTTTTCACATAGGTGAGAATCACTTGTCCATCATATCCTTAGGACTATCTAAAGCCTTTCATAGAGGAATTTTTCCTTATAACCTCAGAGAGACCCAGTTCCTCCTTGTTGTGATATTACCATTCTACTCCAAGCCCTACCTAGTCCTCCTTTTGAACCAGCTGCCAAGGCTGATTTAAAATTTCTGTCATGGAGAATGCTCTTTCTGGGTGCTGTTACTTCTGAAAGGAGGATTTCTGAGTTCCATTTCTTGTCTGCTAAAACCTTCTTACTTATTTTTCACAAAGTGAGCCTTCAAAGGTGGCTTCTGAAACCTCTATTAACCAATTCATAAATCTCCCTGGGTTTTTCCCAAAATTTCCAAAAAAAAATGAATACACATTATACTTACTAGATGTTCACTGTTAACTTTCTAGTTACATCAGACCAGAGCATTTGGAAAAACTGATCAGTTGTTTTTCTCTTACTGTCCTGCCAAAATGAGAAAAGGAGTATCCAAGGTTACACTCTCTTGCTGGTTGAATGAGTTCATCTCCTGTTTACAAGCAAATGGGGCTGGTCCCCCCAAAGCCTATTCCACTAGATTAGTCACTTCATCAAACACATTCTTTTCTAGAGTACCTCTTGCTGACATTTGTGCAACTTCCACTTGGACCAAGGTTCACACATTCATTTCTCATTATAAATTGGACCTACAGTCCAGCTCAAGAGCCTGTTTTGGTTCAGTTGTGCTCCAGAATATACCTCCATAAGTGTTACTGTGGTTGGGGACTCTGACCCTTACATTGAGGAACAGACAGAAAAGACAGCATCATATACGAAAGTTATGTACTCACCATAATGATAGATCTGTGTTGTCTGTTTCTGTCCTTACTCAATTCATTTTCCTCCTGACCCTTTCATTGGTCTGATAGCATTTGTTCTTCTGGCTCTGGCTTTCTCTTACTGAGCTAGCATTGGCTCATTGAGGCTACTTATCAAGACCTGGGCTTTTTGCAGCTTATTTTTTCTTCCTTACCTTTGTGTTAGATTCTATATGACAGGGGCAAACTCGATCTGAGGTACTTCACACAACACCAGGGGTTATGGGTAAGGGGAGGAGCCTGAGCACTGGCTCTAGAAGCTTGAAAATGGCAGAATTTGGATCGGAGACCCATCACAGATCTATTGTTACTGCATAACTTTCATTTATGCTCACCACAATAAAACTATTCTAGGCAGGGTAAAGGCCCACTGTCCCAGGACTTTGACTCATGTATATTTTTTTGGAAAGGGTTGGATTCCAGAAGTATTCTAGAAGTAGCAGATTTATCCTGTGTACTTACTTCTACAAAGCACTGTGAGCTTGATTCCTTTTCTAGGTCTAGATCAGGTTTTGCTAGGACCATTTTCCAGGGGCTCCTGGACTCTTTTTTTCCACCTCCCAAATGTAGAAAGCTAGGGTAATCTACCCATATAGCTAAGGCTACTGCAGCAGTGATAACTATGAAGAATATAGTACAGTTGTGTAAGTGAACTTACCATAACAGTAGTTGTTCAAATGAGTCACTGTTGCAGTGGCCACTCCCTCCCGCTATCACCCTTGTTTTTTGGTGTTATTTATACCAGGGTGTGAATACTTATTTTTTGCTGTTCCTAGCATTGTCCTTTCAAGGCTCAGCCTCCCTCTCTACATTGGCTTGAAAGTTTTGAAGGGCTTGATACCCAAACGTTGTCTTTTAGTCAGCTCAGCTTGAGCTGACTGATGGTTTGGGAACATGGAACGTGCTCTGAAGCTTTGGAAGCTGGCCGTCTGTTATATGCTTGGCAGGATATAACCCATATAGCTAAGACTATTGCAGCAGTTGATCATTCTGTCATGTATTGGTATGGTAAGTTTACTTACACAACTGTACTTTCCTCCATCAACAGCTCCCTGAACAGATTTCAAGATGTCAGGAACACAGTTTTAATTTATTTGCTAATATTTTGTAGCCAAACATGCCTGGCTAATAGACTTGTTCAGAGATGTGCAGCAAGCAAATGAAGACAGAGTCAAATTTAGGATTGCAGGATGAAGCATGTACTACTAGAAGTTTGGAACAAAATTGTCACTTGTAAAATTTTCTGCAAGGCAACATCACCCATCATTGTTTGTTAAGGTTCCAGAAACAGGTCTTTAAAATGATAATATCCCTGTACTTAATACCCAGATACAAACTGCAGTATACTTCATTACTGATTCAAGCCTGCTTGGCCAGTACTTCCTACATCTGGAGAAGGGGTGAATTTTCTATCATAGAAGTCATTAATGTCATGAAAAAGTGCTTATAGACTTATCTGAAAATATTAGACAAATGTGACCATACACCAATGTTAACTCCAAGTCTTTTGGGTTTCTAATACCATGATGGGAATGGACCCCATTCCTAAGTCATAGTATGGTTAAAGTTCATGAAATTAGTATTGTTTCACTCTTTGATGCCACCCAGTAGTGCTCTACACAGCACCTGCAATGTGCCCAGTAATGACTCCTCCTACAGTTCATATGGAGTTACATGCATTGGTAACATATTTAAATATGATTGTAGACTTTTATAAGACCCATTGCTCCTACTACTATTGGAACAATTTGGGTATCTTTCTTCCATATTGCTCTTGTTTCTGCCTGCAAATCCTGATATTTCATGATTTTGTGCCTCTCTGTACGTAGGACACCGTAGTCACTGGGTGTGGCGATTTCAGTGATCAGTGCCACTTTTGTCTTTTCCTGGACAACTGTATCTGGCTTTCTAGCATCTATCTTTTGAACTGTTGGTAATGGATGATCCCATGTGATGTAGACTTCATCATTTTCTATGATGTTTTGTGGCTGATTTTTCCAGCGTTTTTTAGCCACTTCAATTGTGCACAATCCCCATTGCAACAGTCTCGCCACATTATTATGCCTTTCACTATACAGTCCTTCTGCCATTAGTATGTCACAACCAGCAAGGTGTGCAACTGTTTCCAGTTCTGTTTTACAAAACCTACATTTGTCTGTTTCTCTCACACGTTCAATGGACTTTGTAAACCAACGTGAACCTAGCCCACTATCTTGAGCTGCCAATATTAACCTTTCATCTGTTGGTTTAAATTCTCCTCTCCTTAACAATTCCTGCATTCGTTCCTGGTCAACATATGGTTCTTCCAGAAGTTGTCTATACCTGCAACTATATATATATATATATATATATATATATATATATATAAAATAGATAAATATGTAGATAAAGATTTATATATATATATATATATATATATATATATATATATATATATATATATATATATATATATATATATATATGCATTTTCCACATTTCTTGCCTTCTCATCTGGTCCTTCACCTTACATTCTTTCTTTTGTTTTTTGGCACATTCAGTTGCTGCCTAATTTTTCTACTTGTGGTATGATTTCCATTCCTTCTTCACGCCAATGTGCTTCTGCTAGTCTAAGCAGGGAAGTCATCTTAGATTTATTCTCCTCATATTTCATAACTTTCACTATGTTTGGGTCTTGTGAGTTCAGCAGATGTGTGTAGTCCCACGATTGCAGATCTATACACGTCATCAATTTCAAGGAGGCCCATCCCTCCTTCAGAACGGGGAATATATAATCTTGGTATGCACTGATTTTTATAAATCATTTCGTGAGTATGAAGCATCCTTCTTGTTTTCCTGTCTGATCTCTCCAACATGTTTTGGGGCCAGTCAGTCGCTCCAAAACTGTAAGTTAGGACAGGAAGAGCAAATTGGTTTATTGCTTGGATTTTGTTCCTAGATGCCAATGCTGTTTCAGGATTAATTTACGTATTCTAAAATATTCACTACCAAGTTTAATTTGCATTTGTTCATGTTTTATTGTTGACTCTTATCAGTTCCCAAATATTTATACAGTCCCTTTTGCTCTAGTTCTCTTGCATCACATTCTTGTCCCAAACTGATGATTTCTTAATGCTGTTTTCCTGCTTTAAAGGTTGCTTTTGTACATTTATTAAGACCAAATGACATTCTTATTTTTTTTATTTATTTATCATTTTGTTGACCGGGAAAGTCTGACTAGGACAGAGCCTATTTTCAGCAGAGGCCCAGAGAGAAAAGCTCCAGACGCATGATTGGATTGCATCATCTGAAAAAGGTTTGACAGCTTGCAGTTGTGCTTTCAGTTCCTTGTCTGATGAGCTATACTGTTTTAAATCATCAATGAGAAGTCTTTACACTTGTTTTTTTTCTAGGAGCCAAGGTATAGCCATGGCCTAAGCTGTTAAGTAGACAGCTTAATGGGTTATGGGCAAGGCAGAATAGCAGCGGTGACAGTCACCTTGGAATATCCCCCTTTGGATTGTTATCCCTGGAACAATAATTTGTCCTTTATCATGGCTTAATTGCAAAATGGTCTGCCACTGTTTCATGGTCACAATAATGTAGTTGATCAGTGTAGTGTAGGATGTATCTTACATATTTGTAAGCACTGTTTTATCCATGAATGTGGGATACTATCAAATGCTTTTTTGTAGTCAATCCATGCCATACTTAAATTCTTTCCCTTTTTACAGTTCCCCAGTATGACTTTATTTAACAACAACAAATAATCCTTTGTTCCATATGACTTTCTTTTATTGCCCTTTTGTTCTATTGCCATAATTGAGTTTTCTTCTAAATGACTATAAACTCTGTCGGCATCAATTCCAGTGTATAGTTTATACATTGTTGTTAGGCAAGTTATTGATCTATAATTTTTAGGGTAGCTTGCAGGTTCACTCTTGTGTAGGAGCATTGTTTTTCATGTTGTTAGCCAGGTTGGTGTCTGCTCGGGGTGCGCATATAAATAGTTCTTACTCATGGATAAATCTTCATGCAAGATGTTAATATTTTTAACCAGAGGTTAGGTACTACATCTGGACCTGGTGTTTTCCAATTAGAAGCTTTCCTTAACTTTGTTTCAATCTCTCTGGCTGTTACTTCATCCCATTTCATATCCTGTACCTTTAAACTTCTTATTCTTTGATCTGAAGTAGCTAACTTAATTTTATCTGCAACCTGTGGGTATACGGATCCGTATAGGATCCGAACCGGCAACTTTTTTTCTAGCATCTGCTCCAAGCTCCGAACTCCTCCCCTTACCCATAATGCCCTACCATCTCCTGTCTTCCCTCAGATCTCGTTTGCCGTGCCAGTAGTGTGCATCGTGGTCTCCTTTGCTCTGAGCTATAAATGGGATAGTAAGTGGAAACTTTTGTCTATATCTAGTGTGATTGTGTAGGATTACCCTTCCTCCCCTTCTTTATTAGTCACGTTGTCGTTAGTGTAACCAAAAAAAAAAAAAAAAAGTTTTGTTGGTAGTAGAGTAGTTCTCAGGCCCGTCCTTCCCCTACTTGTGTGTGTGTGGTTTTTTTGGTGGGAAAGTAGTATCCTTACCTTTGAACGCAGGACTATGGCTGATCAGCCAAAGCCTGTATTCAAAAAATGTACAGAGTGTGACCATAAGCTTTCCCCTGCTGATGGTCACACTCTGTGTTATATGTCTAGGAGTAGCACATCTATCCACCCAGTGTGCTATTTGTTCAGGCTTCAACCCCAGGGCCCTTAGGGATCGAAAGGCCAAGCTAGTCACCAAAGGCCTTCTCCCAGTTGGCATGCTGGATTCTGCCTTGGCCTCTGTCTCAAGTACACCCCCCCACCCCCAGACAGGGACGCAACCTCCCTCTTTGTCTGGCGATGAGTCCTCTAAGGACAGATCTTCAGTCAGCGAGGCTGACAAAGATAAAGAGAGAGAAAGAAGGAAAGACGCAGAGAAGAAAGGGAGAAAAAGAAAAACAGGCATCGCAAGAGGTCACCAGACAGGGAGCTCTTTCTCAGCCCTCCATCCAAGACCAAGAGGCCTGTTTCTCCTCGGCTCCGGTCACCACGTTTCTCACTGGAGCCATTGGAACTTTCGGATCCGAGGCCCTCCACTCCTCTGCACAGACCAGCCAGATCTGAGTCGGTGGCCTCTGCGAGGTCGACTCGGAGCCTATCGGAAATGGATATGGACAGGATGATGCGGAAATTTCTTCAGACCCAAATTCAGATGGGAGTCTTGCCAGGTCCCTCTCCCTCTGGAGGGGCGACCTCCATGCCTCTTTTCCACCCCATCTCTCCTTCCCTGATCCGTGCTTCGGGGCTTTTGGATCAGAGGTTCTTCAGTGCTGGTAGCTCGGCGCAGATGGTTCCACCAACCTCGACTCCGGCTGTTACCTTGAGTTCCTTGGATCCGACATGCTCAGATCCAAGTGACTCTCGGAGCCGCGGACAGGGAGTTGGACCCGGGAGAATGGATTCTTTCGAACCCTATCCATTCCCTCGGACCTCAGGCTACCCTGTCATTGGCCCCGGTCCCCGCTTCGGATCCGGGGAGGACTTCTCCTTCGGCCTTCAAAGAGGTGGAGAGGGTTCTCTCCCAGGGATTGAGACGCCAGCCCATTCCCTCGGATACCACTCAGGCCCCCCTGGATTTGTCGATGACTCCCTTCATCCCGTCTCAGGGACAGCCCGTGCCAGAGGATCCCCATGTCATTTTCCCCGAGGAAACCCCTGCGGCTCGCAGATCCCCTTCTGAAAGTCCCACTGAAGAGGGTCATCGCAAGCACAAGTGCAAGAGGAGACACCTGGACTCCCCCGAGTCCCTCACCACTGACACTGACTTAGGTGAAGGAGAAGGTTCCCCCAGGTCACCTCCCGAAGATGTCTCCTTCGGAGAAATTATGGAAATCCTCCGCCAGAGGGGAGGTTAGTCAGCCCCAAAACTTTCTGGGGATGAGTCAGTGTTCCTGGAGGCCTTTGGCATGGGCCCATCTACTTCCTGGGTGTCCCCACCAGCAGACCCCTTGGTGGAACTCATCACCACAAAAGCATGGAAGGAGCCAGACACCGTAGAGCCCATCCCCCAAACATCCTGACAAGGTCTTATCTCCTCCTTCGGATAGAAAAAGGAGCCCCAGTTGATGCTATGTTGGTCGCAGTGACCACAAGGAAGGAACTAGCACAGGAGAGTTCCTTAGTCCACCCTCCAGACAAGGAGTCCAGGTCGGTGGATAGGTTTGGGAAGCGCATATAATCTTCAGTGACTTTTTCTATTCATGCGCTGAATTATTTGGCACATGGGATTCGACTTCAGCGAGACCTTGCTTCAGAATTTGCTGAGTCTCCCTCAGAGTCTTTATCACCGCAGGACAAACAGCTGTTTTTGGCGAAAATGTCTACTCTGAAATCGGTCTCGAATACATCTATGTGGCTACTTTTCCACGCCACGGAAGGAGCAGCTAGAGTGGCTGGGACAGGCATAGCCATGAGGCGTCATGCCTGGCTCAGATTGTGTCAGTTCGCAGACCCTTTCAAGGCGTCATTTATCAACACTCCCTACGACGGCTCTTCCCTTTTTGGGAAGACAGTACGTGACACACTGGTCCAGAGCGAAAAGGACGGGAAGACATTGTCTGCCGTCGGAGTCCGCTTCTCTAATCCTCAGTGGTCCTTCTCTAGGAATCAAAGAGGGCAGAAGAACATGTGGTTCCGAAAATCACAGTTTTCCTGGGATTCTCAGGACAGCTATTCCCCCAGAGGCAGAGGGGGACAAGATCAACGCCGACCCAGGGGTAGAGGGGGTCCCAGCAATTTTGGGTCTAGGGAACCCTTTTCTGATAGACCCGGTCAGCAGCCATAAGGGGTTGCCCGACTGTCCTATGCTGGAGGCATTCGGGGGATGATTGTCCTTACACCCAGCGGCATGGGAGCCTGTCACGACAGATAGCTGGGTTCTTCAGATAATATCCAGAGGTTACTCAATTCCTTTCATTGCCCCTCCAAACATTACAAGACACCTCCTGGATGTTCCACCCGCTCACAGGGAGGCCGCAGCTTTAGAGGTTTCAAAGCTGCTTATGAAATGAGCCATCAAAAAGGTTCCCCCTATCAGTCCGGATTAGGTGTCTACTCAAGGTTCTTTTTGGTGCCAAAAAAGACGGGGGACCTCAGACCCATACTAGACCTGTCCACATTAAACCTGTCGGTAGCAAAACAGAAATTCCGGATGGTCACTCTACAGTCCATTCTAACTTATCTCTGAGAGTGCGACTGGATGTGCTCATTAGACCTTCAGGATGCTTATTACCACATCAAAATACACAGAAGCTCCAGGAGGTTTTTGCGCTTCCGGCTGGGAGCCAGTCGCTTTCGGTTCAGGGCCCTACCCTTTGGTCTCACCACAGCCCCAAGGGTGTTCACCAAGGTAATGGCAGTTGTAGCGGCCCACCTGAGGCTTCAGGGTATTTAGGTGTTTCCTTACCTGGATGACTGGCTCTTCACTGCGCACAACAAGCATCACTTGTGTCTGGCCCAAGATTATTTAATTCGGTTAGCAGACTCATTGGGAATTACAGTCAGTGTTCACAAATCCCATTTGCAACCAGTACCAATTCTAGACTTCATTGGGGCACGGTTAGACACTTTGCAGATGAAGGTATTCCTAACTCCAGACAGGATTCTACATCTCAGGGGCCACATAGCTCAGATAGCGTACTCCCAGTCTTCAAAGGCGAGTGAGGTTCTCCGGGCTCTGGGCTCCATGGCTGCCGCCATATCTATTCTCCCATATGCACGTCTTCACATGCGGGTTCTTTAATGGACTGTGGCTGTCCAGTGGTCCGGGCTAGACCTACCCATGGAATTTCTGATCAAGATCAGCCACGTCTGCAGGCCATCTCTTATTTGGTGGTTAACGTCACTGGAGATATCAACAGGACGTCCATTTGCATCAACCCCAGTCTAAACTACAGTGACCACGTTCACCTCCCAACTCGGGTGGGGGGGGGGGTTACTGTTTGGGAACAACAGTCCAGGGCATGTGGTCCCAAACAGAGACCAATTTGCACATAAATGTTCTAGAGATGAGGGCAGTGCTTTTAGCGTTGGAAGCCTTTCACACAGTCCTCCCTCTCGTATTGATTGCAATTCAGTCAGACAACATGTCGGTCGTCTGGTATATCAACAAGCAGGGGGGAACCAGATCCTACCCCCTATGTCGCGAGGCCATGAGAGTGTGGGAATGGGCAATTTCCACCGGTCGGTGTCTGATAGCAACGCACATCCCGGGGCGCTCCATCATTTTAGCGGACAGATTGAGCCGGGCCATTCTGATGCCCTACGAGTAGTCTCTGAAACAGTCAGTAGCGGAGAAGATTTTCCGGGCATGGGGTCAGCCTTGCTGCGATCTCTTCGCATCTCCTTCCAACGCGAAGTGCAGCGAGTTCTTCACTCTGATTCCCTCACCAGGGGAAGTCCCCAGAGACCATCTAATCCATGCTTGGCCCCCCGGGCTTCTGTATGCTTATCCTCCATTGCCACTCATTCCGATGTTTCTTCAGAAAGCTTGCCAACTATGGTGCAAAGTGATCCTCATTGTCCCGTTCTGGCCTTGTCAGGTTTGGTTCCCATTCCTTTGGTCTCATCTATTAGCTCCCCCGTGGGTTCTGGAGCCCTGCCCGGATCTAATTTCCCATCTGTCGGGGACATGTCCACCCGATCTGGGCAGCCTCAAGCTTACAGCTTGGTTGCTTCAGTTCCATTAATCGCCAGGACTCCCGGTCTTTCATCCCAGGTCAAATCGATTCTAGTGGCCTCTCTTAAAGATTCCACTAGAAAACTGTATTGCAGTAAATGGAAGCGCTTTTCCATTTGGGCTTCACAGAGAGATACAGATTCCTTTACAGCTCTTGTTCCAGCAGTGTTGGACTTCCTGTCTAGCATTTTTCAGCAAGGAGCTAGTTCCTCCACAGTGAAAGTACAATTGGCAGCCATTTCCAGTTTTCACGTTCTGTAAGAGAACATGGCCTTAGCCTCCTCTAGGCTGTGTAAGGCTTTTCTCAAAGGTACTTTTCTGCTACGGCCCCCCTGTCAAGGATTCTGTACCTCCTTGGGACCTTACATTTGTTTTACAGGCATTGGTTGCCCCTCCTTTCGAACCCGCAGCGTCGGTGGACTTAAAATTTTTGTCCTGGATGACAGCTTTCCTAGTAGCCATCACTTCGGCTAGGAGAGTTTCTGAGCTTCAAGCTTTGTCTGCCGTGCCTCCCTATTTGGTCTTCCATAGGGATAGGGTTTCCCTCCGTACTAACCCTTCCTTCTTACCTAAAGTGGCATCTGAATCAAACATAAACCAGTCCATTAATCTGCCCGTTTTCTTTCCCAACTTTCAAAATAAAGGTGAATACAAACTCCATTTGTTGGATGTTCATAGACAACTTCGCTTTTATCTTCATAGAACGAAGTATTTCCGCAAGACTGATCAATTGTTTGTTTCTTTTTCCAAAGCATTTATGGGAAAAGCTATTTCTAAAGTTTCTTTAGCCAGATGGATCACTCTTTGCATTTCACATGCTTACAAAGCAAAAGGTTTATTACCTCCTGGTATAGTTGAGGCTCACTCTACCAGGTCCATGGCGATTTCTATGCTTTTTGGTCCAGGGTACCTTTGGATCTATATTTGCGCAGCAGCGACTTGGGCCAATTCACATTTCCCATTACAAACTGGATCTGATTTCAAGGGGTAGAGCATCCTTTGGCTCTGCGGTGCTCACGAATATCCTTCCATAAGGGCCTCCCAGGATCGGAGTAGGTGGGGACTCTGTCCCACAGGTTGCAGATAAAATGAAGTTAACTACTTCAGATAAAGAAGTTATGTACTCACCATAACGCTCCATCTGAGTAGTTATACTTCATTTTTCTGCAACATTCCCTCCCTCCATCACCCGGACCTTATCCTGTTTTCAGGTTGGTTATTGGGTTGAGTTGCATATATGTTGTTAGTTGGGAAATTTTTCTGATTCTAGAAAAGGCTAAGGACTTTTTTTAGGCTTTACCAAACCAACTCTTTTTAAAAAAATTGCCAGGCCCCCCCCAAGTTTAAAGGCCTTTCCATTTACTTGAAGATGAAGCTTTTGGGCCCCTAAGGGATGCCTTGCCACCCTCCCCTGAAGAGCGCTTAGAATTAAAAGGGTTTTCATCTCTATTTGCCATTTTGTAAATTAGCGTCCCAAATTTGACCTGCCCAAAAGACCCCCAATTTTTTGAAACATTTCTAAAGGGCAGGGCCGGGGTTTAAGATAGTATGCAGCATGCCTCGGGCAAAACACCTCCGACCATGTTAAGTCCCCAAACTACTAGATGCTCCTATGGAAAAAGCAAAGTTAATTTGGCTCCCTGCACAGGAGGTTCTAAAGAAGGTGGAGGGAAAAAGCAAAATCTGTGCAAACAGTCAAGGAGATTTTACATATCCAACCTCCGAGGTTCAGTAGAAATTGGCCTTCAAAATTGAATTGGTCCTTTCCAAACACCTCCACAGCACAAAGAGGCTAGAAATAAGCGCCCAAGAGGCAGAGGTCAATCAAGGGGTGCCTACAGGGGCAGGTCAGTGGCAAGTTAGATAGCCAGAGAGTACTTGCTCTACATAGGGCTAAGGCTGCTTCCTTTCCACCAGGACAGACACAGCATGACTTGACTCTGATTCCGCTTACCAGGGAACGTTGAAAGCAATTTGCCCTTAGAAGCGGAAAATTAGCATTACTTTTCAAAAAAAACTGGCATTGCATTACAGGAGACAGAATGGACTTTTGCAAACAATAGACAAAGGTTAGGTTTCACTTCACACTTTCCCAAAAAGAAAGGCATATGCCTTACCTTCAACTGCGCCAGCCAAAGTCAGAGGCTCTAAAACAAGTCATCAACACCTACGGATGAGAGCAATAGAAAGTAATTACCATCACAAGGGAACAAAGGCCAAGGATTTTACTCAGACTTTTCCTTGTACCAAGAAAAACTCAATGGGGGCCTATTCTTGAGTTTGTCCGTGACTGAACACATATCTCATTGTTGCAAAATTCAAGATGCAGACCCTACAGCAACTTCTTCCCATATGTTGGGCAAGGGTCTTGGCTGAGTGACTCTATAGATCTCAAGGAGGCATACCTGCAAGTCCCTATCGACCAGATTGCAGAAGACCCACCTCAGAGTTTCTTGCAGGATCAGAGCATTGCTCAAATTTCTCAGCATTGCCCTTTGACATCTACTGCGCCCAGAGTATTCCACGAAATGCCTGGCTCTGGTAATTGCACATTGCGGAGGCTTCAGAGAATTCAAATCTAGCTCCATACCTGGGCTGACTGCCTAATACAAGCGGACAACAAGACAAAAACAATGATAAAGGTTGGCCTATATGCTGTACAAACTGCTGCAAGCATTAGGATACCCTGACAAGTAAACTATACAGAAGTCAAAGACTGAGTGCCCATCCCAAAGGATAACATTTTGGAACAGAGTGCAGAACTGGACACAATATCTCAGACTGGCTTTTCTCACAGAAGAAGAAAACAAAACCAATCTTCAGTCTACTTCACGGCATTTAATAACCAGACAAACTCAAGCACTTTTAGCAAGGAAAGTCCTGCAGGCCCTGGGTTACATGGCGTCTTGCATAATCTTAATCCCACATGCCAGACTGCATATGAGAAAATTACAATGGTACCTAAGAAATGTATGGTCTCAACACAACACAGTCTAGAGACCATAATACCAATCATTCATGCCTGAAGAAGAATTCCTGTGGTGGGCTCCAGGCCTGCCAGACCAACAGAGGTTGCCTTTCCT
>NC_056733.1:340524609-340772109 GCF_019279795.1 Protopterus annectens | reverse complement strand
TACAAAGCAAAAGGTTTATTACCTCCTGGTATAGTTGAGGCTCACTCTACCAGGTCCATGGCGACTTCTACGGCTTTTTGGTCCAGGGTACCTTTGGACGATATTTGCGCAGCAGCGACTTGGGCCAATTCACATTTCCCATTACAAACTGGATCTGATTTCAAGGGGTAGAGCATCCTTTGGCTCTGCAGTGCTCAGGAATATCCTTCCATAAGGGCCTCCCAGGATCGGAGTAGGTGGGGACTCTGTCCCACAGGTTGCAGATAAAATGAAGTTAACTACTTCAGATAAAGAAGTTATGTACTCACCATAACGTTCCATCTGAGTAGTTATACTTCATTTTTCTGCAACATTCCCTCCCTCCATCACCCGGACCTTATCCTGTTTTCAGGTTGGTTATTGGGTTGAGTTGCATATATGTTGTTAGTTGCAGCAAACTCGATCTGAGGGAAGATAGGAGATGGTAGGGCATTATGGGTAAGGGTAGGAGCTCGGAGCTTGAGCAGATGCTAGAAAAAAAGTTGCCGGCTCGGATCCGATACGGATCCGTATACCCACAGGTGGCAGAAAAATGAAGTATAACTACTCAGATGGAACGTTATGGTGAGTACATAACTTCTTTTTTTACTTCTTCTGTCCATTTAGCATCTTTGTTATGTTCCACAGGATCTGCATAAATACTTCTCCAAAATGTATCTATTTCTTCTTTTTTGGGTAGTCTTTCAATTCCTTTTATTTTGCTTTGTTTGGGGTCATCATTAAATTGCTTATTTTGTACCTTTCCTTTATATTTGTCTGTGTAGCTTCTAAGGTTTTCTGCCTGTGCTGAGATTTTTAGTTTATTTGCAGTAGTGCACGATAGATCCTGATCCGTTATAATACTGCACGTTGCTTTTATCACATCTCTCTTACTGAATATTTTTGTTGATCTGTTCCCTCTTCTGTACTCTTAACAATGGCACTTCTTGTCTTAGTTGCCTTATAGTTTTCTCTATTCGATATTTCCATGATGGTATTTGAGTTCTCCCTTTTCTCTCCCTCACTAACCTGTGTTCTTGTGGTAGAACTTTTATCTGTTATTAATTTAGCTGCACAGTGATATATCCTGTTTAGTTCTGTTATATCGCATGGATCTCTATGGACAGTCCTAATTACTGTTTTCATTTGTTTTATCAAATTTCTGACTTTTGGGGTTTTATTGATCTTCTGCAGTCTATTTCTTTCATTGATCTTAATATGTCTATCTCTGTAAATCAAGCAACTCTTCTCTTAGCTCATTTGTTTCTAAACTGAGGGCACATTTTTTTGTTTTCCATTTCCTGCGGGCTTTCTATAGAAAGTTCTCTTGCATCTTCCTGTGGCACATTCTCGTCAGTTTCATCTTGTGCCATCCATTGCTGTGTCATATGGCAACTCACTGGCCTATCACTCCTCAACATTAACTGTGTCAGAGTTTCCACAGTTTCCTGTTCCTTGCTTTGCTGTCCAGCTTCATGTGAACGTTTATACTGGTTTCCTGTGGAAGGCTCCAAAATATCTTCATATGGCACCTGACCAATTTCTTCCCGTTCCACTGGTTTCCCATTAATTTGGAGGTCCATTGCTCTATCCTTTTGTGGTGCTTTATGAATTAGCTTTTCTACACTGAATCTTTCACTTTGGAGGTACTCTGTAACCTCAGTTTCAATTTCTTTAACTTCTCCATTACTGATCTCCTTTTCTATTTTTCCTCTTTGTCTTCTTATGTTTTGTATTGTAAAGTTTTCCATGTCTGGATTCTTTTGTCTGTATTTCTCTTCAAATATCTTTGGTGCTGCTCTTTCTTATTGATTGGTTTTGCTTTCTCCTTTGTTATAGGTATTACACCTTATTAACTCTCTCTTTCTTTCACATGTCCATATTTCTTCTTCAGATGTCTCCTGATCTTCCTGTTTCTCCTTACTTTGGGGACTTATTCCATCATGCTGTGATGTAACCTGTGTTAGACCTTCTACATCAAATCCTTCACTTCGCAGGCACTCCATAACGTTTGCTATACTAATCTTCTTTTCTGCATTCCCCCTTTGTGATATTTTTTTATTGTGAAATTTTCCATGTCTGGATGCCTTTGTCTGTATTTCTCTTCGAATATCTTTGGGGCTGCCTCCTTTATGTTGATTAATGTGGCTTTCGCCTTTGCATAAATATTGCACTATCAAATATCTTTCTTTTCCATGTCCATCTTTCTTTTCCATGTCCATATTTCTTTTTCAAAAATATCTAGGTTTTGTTTATATTTTCACACTTCTTCAAATGCTTCTTTTTCCAAACAGATCAAAGTTTCTTGGTCGATATACTGTTTTACACAAATCTGTTGTGTTAATGACCACAAATTTTTATTTGACGCTTCTGACAGTTTTTCTTGTGGAAGTATTTTTCTTTTCTCTAATTTCTCTTAATCGTTTTGTGTCTGGAAATTCTGGGCTTTTTGCATAGTAGTAACAATACATAATTTCTTTCTTATTCCCAAGAGTCCACTCTGTCGTCTTTATGGCTGTTCTTTGGCCTATCAGTTTTTGTGATTTTCGTGGACTGCTACTTCCTTCTACAGCGGGGGGGGGGGGGGTCATCCTCCCTCTGGGCCTGGTCCCATTGTAGGGATGTTTCCGTATTTTGAGGATTCTACACTGTCATTTTTTCCAGTCCTGGCACTAGTCGCCTACCAGGATTGGGCACTTTTTTTTTATCCTGGGTCTTGTGCACCCAGCTATCTTTTTTAATTTTTGAACTACTTCTGTCCATGATATATGCTATATAAATACAGTCTATATATCAGTGTCGCGTTGGTGAGATTTTGTGAAAAACAGGGTCCACCTCGTGAAGGTACTCACCAAGACTTGAGGAAGAATTCTATTTCATCACTACTGCTCTCCTTTGCTTGCTGACTTTTCATCTCTTCATTTGGACCCTGCACTCTTATATGATGTTGCAAGTTGACCTGCAGTTTTCCACTCCATTTGAAATTACTTCCATTCATTTTAAATTCATTTTTTTAGTGTCAGTATAATTTAGTAAGTTTTAACTTATGTTCTAAATACTTTCTTCAATAGCTAGACACTTTACTATTCATGCACGCGTGTGTGTGTGTGTGTGTGTGTGTGTGTGTGTGTGTGTGTGTGTGTGTGTGTGTGTGTGTGTAAGTATATATATATATATATATATAGTCAATATTTCAGATGATCGAGCTCCTCAAAGTATTAAAAAAAACAAAGATGAAGTTATTGCAGGGGGGCAAGCCCCCCTGCACTCCCCACACCCCCCTACTTAAATATACCAACTCCGAGTTCACGCAACACTGACAATACAGCGCAGAATGGGAAGTATTCCTATTCCTGCTGTAGCGGTCCTCGGGAGTTGGTATTTAAAAAAGGGGGGCACAGCCCCTCATATATAGCCGCAGTAACGTTGTCTTTGTTTTTTAATACTTTGAAGAGATCGATCATCTGAAATATTAACCATATGGCCTCGACCATATGGTGTTCGATATTTAAGCTGCTCGATCTTTTCACATGTAACAATGTGTGTGTGTGTGTATATATATATATATATATATATATATATAGTTATATAAAATAAAAACAAGATTATCAGTTGGCAATTGGCATTGTTCAGTCAGATGCCCGAGTTTTCCAACAAAAAAAAAAAACGCTTAAAGTCGGAATGTGTGCAAGTCCTCTTCCTCTTCTTGGAAGAACTTAGTGATGCGTCTTGCAGTATTTGCATCCAGCTTTTCCTTCCACTGAAGATCACATTTATTTTATGGACTGATTCAGGAGTCAGTTCTGACACTATGCTTTCCTTCCTCTGGATGCCATTGTTTGTGCATTGCAGCGGCATACAAACTTGTGCTCTCCGCATGAGGCAATTTGTCATAAACGTGCAAGTTTCCTTTTGTTTGTTCTCCACTGTTTATCTCATTTCTTAGGCATTAGGAACTTGCTCTTTATTGTTGGATTGTCTCCATTAAGCAGACAAAACCTGGGTACTGGTAGTCCTGTCCTGCATGTAGTCAGCTAAACACAAGCCTGAAGTGTTTGGGATGATGGCACTTCCACTGTATTGTTTCTGATTTAGAAAATGTATGAGGAGTCCTACACATGGTTAACATAGCCTGGTGAATCATTCCACTAAAAAGTCCTTTTCAGTCTGGCAGTTAGTGCAGACGGCTAAAGCTCTGACTTGTTAAAGAGCAGTTTTGTGCTAAGGGTACATAGTTTGAATCTTTCCACCTTCATTTATCTACTGCGTGACCTTAAGCAAGTCATTGAAACTGTGCTTTGGGACAATTGGGGTATAATCTAGGATCTTTAATGGTCTCCTGGACAGTATGTGTGGTAACTATGAAACCTATCAGACTGATTATTTCTGCAACATAGGTAGCACCTCTTGGTGAATCCTGCTGGTGAACCCTTCTGTTTTTTTTTATGTTGGTTTGGTTTGTTTTGCATCTTTATTCTTCATAGATCTGTTGTGGAGCACATTTGATGTACCCGTTACTTTCAGATTGTGTTTCTGGATGCTGTAGTATGTATTCTTAACAGGACTAGAAAATGGAGACCTTGCTGGCCTACACTAGGCCTTTTAGGCTTAGCTGAAATAAGTCTGTCACACGATTTTGCTGCTGTCATTAGGGCAGTATTGGGGAAAACCATGTGTCTTTTTAGATATGTAAATATTGCCTAGTGTGCACAGTTATGTTCATGTGTTTAATAAAGAAAATATGAAGAAAATTTTAAAATTGAAAATAGATGCCAAAAGCCAGGACAGTTTATATTCAAATATAAAATGGTAATCTTGTGGCACTGGTCACCTACATGCATGTATTTTGTCACATTTCAAATGGTGTTCCTTTCAAGCAGCAGTTGATTTCTCTCTTTGTGTAGCTCAAAAGATTGCTCACATTGTGACCATTTTTTGGATTTAACTATGTTTTGTAGTGAGTTCATGGTCAGAATCCTGGATTATGGAGGTCAGACATTCCAGAACTCAAATTGTAGCTTACATACAAAGCCGTTGATTCAGTAAAGTGAAGTTGATGCTAATAAATGCACTGTGCCTTATTGTGAAAGCTAGTTGTATCGCTATTAATGTATTCATACATAAAATAAGGATTTTTTGGTGGAAAATGTGAACTGTAGTATGTTACTACAAAAGAAATGTGTGTACATCCAAGTACCCTGGATTAAAGTTGTTCACTAGTTACATTCTATGCATCTGATGGTTTTGTATTGGGAAATAAATTGTGTATGTTTCACACTTCCTTTTGTTGTGTTGTCTGTTTTGCATGTTGTCTGTTTTGTTTCTTGTCTGTTGTTCATCTGTCAGTCTTGTACCAACAATGGTGGTATAGATGAATAAAGCACTGAGTACGATAATGGTTACCAGAGTTTGATTAGTAGCTTGGTTGTCTGTTGGAGCTGTTGAGGGAAAGATGGGCATGCCTTTTCTTGGGGGGAGGGTAGATTAGGATCATCCAGTGCTACAGTCCCTTGTTAGAGGGGTGGTGTTTAAAGTTGTAGTCCAGGGTGTGCATGTGATCACTAATGCATGGGAGGCATACAGTTGCATGGAAGAGACATAGTTGACCTCCTTTGAGACACAAGTGGCACATCCCCTTTGCCATTTGTCATTGCTAGGATGCTAGCAAGAACACACCCATCATGGCTGCCTGTATGATGGCCTCTCCAGGCATCTCTCATCCCAGTACTGCTGGTGGATTGCATAGAGGAACAAATGGGCAGAACCCATGTGCAGGAGGCCTGACGTTTGTTATGCACAGGGGCCAAAGAGAAAGAGGGAAGAAAAATGTGTATCTGTTACACTTGTACTAATTTTAATGATCTTGCAGAATAGACTAAACTGAAAGAGATCTGTGTTTTCACAAAGTGATTCATTAGAACTTCACGGCAGTATCAGCAGTAGTTGAAGGCACAGCGGTAGTGGTGGAATGCAGAGTAGCTCCAGTCATCACATCCCCGGATCAGACCTTTCTGTAGCATTAAAGAGAGTCTTCCCTATTTTTAACTTTTCTTTCAGTAAAAGCTGTCTTGTTTTTCTTTGCACAGTACTCTGTTTTGGCCAACATTTTCACATTTTCAGCAATTTGCAAACATGTTTTGCTTGCATTAAGCTGTCTCTTTCTTTATGCCTGAACAAAAGTGGTTTCCTCGTACGATAATAGTGGCAGTAAGACTGCCTGTGGTCTGTGGTTACTATAAAGCACTAAACTACAAGATTGCAGATTGCTGAATGGAATTCAGTTTAAACATCACCCACTTGGAGAGTAAAAGGAGGGTTCCCCTGAAAAGTAGGCATATATTTTGTTTTTCCATTCAAGTCTGTGTTTAGGGTATCTACCACAGACATTTAAGACTGGGTAAAGGTAAGATCATGACCAATGAATTATAGCGGCCAAAACCCCTAAATATGGTACAGGGAGTTACTTCAGTGAAAAAACTGCTCCCTCTGAAATGGAACAGTTTTAGAAAGCATTCATGGCCACTGTTGAGTGTCTTACAGATCTATTGTGTTTCTAGTAAATATTAACTTCAGAATTCCAGGATTAACATTAGGTGGCATGATTTCTCACTGTTAAATTTCAGCTTCACAGTTCAAGGATTCGGGGCTCATTACAGAGTTTCAGCATTGTCTTTATGGAGCTTGCATTTTATTTTCCTGTCTATTTGCATTTTCTCTGGGTACTTTGGTTTTCTTCCACCTTACTAAAACTTGCTGGTTGGTTGGCTCCTCTAAACTAACCACTATATGTCATGTTTTGCTACTGATGGTGTGGTTATGTCTGAAAAGCTATCTGCAGAGGGCTTATTTGCCCATTTAATATACAAATGACTCAGTTCAATTTCACTACAAGTCTCGTGATAACAGCATCCACATGTTGTTTGTCAGGTTTTTCAGCCCAAAGCTGTGCTTCAGCAAAATAGTTTTCCTATTTTCGTGACTTTCCACTTTTGTCAGTAACTTCAATGTAATTTGTTCACTAGTAGTTATTTTACTTATTTGAAGTGATGGCAGCAGACATTTGCCAGTGCCTGTTAGGAGGGCTTTGCTACCACTTACATTGTGTCAGATTCCACTAAAAGCTGCAGTCTGAATTAAATGGATTTAACCTTCACATATTTATTATCTAAGGCCTTGCTAAGCAAGATGGAGGAGTATGCAGAATTTTACCTTAACCCTTACTGTGTCCCCAGCATATGTTTTTGTTTACGGGTGATCATAAAATAAGCTCTGTTCATCTCTGAGGCTGTCACCACCTGGAGTTTTCTTATGATGTTGGTGGAATGAAGAGGAATGATCATTGCTGGATGCTGAAACTTAATTTTGCATTGGTCCGTCCTCTTTTGAAGCATTTGGTTTGGCTTTTTTTGTTCCTCCCCCAAGTAACCCACTTTTGATAACCTTAAGCAGATGACCAGAGCCATTAGTCATAGACTTTGAAGAAAGGAGGCATCAAGAACAAATTAAATTCTAGATTTGCTAAAACACACGCCCAAGTAAGTCTTTTCTTATTCAGGGGCATCTGAAATGCTTTTAAGGAAGCATGGTGCTCCCCTGAAGTGCCTTATAGACAGAGGCATACATTTTAGTTGACACAAATTTAACATTTTTCGGCTAGTAATATGATGACTTCTGTTTAGCAGCAGTATGAAATGAAGGAGGTCTGCAGTGATGGCACCACACTTTTTGGAATTTTGAATTCATATTGCTGTACTTAGCAACACTGGTTATATCCGTGACTTAATGTTATATTTGCTACTAAAATACACAACTTGAAGAAACCCATGTGATTTGATGTATTACGTCTGTGTGGACTTCTGTTTAGTGTATGCTTTAACTTTATTTTCTGATATTTTGTGTTTCAGTCTAAAAGTGTTCAAAAATGTTGCACCCCCTTTAGTGTACCCTTGAAGAAACATTGTCCCTTATTTGGCTTGCTTCTAAACTTTTCAACAACCTGCTTGTTTTCTTAGTAGTTAAGCTATCTTGGGGTTACATTTGAACCCAATGACAGGCATGACATGAGGGTGGAGGTGTTTTTGATACCGCTAATGTACTTAGACTCTCAAAAATGGATTTAACTGTTTTATGTACCAAAATAAAGATAAACTGAAAATGACCTTTCATCTCCATTCCTTCGACTTCAGCAAATCCATCTGCTTGATAAATGGCATCACATCCTTTGTCCTATCACACTCAATTTGTTCCATCTTTAGCCCTCTCCTTTAATGTAAACGCAGCCCACCCACCTATCCCAAAGTTTAGTGAGCGTGACCCTCACTTCTCCTGTATTTGGAGAAGAGAACTTCAGAATATCTGGAGGACTCCATTTCAGAGATGGATAAGGACAATTCAACACTACTTTACTGTAGCACCCCTAGGATCATCCATCTGTTGGAAAAGCCATCAGCTGACCCTCTGTTCTTTTCTCATCAGTCCAGTCATAGAATACAACGCAGTGTTTGGAATGTACTTTTACAAATGCCTTGCCTAGGTAGAAGTATTGCAGCATTTTGTAACTAAAACGAAGGTCAAATAACTAAATTTCCCTAGGTATCAAGAGAATAAAAAACATCTCATTTTCCTCTGTGTTATACCTGCTCTTATATGATGATGTCTGCCTTGCCTCCCAGGCTGTGAAAGGTCATAGATCTTTTTTTAGGGAGAGAGGTTCCAAACCCAAAGAGCCACCTTCCAATGGAGTGAAGCACCCCTCGCTTGTCAGACACTGTGACACATTTGCCTCCTTCACGTTCTGCCTAAATGAGTGGATGCTGCCCACAAAGCTACTACTCGGGTAACTAGTACGGACTTCATTGAGCTGGGTGACAACTCCACTTTCTGAACTCTCTGCATTGCATGACTAGGCTGTATATAGTAATCCAGGCCATTTGCCTAATAAACTATGAACCTAATTAAGTTCTCTATGGACTGGTTGAGTGAATATCTGAGGAGGGAAGAAGAGTCCTGTGTCATCCCATCCATGGGTTTCTTTGTCCGAGGAGGCTACTGTTGCAGCCTAGCTGCACCTATATTCTGATCTATCTCAGCTAAAAGCATTCTGTTGTATTCAGTGGTATATTATCTAAGCATTCTAGCTCGAGTCCTGTATGAGTTGTGTTGTAGCATGGGTCCCAGCAATCACAATATCCTTCCACCTTTAAAACATGCAGAGGAATCTTAAGATGTTGGCGGGTGAGCATCAGGGTGTTTTTGCTACACTAGGGCATAAATCTTTGAACTTTTTCCTTCTCATATTCTCATTACCCCAGGTTCAAGTTCTCTGTAGTGGATCAGGCACTGGAAAGCGTTCAGTCTTTCCTGATTCTTGGGTCAAGAATTTGCCTGTCAGGACCCTTGCAACATCTTCTGCATGGGCCTGCACTCTGTTCCATTGTAATTTCACCTGCTGTAAGTCTGGCTTGGCCAACAAGCTCTGGTATGTTTTTCCAGAAGATAGAATAGTTGAGGGTGTCTTCCATTAAGAATGAACTCGGGAAGGTCATCTTAGGTGCATGCTTCTTCAGGGAGAGAGAGAGAGAGGGAGGTTCTTTGAGTAGTCCTTGCAAGCTTTCTTAGAAAACCTCTAAGCCCTAAATTCATTGGAGAACCTTTGTGATTTGCCCCCACCACCAAACAGACACACACTGCATCCATTTCTGCATTTCCAAACCAGTTCCCAAATAAGACGACAGTCCTCTGTAGTTGTTAAGGACATCCAGTCTCAGGCGTTGCCAGCTGAGTTTCTGAGAAGGGTGACTACAGTGTCCTAGCAGTCATAGTCTTGATTACTTTTCAGGATTCCTAGGACTGTGCATGTGTGTGTGTGTGGGGGGGGCATCAACTTCACCCCAGCTTAGAGAGCAATCTCACTCTAACCAAGCGAGTTCTAAGCTTTCTCATTAGAAACTTCATAGTGGAGATTTTAGGCTTTTCCACAGAACTCCAGTCTAAGCACAGGCCAACTGTACAGAATTCTTGAGACAAACCCATATTTTAAGCTCTGAAAGGGGTTGTAGAGACTGCTCTTCCTTCAGCGTTTTGGCCATCAGTGCCTAGGGTTTGCACAAGAATTCACTTTAGCCTGCAATATATGAGTATACTGCTCTTAGTTGTTTTTATGAATGTGTTGGCTCTTCTGGTGGATGTCTTACAGGAGAAGGAACTTCATGTGTTCTCTTACCTGAGTGACTAGTTCCTGGTGTCACCATTGAGGGTTGTCTTTGGAGCATTTTTGACTTGGGTACGTCGATGTTTGCAGAATCTAAGGGTTTCCATAAACTTGAAAAGTCCTTTCTGAGTCATCGTAGATGACTTGCTCATCAGGGCCGAACTGGCATCCTGCAGTGTTCTTCATCTTTTTCTGCACGGTAGTCTAGAAGTTCACAGCCTCTGTGTCTTGGGTGAAGACAAAGCAGCAGGTCCAAGCCTGGACTTTCCTACATCTTCTTGTCTAAATGGCAGCCATTATCAGTGGCATAATTTCACACATTTCAGAATGTAAGTTTTGCACGTAAAAGAAAGGTGTTGGAGGTGATGGTCATTACTTTATCTTCTGGTTTCAGACCACATTTCCAGGCTTGGGAGAGGTGGTCTTCCTTTTTGAACCAGGACAGGTCATGGTTTCTTATAATGGATGATTTTTGTGTAGATCGGAAGGCCTTTGTTATTGTTTTTTCGTGGATCAGGAAAAGCAGACCTGGGAGAGAAGGCTTCAGATAGATCAGCTGGACTTATAGAGAGTGCTTTGTATTTCAAGGTTCTGGAAGGAGAACTGAGTACAGTGGTCCTCCTACTGCATTGTGATATCCATCCCCTGATGTAGTTAATAAGTAGTCAGGGTAGCCATGTGGAAAGCTGATATGAGTGGCATTTTTCAGTAGAGAAAGGCATCACTCTTTCAGGCAAGTGCAATTTGGAAGAAATAGACATGCATGGATTCCTTGAGGCACCAGCTTTCTTCTGCAGCTGAGAATATTTGGAGTCTTATGATCACTGTACTGGAAATATTGCAGCTTTGAATGTCAGCCTATCCACAACTTGGGAGAAAGAGGTCTTGCCTCTTATCGGGCCATCCAGGTAAGGAGAGGTTACAATAGATGTTCTTTTCCTATCATTCCTGTAATCTTCCCCGTATTGCCTCTGATTCTGCATATAACTGCACGCTTCTTATAAGAAAAAAAAGCCTATCTTTTTTCTCCCCTACCCCCTGTGGACAAGGAGGATATGGTTTCAGGTTATAGATTCCTGACAGCTGAGGAAATTATCCCTTTACAGACCAAGGAAATCTGCCCTCTTTCAAACCATCTACCCATTAAGGGTGGACAGCTGACTCTGCTTTGGGGTGTGACTTCTGAATTTAGAGCCTCTGCTTTTGCTGGGCAGTCAGTCAAGACTTCTAGCAGTGAGTGAAGCTGCCAGGAAGTCTTGATTAATCAGGTATATTCTGTTAAGTGTATAAAGTTCTCCATTTGGATGAAGAGCTGTCCAGTGTTGCCTCACTGTTAGCCTAATGGTTATTCTAGTCTATCCAGCAGCTTGCATGATTTTTGTGCCTCAGTCATTGGTAATAAGTTCATTTTGCCCATAATCATCTTGTGTAAGGTTTTTGTCCCAGTACCAATTGGTTGGGCATTTCGAGTAGTTACATATAAAGATGTGCTTGCCTGTGATTGAGGAGAATTACTAGAGGCACAAGGTATGCTGTTTAAGCTTATTTCAGCCCCTGGCATATACCAACAGGAGGCATGCATGTCCATAAATGTGGCACTAAAAGAGGGAACAATACCTGAGCTAGGAAATGCAGGAAAGGAAATCCCAGAACTGCCAAGTATGCTTTCACAACTCTAGTTATGTGATGACTAGCTGTCTGCTTTTTTCCCCAGTTATCTGAAGCAGAGAAGTTCTTGTGTACTTTCTTTTTGTTATCCCACAGAAAAAAGGGCTGATGGCAACCTGCGTTGTATTACAGCCCCTCGACAAGTTTGTGGAAGAGAAGAATTCCATGAGTTAAAACTAACACTTCTACTCGCCATTAATATTTGGCTAGCCACCAGACAAAGTGAGCATTGGCCCTAGATAATTGTCACTGTTGATGTTGACACCCTGTCCCTGCGAGTAAAAATGGGAAAATTGGGCTATGGATGGATGGACAAATTAGTATGGAAGGCATCTTCCTTCATATTCCTATAAGATCATCAAAGTGGTAGCACCCAGCATTTAAGGTGGGCAACAACCATTTCCAGCTTATATTCCTAGCACCAGCTCCAAGAGGCTTTTAAAGGTTCATTTTCCCAAGGATTGATGTAGAGGTGCAGAGGCTTACATTTACCTTTCAATGGGATAATATGTGTAAAACTTATTACTAGACTCTCCAAAATGTACACTTTTTACTATCTTAGGAATTGCTTTAAATTTGTGAATGATGTAATTAACTCAACCTTGTGAATTGCCTTCTTGGGACTTCACATGAATGTTTAGGTAAGGATAACTGTATCTTTCACAGTCTGGTATCAGGATATTTCAACATTTATTGTGCAATTTAGAAGTCAGATAGAGAAAAGACGGTACCTCAATGCTGTGTGATCCTCCTACATAATTAAAGTTCATTTTCAAAGATTCACGTGAAAAGGGCACTATCAGCATTCTGCTTATTATCAGAATTTTGAAACTATGATGGACCAGATTTATCTCTTCCATTGTATCCCCTCCCACATTTTCATTAGTTTTTGAATCTTTCATTTTCTCAAAGTAATCATTTTTTTCTCCCCATCTGCCCCAAGTTGTAGTTTGAGATGCCTTGGTTTATGCTTGAGGATTTATTTCAGGATTGCTTGTTTCGAGGATCTTGAGATGTCAAAGACGAACCTTACTTGACTGTATATCAAAGAGTTGAAAACATTCCCGGTATTTCCAAAGAACTTTGCTCAGCTGTTTTCAGCAAGAGTTGCAGTGGTCTTTACTGACAGCATGTCAGTTATGTGATACATAAACATGGAGCTTCTCTCATCTGTCCAAACTAGTCAGATGATTCACAGGGCTGTTGGTCTGTGAATCATCTCAACTCAGATTTGGATTCCTTTAGCAGAAAACTGAACCAGATCGTTGAACAGAGGATAAATATCAAAGCATTCATTTGGGTTTCTCATATGTGGGGCGTCCATGAAGAAATATCAGTTTACTTCAGAAGTTAACTTAGTTTTTCCAATCTTCATTGTAAGAATCTCTCAGGAAGCATACAGGAAAATGGATTCTGTTTCATTGTGTGGAACCAGGAGCTTCTTTATACCTTTGTATCCTTTTATTTCAGAGTACTAATGAAAGATACAGGGCAACACATGTAAGAATATTGTAGCTATAAATTGATCATGGAGACTTTGCTTGCCCATTGAAATGGAAATTGCACGTATGCTGTCTTTTCCCCCCATTGAAATGGAAATTGCACGTATGCTGTCTTTTCCCCCCATTGAAATGGAAATTGCACGTAGGCTGTCTTTTCCCCCCAAATCATCTTAGAGCATTAGTGGAGAGTGCTGCATCTACTTCCTTATCTCGAGAGTCGGTCTTTATTCTTTGAACATGATATCAACACGGCATCATTTTCTCAAGGAGTGCTATGTGTTAGTGAGTAAGCTAGAAGACCTAGATAAACATAATACAGTATTTGAGGAATAATTTTGATCTAAACATTACTGAAAGCATTTTTCTATGAAATCCTCCCTTTTTGTGGTGATTTCACTTGTCATGGGATTTATTTTCAATGTTCACATTTAGTGAGTTTATGCACCTCTTGATTTATTTAAATTTTTACTATGAAATACAGTTAATTTTGCTTCTTGTTGCAGCAAAGTATTTCAGGTGCAATGCAAAAGTAGATTTTTCTGCCAGCAAAGCAGTTTTTTTCTTTGCGATTGTTTTCCTCAACTTCTTATTGAGAATGATTGCCTGAGCAGTTTGAACCTGTGGCTTCAAAACATATTAAGTAATTCTCATTGCTTTGCTCACTCTGTCCCTCTCCAAATAAATTTATAGGATCTGGTATGCCACACACCTTGCATTCCATTTCACTAAGATATGGCTTCATTCAGAATAAGTCAATGTGTGCCAAAGCTGGGTTACAAATATTAAACTGATCTGATTAACTCCTAGTTTATTTCCCTGAACAGAAAGCAATTAGGATAAAATTGCTGTGCCTGAGATATTGACAGGAAACTTGCATATGTACATACAAATATTTCAAGCACTGTCCTCAGTGCCCTTCTAGCATGCCAGTATGCCAAAACAGTTGCTCTCATAAGTGTCCAGGCTTTTCTTAAAAATGTGTAAACTAGTGCTCGCTTTAATGTAATTTGGTAGTCCATTCCATGCATTAGCTGCTGTCAGAGAACCAATTAGTACACTTCTTATTCCTATAGAATCTTCTACATAGACTGTCTGATTATCTGCTACTTTTGATAACCCTAAGCATTCCCAGAGGTAGTTGTCTCTAAAACGCTCTCTATACTAGAATAAGGTCTCCTCTTAAGTGTACAAGTTCAGATATTTTAATATTTCATAACTTAAATTTTCACATCAACTGCTTTGCATAAGATTTTGTAAATGTATCTATAATCTGTTGTGTTTGAGAATACATTTTAAAATCTATACACAGTTGCTCAATTTTTGTATGTATTTACTCCTTCCACATCTTATGTATCTATAAAATGGTTTCTTAGTATGCTCAATATCTTTGTATACATTTTATTCACATTTTTCTTGATCTTGTCACACTGTTTAAGTTGTCTGTCCAGATGGTTTGAGCTACAACTTTGAAAACTGAAATAAACAAATTTCCATTTCTTATGTTTTGTCTCTCAACTTAATCAAGTATTTTGTTCTTATGGAAATGTATCCTCCTGACGTATGCCTAGATCCTGATGGTAAACATTTTTTGATTTTTCTGCATTCAAACAATTTCTCTTTTAAAACTTTCCACTTTCCTTCTGCAGTTTTTCCACTAACCACATCCCTCTAATTAGTTTTATAAAATGACTGTTTTCCTCAGTATAATCTGTTAATCTTCTATGCATTGGTTTAGATTTCAGTGTGGCAGAATTATCTAGCTACAGATTAACTTTTATCATTCCATGATCACTGCACAATCAGTGGTGGTTAAACTTGACATGAAGTAACAGTAATTTCTTTAGGAACACAAAAAATGTCTGATATGTTCATTCCCTGGTAGTTTTTTATATATAGTCTGAAGCAATTGTTCCTGGACATACTTTGTGAATAATTTCCTTACTAATGTTGTTGAATCGATATTATTTCATTTTGTTTCTGGTAAATTGAATCCCCAGCCACTATTATTCTTCCCTACTGTGCTTCATTCAAGAAATGTATGAATTCCTCTAGGTCATTGGTAATTTGGGTACTACTTTGCGAGATCAGCTTCAAACAAGAAACATGCAAAGAGAGCAATGCTTTCCTGATTCTAAACTGTCCTTTTCAGAATAGCTGGTTAGTTATAGCAAAATGTGTTTGCAGATGAGAACTTCTAATATTACACATTCATATAAATTTTGGCTTAAAATTAGACTTGCTTGAAAAATATTAATTGTTGATCTATAACTTTGATGCATTGGTCATCTGTGGACATATGTAAAGAGTTATTTGTTTAATAATTGATTTTTTTTTTATTGTTTTAAAACCAAATAAAAAAAGAATAGCTGGTTAATACCCTTCTGGAGGCATTATAAGCAAAAGGACATTAGACTAATTGAAAGAATTCATAGAAAAGCTATCGGAAAGATCCATGGGATAGGAGAAGAAATATGACTAGAAGCTATAGGGGCTTGAAATCAGAAAAGATGGGAGGACATGAAATTGATGCACAGGATCATATCGAGGAGATGGAATCGTGAACAGGAAGGATAGTGGGGGAAGGAAGGGAACCCAGCAGCAAACTGAAGGAAATAACTTTTCCCTAGATTTCCAGAAGTTATTTTTCAGAGAGAGATTTATGAACCCATTGACTAGACTACTTGAGTAGATGGTGAAGAAAAGGTCTTTACAGCTTTATTCAAGAGGGCATGGGGCAAGTGAAAAAAGGGTAAAAGTGACGGTATAGATGGAGAAGGGGTATAGATGGAGAAGGGGACACAATTTAGTTTCCCTTAAAGGGTAGACTAGATAAATGTTTAACCTTTTTGTATGATAAATGCATTATTGTTGTGGTATAATTGAGGGTTTGTTTTGTTAGGCCTACAACATTTTTCAGGTGTTTAAAAAAAAAATTCCAGTGTGCAGCATATCTATGAGGTTGCCACATGGGTGAGCACTTGCTCTTTTTTCCTGTTTTTAATGCTGGTTGTCAGTCTCTGACAAGGCCATGTTTTGCTAGAGCTTTCCTGAATTGTTTACTTTAGTCAGTTGTCCAACACCTCAGGTAGAGCTGAAGGTACAACTTGGGGGTCCTTGTCCTTATGCCTGACTGCTGCAGTCTTTGTCACTGAAGTAAGATCCTACACTTTTGAGAAGGATTTATGTAATAGTAGTAGGCAGCTGTTGACACTTTCTGTTCTTTAATCCCTCTCAGTAGGTTTCTGAATTTTCTGTCTTTGTTGTGTTCAGGGATGCTTAATATTCCTTCCAGTGTACTGCATGGCATTATGTATTGTGCTGTTAAGGGACTTGGCCCCTACTGCATTCAGTTCTGTCCTGTCATTCTCACAGTCGTGATCATGATTCTAATGTTAGCCTGGAAAAGATCCTGCTTTCAGTGTACTAAAAGACTGAAACATTCAAGGTCTTCTGCTTAGCACAGTTTAAGCAGGGATGCAGCCTGGCACTGTTTCTGCTGCCTTACTGTATGAACGCAATACTATAAAAGGGTTTTACAATTTGGTTAGTAAAAGTCTCACATAAAACAAAATGCAAAGCTACATGTGAATTAAAAAATGCCACTTCTCCCAAAGAGGGTCACAAAGCCTTCTTCAGCTTTATTGGGAATATAATAAAATAACGCACAGTTTGCTGTGACCTAATATCCACTGGCTACACATACTCTTCTGAGGCCATCACCAACAGCCTGGATATCAGCTTTAGTTCCAGCTTCACCACACTAAAGTAACCTACAGTCCTCCCTCCCATTAACCACCTAGCTCCCTCGTTCCCCACAATTTCTCTCTCTCTCTCTCATTCAAGTCCTGTCCTCACTGACAAAGACACCACTGGTTTGGATATAATTTCTGGCTGACTCCTAAGTGACAAAGTTTTGTCCAACCCTTGCTTAACTTAATTAACCTCAGTTTCTCCACTGGTTGTGTAGTTGATGCTTGGCAAACTGCCATAGTGGTTCCACTACACAAGAGAGGTCCCATAACAGATCAGGATTAATTACAGACCCAGTGTCATTTGTAAAGTCATGGTATTTATCAAAACATTTTCTCCTAAATGTTGATTTATGAAGTACTTCAAGTCCCTCCATCCAAAACCAATTTGGCTTTCTTAAAGGTGCTTCCTGACTGATCAGTCTAATGAATTTGTTCAGTAAGCCATGCATATGGACCAAGTCATCCACAATTCTTATGCATTTCCTCATGCAGGTATTATCAATAACGCTGCCCAACTTAACAGTGATACTTGTGGTGCGGTGCCCACTGATTAGCCATCTGGCACATTGACAGCAGTTACACAGTAAGGGTCTGGTTTCTGTTCTACAAAAACTTTCACCAGTGGAGTTCCCAAAGGCTTTGTCTGGAGCCACCTACTCTGCTTCTGGTCTCCACAAGAGGTTGTACAGGCAACAAGGAGAACTTTGCCATTGGTAAATCTATCTTCCTACCAGCAGCATAAGTCCATTCTGGAATTTGGCTCATTATTAACATGGATGAGCATCTTGCTTCTGTGCCATATGTAGCCTATTGTAATTATCAGGTTCAGAGCTGTCTCTTCACTAGATGAAGCAGCTGTAACTGTTAATTAACTCATTCAGGCCAGCACGAATAACCACCCCATGTTCAAATGTTCTCCTACAGCACTACTTTTGTGGTTGGAATTTAGTGCAATGTTCCTTGAATGCTTCAAAAGCAGAGTGCTTGTCATTTTCATACAGTGTAACTTTATCACAATCTAGCACTGCCATAAACTCCTTTTTCCTTTTTCATACATGAGGTTGGGGTGTTGCATCATTAGTGACCATCAACTGGAGCCAGTGTTCCTGCTGTCAGGTGGCTAGCCCTGCCACAGTTAAGCTGCTTGAATGTGAAAGGAATTATTTCATTCAACAAGTTAAGCAAGCTTGAACTTAGATATCTTTCACATTTATTTATTTTTTTTCTTTTTATCTTGCTGCCAGCCCTAAGGTGTTTCATACCTCATTAGTGTAAGTGCTGGCAGGATTAAGCATAAGCTTTTGCAAGCCATTGTGAATGTCACCTAATAAAGCAGTGCCTTGTTTGTTCACACCTCCCGGAAACTGAACAAGAACTTTCAGGCAAGTAAATGGGAGATGACAATTCTGAAGTGGCTCTGATTCCTTTAGTCCCTTCTTTTTCTTCTAGGTCATCTCATTTCTGTAGGGAGAAGGCCTCACTATAAAGTAAGGAGAGTCCCAGGTGTGAAATGTTTAACACCCCTCCCCCCAAGCTGTGCTGCCCAAATCTCTAGGGAAGGTGATTCCTCCAACCCAGCAGTAATAATCACGATTTCATTGGGGGGGACACTTTTTCATCTTTCTTAGCTTGAGAAGGCATTACTTTGGACCAGAGAAATGTTCGTCATTATGATCACTGCTGCAGTAGCCTAAGCTATATGGGTTATATCTTGTATAGGATATAACAGCCAGGCAGCTTCCAAACTTTCAGGGCACCTTCCACATGAGCAAAAATAGTTCAAACAAAGTTGACTTAAGTTATTCAGAACTTTGGGCTTTCAAGGATCGACAGTCGGCTAAAGCTTTCTCATTGTTGGGTAAGTTCCCTTCAGAGAAAAATATTCCACTTTTTATTTTTTTTATTTATGAAATTTGTTTTTCCTTTTTTAGAAAAAAGTAAGTACTTAATACATAAAAGTCACGAGACAAACAAAAACACTTAAACAGGTACACACTTTTTTACTTTTGTGGTAAAAAATGTCAAAAGTTGTTTAAAACTACGTTTCTGTGGAGAAACTAAACTTTTTCGGGGCGGGGGAAAGTTTTTTGCTACTTTGCTATTTTACTGACTGTTGCTGCTGCTAAGCTTTCCTAAGAAATGAGCACCATTTTTGGTTTGACCATGGAACAACATCAGTTCCTCGAATAGACCTTCTTCCAAACACAAGAAGAAAAAGATGGTTAAGCAGCCTTTGTCACCACAGCAGCCTGATGTTTTGTCTTAGCAGCAGGTGGGTTATTGTGTACATATAAATCTGTTTTTTTTTCTGTGGAAGAAAATATTTTTGTACTGAGGTGTCCAACAGGCATCCCAGAACTACAATTCCTACTCAGGCTGCTCAGCTTTTTCTTTGGATCCCTCTGGTGTACTACATACAACCACCATGGGGCTGACACAGTCCTATACAGCTGTAGGCGTCACCCTTGGTTGACTAAGAGAGAGCCATTCTTATTGGTCTTGGGAGAAGGTACAGGGAATGTACCCCTGCTTTGCCAGAATATCCCTAAGGAAGTTCATGCTGGCAATACTGCGTCTGTTTCTAGAGAAACTGAGACAGAAACTAAACACTTGTGTGAGTTTCTCTAGATAAGAGTAATTTGTTGGGCTTTGCTCGGTGTCTTGTGCAAGCTGTTGCTCATTGTGTTTCACTGTTGCAGTCATTACTCTAGGGTTATCCTGCTGGCAGGCTACCCTCAGTCGTCAAGAATTCCAAAGTCTAGGTCCGGCATCGGTTGCTGTCGCCTCTTCCCTGACGTCAGTGCGCCGAGGTATAAAAGATGCAGCCGACGCCATTTTCTTCAGTCTTTGTTGCCGCGCGGTGCCCGAAGCAAAAGCAGTTTGCAAGTGCCGACTCCTGAGATTTTCAAATCCGAATTTCAGAACCAAAGTCTTCATTAAAGCTAAGTACCCTCTTGCTCCAGACCGATGTCAGAAAAAGTTAACAATTGTATTTCTTGTGGGAAGCAAATACCTCATAAGGATTTTCACTCTTACTGTATTCCTTGCCTAGGCACTGATCACAACGTTGCTAGCTGTCGGTTTTGTGCTAGATTTAACCAACGCACTATCAAGCGTCGGTTCAATTTTGCATTTCATTACTTTGGCCGAAGATTTAATTATATAATGCCGTAAGACCAGCCGACAACCGGAGTTTACAAAAAATGCAAGGACAAGGAAAAGGATAGGCATCCGCGGTCCAAAACCGACGACAAAGCCTCTGCTAGGCCAGTCACCGGTTCTCATTGAGGCCCTTTCGCAGCCCCTGGCGCCCGCTACCTCAGAGTCACAGGCCACTTCCGACTCCCACTTGGAGCCGACTGGGCCTCTGGAAACTCAAGGTATTGGACACTCGGAAATCATTCCCTCAGATGGGTCCAGAGCCGCTGTGCAGGCATCGGCTTCTGAGGGTGTCTTCAGACCTACAAAACTATATATTAAGCCATCTTCAGCTCCAAATACAAAGATTAAAGCAGCTCTAAAGACAAAGAAACAAGTACAGCATTCTCCTACTCGGACTTCCATGCCTAAAAAACAGATGCTCAAAATGGCCGAAGACCTAATTAGTTTGATCAGGGGCTACCACCCCCCCACCCCGATAAGAGGCCTAGGCAAGAGACAGAGTATGATTCTTCTGATCAGGTTTCCATTTCTTCTGATTCCTCTTCTGAACAGGATTACTCCATGCTTCCCTATGAGGATTCTGAGGCTGAAGAATCCATTCCTTCAGCCTCTCCTCCTGAGGATTATTCTTTTGGGGAAACCCTGCATACCATGAGGGAGCATTTCCACTGGGAGAGCCAAGATTATTCTGAATCTAAGAAAAGGCTCAGAGAATTTCTGCTACTTCCTCAGCACAGACCCCTTGCTATTCCACCTGTTCTGGACATTGTAGATGATGTATTTTCAGAGTCCAGCCTGTCCCCTGACTCTTTACCCCCCTGCACCTACTAAGCCAGACAGATACTACAGGATCCCGGATTCTCATAAGTTCCTATATAAAAACCCCGCAGCTGACCCAGAAACTATATCTCAGGGTCCCAAAGTGGTTAAAGCTTCCACTGCAAAAAACCATGTCTCCTCTGATAGAGATTCTAGGGCTCTAGACAGATTGGGAAAAAAAGTCTACACTTCTGCTACCCTGGCTGTAAGGGCTTTAAATTTTCAGTTTCATATGCGTAAATATCAGCAATATTTAATGTCACTGCTTAAACAGAAAATGTTGACAAATACTGAATGTTCAGAGAACAAGGAATTGCAGGATTTATTGCATGCAGCTGAACAAGTGGGAAAGCATACTTTGCAATGTGGTTATGACTCACTGGAGGCCTCTTGCAGGGCCGCTGTTACAGGATCTGCTATTAGGAGGCATGCTTGGTTAAAGGAACAGAATCTGCCTGATCATGTTAAAGCAAAATTATTAGATGCACCATTACAGCATGATACTTTGGTACTAAAGCAGAAGAGGTGTTGAAAAAAATGAAGGATAAAGCAAAATCCATGCAGACAGTCAAGGTTTTATTACAGGTACAGCCACCCAGGTTTAGCAGGAACTGGCCCTCTAAAAATTGGTCCTTTCCAGTGTCAGACAGACCACAAAGAGGCAGATACAGGCGTCCCAGAGGCAGATCTCAGCCCCAAGGCTCATACAGGCCTAAACAATGGGGTGCTCCTACCTCCAAAAGCGGAGAAGGCAAATCACAACCTTACAGGAAACAGTCCCAATGACTTTCCTCTACCAGATCCAAGCACTTTTCATTTGGCAGCCCCCTTAGGGGGAAAACTAGCACTTTTTTCATCAAATTGGCAAACGATTACCCAAGGCAAATGGGTCCTGAACATAGTGTCCCAAGGCTACAGGTTCCATTTTCACACCCTGCCAAGGTCAAAAGGTATGCCAGACCTGCCCACACAATCAATGGGCAGAGGCACAAAAACAAATTACTGCCCTCATGGACATGAGGGCCATTCAGCAAGTACCACAACAAGAGCAGGGGCAAGGATTTTACTCCAGACTCTTTCTAGTACCCAGAAAGGACAAAACTTGGAGACCAATACTGGACCTGTCTATACTAAATACGTTTCAGGAAGTTCCAAAATTCAAGATGTTGACTCTACAGCAGCTACTGCCCATGCTGGGCAAGAAGGCTTGGCTCGTAACTTTGGACCTAAAAGAGGCATGCCTGTATGTCCCAATCAGACAATCTTGCAGAAGATACCTCAGATTCATAGCTGGCTCAATGCATTACCAATTCTCTGCACTGCCCTTTGGCGTATCTACTGCACCCAGGGTCTTCACAAAATGCCTGGCACCAGTAATTGCGTTTTGCAGACAAAAAGGAATTCAAATATATCCATACTTGGACGACTGCCTAATTCAAGCAGAGAACAAAGACATTCTTCTGAAGCATCTGGCATTTGTGAAAAGATTACTAATTAGCCTAGGGTACACAGTAAACGAAAAGAAATCAAAACTAGTGCCCTCTCAAGAGATAATCTTCCTGGGTGCAAGCTTAAATACAACTGCCCAGATGGCTTATCTCACGCCAGACAAAGAAAAGCAACTGACTACTTACTTCAAGAAATTGGCAACAAAAACCCACTTATCTGCAAGGAAAATCCTGCAGGCCTTGGGTTTCATGGCATCTTGCATTCTACTAATTCCATATGCCAGACTGCATATGAGGAAACTACAATGGTATCTAAAAAGTGTTTGGACTCAACATTGCCACAGCCTGGAGACAGTAATTGCACTCATTCCCTGCCTGCAACAGGAGTTTCGATGGTGGGCAGAAGCCTGTCACCACAACAAGGGTCTGCCATTCAGATTACCCACAGCCAGGCAGACACTGACAACGGATGCATCAGATTATACCTGGAGGGCCCATATGGCAGGAAAATGTATTCAGGCCACATGGCCTGCAAACCAGATGCATCTTCACATCAATCAAAAAGAGATGCTAGCTGTTCAAAATGCCCTGACAGCTTTCAAGGACCTGCTTCATCCAGGACATTTACTGATAGACAGACAACACTACGGTCATGTGGTACATAAACAAGCAGGGAGGTACGCATTCTTACCCCCTCTGCAGACAAGCAATGACCTTATGGGACACAGCACTGGCTTTTCAAGTTCACTTGCAAGCACAATTCCTGCCAGGAAAAACAAATACTCTGGCAGACGAACTAAGCAGAAACCTCATGGATCCCCACGAAGGAAACTGGATCTACAAATCTTCAGCATGATAATAAGGACATGGGGATGCCCAGACATAGATCTATTCACCTCCCCTCACAACCGCCAATTGCAGAGATTTTGCACAAGGATTTATCACAAGCAAGCATGGAAAGTGGACGCCCTATCCTTCAGCTGGAAAAATCTAAAGGTATATGCTTCTCCCCCACTGCCTCTCCTTCCCAGGGTACTCCTAAAGGTCAGACAAGAGAAGCCAAAAATGATACTGATTGCACCAGACTGGCCACGCCAGCACTGGTACCCAATCCTAAAGAGCTTGTCTCAAGGTCCAGCATGGATATTGCCTCAAACTTCTCACTTACTGACCCAACAAAACAATCGGATCCTGCACAGCCAACTCAGGACCTTAAATCTGGCAGCATGGCGGATAATGTAGCCATTCAGAACACTCTTCTTTAAAAAGCTGTTATGGATGATATCTTGGAAGCCAGGAGGCCCAGTACCAGAAAATCTTATGCAGAAAAATGGAAGAGATTCCGTGCTTGGAACCAGGAACAAGGCAGTGGCACGTGTGTACCAAATATCCCTCAGATTTTACAATACCTAACTGAGATGCTAAACAAAGGCCTTTCTTTCTCATCAATTAAGATTCATGCCTCTGCCATTTTGGCCCATTACAATACGGAACCACCAATCTTTTCTCATCCCTTAATAAGGCAGTACCTCAGAGGAGCCAAAAATATTAGACCTCCAAGGAGAGCACCAATTCTGGCCTGGGACCTCAATTATGTTTTGGAAGAACTGACACTGCCTTCTTTCGAGCCAGCATCAACAGCAGATATTAAATTCTTATCCTGGAAAACAGCTGTGCTCCTAACAATAACCTCTGCAAGGCGAGTCTCGGAGTTACAAGCACTCATGGCTGTGGAACCTTTCATCATTTTTCATCCAGACAGGGTTTCTCTGAGGACAAACCCTACATTTATGCCTAAGGTGGTGTCCAGTGTGGCCCTTAACCAAACCATTCACTTGCCTACCTTTTATCCTAACCCACAGAACAAGGGTGAGAAAATTCTGCATTCTTTGGACATACACAGGCAGTTACGCTTCTACTTGGACAGAACTAAAGCTTTCAGAAAGACTGAGCAACTTTTAGTGTCATATGCTGCAGGATCACAAGGAAAGGCAGACTATTTCTAAATGGATAGGCAATTGCATCCGTTTCTTCCATTTTCAACATGGCAAATCAGTGCCTAAGGGCATTAGGCCTCATTCCACAAGAGCAGCAGCCTTCCTCAGAAGAGTACCAACCAAAGATGTCTTAGAGGCTGCAACTTGGAGTTCAGTGCACACCTTCACAAAGCACTACCACTTGCCTCTTTACTCTAAGTCCAGAGCAGGCTTTGCCACTCTAGTTCTGCAGGGCCTCATAGCCTCTCCTAACCCTATTTAGCCCCGACCCTTCCTCAGCTTTGGGATTCAACCCAAGAGTAATGACTGCAACAGTGAAACACGAACATAGTACAGTTGTGAACCTACCATAAATGTAGATGTTGGAGTGTATTCACTGTTGCAGTCCAGGTTACCCACCCACCACCCCCCTTTTCTTTGCTGGGACTTAGCTGCACTGCTCCATCCTATACAACCTTTTTGATTTATTTGCTTGTAGATGAAGGAAATTTTATTTTTGAGCATGCATTTTTATTGGCATATTTTTCAGCCTACCAGTTTGGGGGCACCTGACATCTGGGGCAAGAAAAACTGAAGAAAATGGCGTCGGCTGCATGTTTTATACCCCTGGCGCACTGACATCAGGGAAGAGGTGACAGCAACTGACGCCAGACCTAGACTTTGGAATTCTGGCTGACTGAGGGTAGCTTGCCAGCAGGATAATCCAAGAGTAATGACTGCAACAATGAATACACTCGAACATCTACATTTATGGTAGGTACACAACTGTACTATCCTTCATGTAATGCTATTTCTAATAAATGAAAAATAGGATTCCTCTTTCCCTGAGGAGGTTTAAGAAAAGGAACCTGTAGGGGAATTTCAAGTGACAGAAGCAGTTGCATCTCCTCTTTGTGCTGATTAGATTTACAGGAGAGTGTGGCATCTCATTCTCCTTTTAAGAGATTCTCTTTCTCTGAGATTATTTCCAGGATGAATCAAAGTTTTCAGTGGTAGAATACTGGGTTTTCGCAATCCCACAGAAAATATTATGAACATTCACCTATCCTTTCAGTTTTGTCAGCTTTGGAGGATGTTTTTGTCACAGCCCACAATTTTCCTGACAGCCTGCTGTCCCTAAAACCCAGATAGATTACATGAAGTTCTTCAGTCTTTCAATTTTTAATGCTCCAATCTAAGACCTGATCAGCCTTAGTGATTCCAGCAGTGCTAAACACTTCATCAGAACGAGAAGGATTAGAATTAAAGATGAAAAGGTGTTTGATACATTTGGGGAAATAAAGCATGTGCTTCTGCGTCTTTAAATTTCAGAGTTCTAAACTGGCAGGCTGAATATGCTAATGTTTATTCTGGCTACCTGGGAAATTTTGAGGAATCTTTTGGCTTTAGTTTACTCTAGTGAGGAAAAATCTGCAGTGTGTAATTTAATTTCTCCTGTTTCTTAACTCTCAAGTCATTGCTTTAAATGTGTTTGACTCTCTAGACACGTATCTCTAGGGCTGCTGCCAATTGTACGGTTTTAATGAGGTTTGCCTGGCTATATTCTCAGAACATCCTAGATGTTAAAATCAAATTTTGATTTTTCCCTTGGATAGAGATTTAGTTTTTGGGCATTCAGCTACAGAAGTTAACAAAAAGTGTGATGTGAGAGGAAAGCAGATTCAGGGAATCTGTCAGATTTTTCAGCACACCTTCTGTAAGTTTTCCAAGGGATTTTCTGATCCCTTATCTTAACTTTGGCAAAAAGCAAAATAAACAGTCCCAGCAGAATGCTGGTAAGCAGACGATTAAAAAGTAATTGCAGGGAGGTTCCAGGAAGAAAGCAGGACACTGCAGAAAGGGCGACAGTCAAATAAGTGACCATGACTATATAAGGGGCCTTGCCCCACTCCCACCCCATCCGGGTAGTCTGTATTCCTCCCAAAAAGTCCGAATCTCCGTTTCTGTCTTTGGAACATATTGTTTCAGACAAATTGGGTCTTGAATGTGACCTACATAGGCTACGGATAGCAATGGAAAGAACTTCCTCATTTCCAGGGTATTTCTGTCTATCCACCAAACTCTTTTCTCCTCCTGGTACATGACATATTGACTCCAGAGGTATTATAACTTGGTCCTCCTCCTCTGTTCGGAGGAGACTTTTATTCAGAAATATTTATGCTCCAGGGGTATTATAACTTGGTCCTCCTCCTCTGTTTGGAGGAGACTTTTATTCAGAAATATTTATGCTCCCAAAGAAGGAAGATTGTTGGATCTTTCTTAGCTGGGCCAGTTTTGATAGTGCTTAGGTTCAAAATGATTTCACAACCTGTTACCCTGTCTTTCTCATTTCGAGTTTCTTAGAAATCTTAGATTTAAAAGATGCATCTCATTGCATTCCTATTTATCCAGATTTCAGACATTTCCTAGGATTGTATGTTTGTAGTATTATTAGCTCTCTGCCTTACTTTTTGGGCTATCCACTGCACCAAGAGTGTTCCTAAAGTGTCTTGACATGTGTGATAGCCCACTGCAAGACTGTATGCTATACTCATTTTTCTGTGTTTAGATGACACAACAAAGATAGTAGAGTCTTTTTCAAAGTGTTGGGAATCACTTTCATGTTGAGAATCACTCTCTGGTCAGGGATTTCCTACACAGGCTTGAGTTCCAAGAGAATATTCAGAAATCTTTTCTGACTCCTCACAGAGCTGTAGTTCTAGGGTGCCTGTTGGGCACCTCAGTACAAAGAATTTTTATTCCACAGAAAAACTAGTTCTATATGAACATCTATTCCTGAGGTTAACCACTCAGATTTCTCTGTCAGTGAAGGGTATACCTCAAGATTCTGGGTATCATGGCACCCATGATTCTTACAGCACCTCTTACAAGACTCCATGTAAGAAAGATACACTGGTATCTGAAATCTCATTGGTGCAACATCAACACCCATTGACTTTTCAGATTCCAGTTTGACTTTAATGTTTCTACCACTGACTTCCCTTTTTACAGATTTCTCAGAATCCCAGTCTCCCATTCTCCACTTCTCCTCCAAAACAGTCACAGCAGACTTTGCTTGGGGTACTGTGTCAGTGGGCATAGAAGTGCAAGGTCTGTGGGACAAAACAGAAAGACCAAAACATATAAACATAAAAGAGATGCTAGCTCTAATAAATGCTGTCAAATCTGAATTATCTATGGTTCCTGGGACCGTTTAGATTCATAAATTGTTATTAGGCTAATGACCCAGGGGGACTTTCTAAGCCTAGCCAAGTTTTCCCAAAAGAATAATGATGTCCTTTATCCAAAGAGGACATTTGAGGCCAGGCATTTATAAGTTACCTCTGTCCAGTAGGGACATGGGAGCCAGGCCCATTGTAAAAGTCCTGTTCCCCATCCACTGGTCTAGGTTGTTCTTAAACTGCATAATAGACCAGTTCAACGTTACATTGATGGGAGAGCCTGTTCCATAAGAGGGGCATTCTCTGGGACACATCTGTCTCTCCAGCATGTTTGGTTTAAGTCCTAGACAAAATTCAGGTCCCTAGACCTTGTATTTCTGTTATTGTTTGACTTGTGAATGTTTAGGAGATTCATAAGTGTGGGGTTTGCAGATGCTTTGTAAGCCAAACATAGATCAGCCCTCAGCAATCTATAGAAGACTGAGAAGAAGGAAGGGGCTTTAAGGCACTCTGCATTAGGCACATTTGTGCTATGCCTTGTATTCTTTTTGTAAGGAACCTCTGAGTTCTCTCTAGTTGTGGCATATGCCTGGTCAGGTGTCTTCCAAAGGAAGCATTGTACTCTGGTCTGATAAAAATGGAGTACAGTGGGATAATGACTTCTTTGGACCTAGATGCCATGCCCTTACTTATTAGTTGCACAACATAAAAGGTATTCCTCGCCACTGTAGCCATGTGGTAGTTGAAAGTAAGGCTAATGTCTACATGCATACCCAGATACCTGACCACTGGGTCAACTCTTAGGGGTCTATTATCAACATGGTAATTAACTGGGATGGTTGACTTCCCAAAGGGTACAGTTATACATTTCATAGCATTGAGTTTAACCCCATGGCTTTGGTACCATTTGTTAGTCAGAGACAGACCTTCTTGAAGAATGCTAGTGTCTGTAGAGGAGTAAATGATAACCCCCAACTTACAATCATCTGCAAACTTAGTCAGACATAAACCTTTGACATTTGCTTCCATTTCAGAGAAATATATGCCAGAAAGGAATGGGCCCAGTACTAAGCCCTGGGAAACTCCACTAATGACTGGCATTTTGGTGGAGGTGGCCTCTCCTATTTTAACCTCCTGGGTCCCATCAGTGAACCAATTGACTATCCAGTGGGTGGTAAGAGCTTATACCTAAATTTTTGAGCTTGTCTGTAATACCCGAATAGGGTGTTGTATCGAAAGCCTTGTCCAGGTAGAGATAGCTGTGTGCACAGTCTTACCTTCATCCAAAGCTTTGGTGACTCTCAAAAAACTCCACCAGATGTAATAGGCATGACCTTTACCTTTCTTTACCAAAGCCGAACTGTGATGGATCCATTGTTTACCTATGTTCTCAAGTGTACACAGACAACACTAGTGTTACATAAGCAAGGTGGAACAGATCTAACGCTGTATGCAGACTAGCCATGTTAGCTTGCAGTATAGCTTTACAGCACAATCTCAGTCTACAAGCATCTTGCACCCTGTCAGAGCAAAATTGTTTGGCAGACAAGCTAAGCAGGACCAGGGCAGACCCCCATGAATGGCTTCCAAGATGTGATCCATCTGTGGGGAGCACTCTCAGGTAGATCTTTTTGCCTCCTCTGTAAACAGTCAGTTTTCAAAATTCTGTTGTGGGACTTTGGCAAGAATGCCTGTATGACATGCCTTTCCTTTCCTTTTCCTTGCACAGTAATGTTTCTGTATGCTTTTCCACTGATTTCCAGGATACATCTGTGGATTCATGAGGAGTCCCCAAAGACTGTTCTGTTGACTCCCTTCTGTCCCAGTCAACAGTGGTTCTCCCTTCTTTTGGAATTTACAGGGACAGTTACCACATGCTCTCACACACTGGATTTATGGGGTATTTGATGCATCCTGACCCCAAACAACTGCAACTGACTGCCTGGATGATAGTCTTAACATCTTTTAGGCATCTGTTTTCTGAGGACATGCAGCAGGTATTAATATATGCAAGAAAGACTGCAACTGGCAAGTCATATATTAGCAAATGGAAAATATTTTTTAGGTGGTACCAACAAAAGAACCAACACCCATTCAGGGCTAGTGTTTCTCTGGCTTTACAGTATTTATGAGAGTCACTGTCCTACAGCCTGTCTTACTCCTCAATCAAGTTTCAGCTGTTGGCCATTTCAGCATGTCTGCCCATGGGTCTACCACTTTCAGTGCAGTCTCATGTGGAAAATGTTTTTGAAAGGGCTTGTACATAAGAAGCCTCCTAGAAAACCATTGATTCTTTCTCGGCTTGGGATCTTAATTTTATGTTAGAGAAGCTAACACTTGCTCCATTTGTACCACCTCATCAGGATGACTTGTGGTTCTTAACGTGGAAAACAGTTTAAATCTTTGTTCTGACTTCTGCAAGAAGCGTAGGCTGTCATGATTGGTCAACCTTGTCTTGATTTCCAAGACATAAGGTTTCTTTAATATCTAATATTTTTATGCCTAAAGTGGTATCTGACTTTACTTTAAACCAATCTGTTCATCTCCGTCTTCTTTCCAGAATCTTAAAATAAGGGAGAAAGGATACTTCTTACCTTGGATGCCCACAGGTAGCTCCGATAATATCTTGACATAATCTTTCAGATCTTCTGATCAGTTTATTTCTTGTGAGGTTAAGGAGGAGGGACAACTTGTGTCAAAACAAAACATTTCCAAATGGGTTGTCCCAGGCTATTACCTTTTGGTTGCTCTTACCATAAAACTATTCCAGGTAGGGTCCAGGCTCACTCTAACAAGGTCTTGGCTTCACCTGTGGCTTTTTGGAAAGAGATGGAGTCTAGAAGCATTCTGAAGGCAACATCTTGGTCCTCTCTGCATACTTTTTGCAAAGTTCTGCAAACTGCATTTCTTCTCCAGGTCTAGGACAGGCTTTGTCAGTGCCATCCTCCTGGGGTTTGTGGACCTTTCTCCTTCCCCTTCCCAACTGTTTTAAGCTGTGAGAATCTACCCTTAGTAGCTTAAGCTACTGCAGCAGTAATTCTAATGATGAACATAGTACAGTTGTGTAAGTAAGCCTACCATAACACTTGATGTTCAAATGATCATTGCCGCCATAGCCACTCCCTCCTTCAACCCCCCACTATCACCACCTTTGTTTTTGTATGTTTTTTATGCCAGGGTGTGAGCACTCCCCCCCCCCCCCCAGTGTTCTCTTAGTTCTCAGCCTTCTTCTGTCATTTGGCATGAAAGCACTGAAGGGCTGGTACCCAAACCTGACTTAGTCAGCTCTGATCTATTCGAGATGACTAACTGTTTTGGTGCATGGAAGGGTGCCCTGCCATTCTGGAATCTTGCAGGCTGTTGTATCCTGTGTGGGATATAACCCATATAAATTAGGCTACTGCAGCCTTGACCATTTGAACATTTTTATTTTACATTTGTTGACCGGGCTAGTTTGACTGGATATATGTCCATTTTCAGTAGAGGCCTGGGGAGAAAAGCTCCACATAAAAGCAAAACAGAATATTGCAACTACAGATACAGTTCACTTGTCAGACAAAACAGTTGATGTGAAGTTGTTCAATCTCGCCTTCATTTTTACTGATGGGTTCGGAGCTAATCCTTGGCTCTGAGTCGGCCAAATTGCATAGCTCGAGGTCTATAACAGTTCGAGGCTGAAGCCCTATCCCACAATGCACCTCTACCTTCCCCAGATCTAGTTTGCCGCTTCAACTGATCGTGTGTTTCTCTATAGCTCAGGCCGTTTGAGAGAGAAGTTCTTTTTGTGAAAAATTATCCAAAAAAATTAATATTTACTAATTGTTCAGAGTTTTTATCAGCTTGTGTTTAGGATTGATTATCCATTTTCGGATTTCTCTTCATTTTCTTTTATAAAACCTTCTGTTCTCGTTTGTTGGGCGTTGGCCCTTTTTTGGTTCCTGTGTTTTCAGCCAGTTTGGCTTATTTTGCACTATCCTTCAAGCCGAGTTAGGCTTTTTGCAGTTTCTGCAGTGTTTGTTAGCTGGTTAGGCTCTTAGCCATATTAGGCTGTTTTCAGTTGTTTATCTTTAGCCTGTTGGGCTTATTCTTTTATTGCTGCTACAGTTAAGCTTTGACTTATTGTACTCGTAGCCGGTTAAGCTTAGTTTCTTTTTGCTAACATTTAAATTGTTGTCTTTGATTACTGAGGTTGTACTGTATTATAATTATGTCTGAGAAGGCCAAGTCAGGGTTTAAGAGGTGCCCTAAGTGCAACCAAAAGAATTCTATTACTGATGGCCACTCCACCTGTGTATATTGTTTGGGAGCGGTCCATCTCCAAGAGGTTTGCTCCATTTGCCATGGATTCAGCGCTAGGGTTTTGGCAGAAAGGAAACGGAAGTTGGTGGAGCATGGCTTGGTTAAGTCTGCTTTTCAATCAGACTTTGATTCTGCTCCGGGAAAACCAAAACCTTCTTCAACTTCTTCTTCAACAAGTTTGGGTCCAAAGGGCTCTTCAGTTCTGAAATTATCCAGGAAAGTTCCTGTCTCAGCTCCATTGACATTGGAACCGACCGTACAGGTAGTTGCTAGGAGCCGGTCCCCAGTCTTGGAATCGGTATCTCCTACCTTGAGATCCCCGATTCTGGGTTCACCGGCTCCATCGGTAGATTCCTCTTGGGTTTCCAGACTTTCTGATTAGGACGTGGATTGTGTGGTATGGAGACACTTGCAGGATCCAGCGCTAGCTACAATTCTGTCTGCTTTGACTCGAGCAGCTTCAGAACCGACAAAGTCCTCTCCTGTAGTTTCTGCTCCTCCTCCGACTTGAATCGAGACATCAGAGCCGGAGGAGGCTATTCAGTCATTTCTAGAACCGTCGGTGCCGACACTCACTTCGGACCTCTCTGCACTGACAACCCTGATGTCCTCAGCTCCAGCGGTGGAATCTGGGAGTCGACACTCTCCTGTCTGTTCCGGGGGGTGGGGGTCGAATCGATATGTTGGTTCTGACTCTCCCCCTTGGGGCTTCGGCACGGATGAGTTCAGCACCTACCTCTGGCTCGGAGCCGGCGGTTCTGGTGCGGGAGGTATCTTCAGACCCGGGTGTTTCCTTGCATCGGAGCCGTAGTGCCTTTGATGCCATGAGGAGGGTTTTGTCCCCCCCCAGACAGCCACAACCTCTGATATGGCCCACCTCCTCCCGGAAAGCACTGGAATCTTCTCCATCACTGCAGACCCACCGTAAGCGTAGGGACCCGGAGCCTCAGGATGCCGCTTTGGGGGATCTCTGCTCTTCCGAGACCTCCCTGGAAGTTCCCACTGAGGAGGTCCCTCAGAAGAAATTATGTAAGAGGAGACATTTAGATTCCCCTCAGGAATCCATCATGTCTGACACTGATTTGGAGGAATTGGAAGGGTCCCCAAAGTCCCCCTCTGAGGATATCTCCTTTGGGGATATCCTTGAGATCCTTAAACAGAGGGGTGACTGGCAGCCCCTGAACCCTACCGAGGATGAATCAGTGCTCCTGAAAGCTTTCGTGTCTCGACCCTCCACCTCTTGGGTGACTCCGCCCTTTGAGTTGATGGATCTTTTGTCTTGAAGGGCGTGCGAGTCACCGGATACTATGGAGCCTGTCCCTAGGAGGCCCAACAAATACATTTCAGCTCCACACGATAAGTCCTTCTTATCCAAACCTATACCTGTTGATGCCATGGTGGTGGCGGCAGCCACAAAGAAAGAGATGTCTGAGACCTCTACGTCTGTCCATCCTCCTAATAGAGAATCTAGAATCATGGACAGATACGGTAAGTGCATGTTCAGTTCTCTGACCTTTGCCCTTCAGTCATTGAACTACCTAACCCACTTCACAAGGCTTCAGAGAAATCTGAAAGAGCTTGGAGATACTCCCCTGGGTTCAGTAGCCGATTCAGTGGTGGACAAAGTGACACCTCAGCTTGCTACCCTCAATTCTATCTTAAACTCTTTCGTGCGCCTCGTATCTTATGCAGCTGATGGGACAAGTAGGGCAGCGGGTACAGGCATTGCTCTGCGGAGATATTCCTGGATTCGCTTATGTTCTTTTGCAGAAACTTTTAAGTCATTTGTGAATGCCCTTTTTGATGGTTTTTCTTTGTTTGGGACCAAAAGTTAGAGACCCTCACCAGATGTGAGCAAGACGGAAAGACTCTATCTGCCGTAGAAGTCCATTTTTCTACCCCTACTAGACCTTATCCTAAAGGTCAATGGGGAGAGAAATTGTGGTTCCGTAAAACCCAAGGAGCCTTTCCAAACTCAGGAAGTGAAGCCTTCTCCAGGGGCAGAGGAGGGAGAAATGGTGGAAGACCACGCCCATGCGGCAGAAGGGGTCCGCAGAACCAGGGTGACAGGGATCAGTTCCTTGGGAAGCTGTATCAGTGCTTCTGAAAGGAGGCCTGACTGTCCTGCTGTGGAGGCAGTCGGGGGACGTTTGTCTTTGTACCTAGGCGCCTGGCTAAAAATTTCAGAAGACCGATGGGTACAAAACGTTATATCCACAGGATATTTCATCCCCTTTCATTCACAACCTATGCCAACAAAAGGATTCCCAGACATTCCACCCAGTCTACGGGATGCTGCATCAATAGAAGTTCAAAAACTATTATAAAAGAGAGTCATACAACCAGTCCCAGCAGACCAGCAAGGATCCGGAATTTACTCAAGATTCTTTTTGGTGCCATAGAAGACAAGGGGACTGGAGACCTATTTTGGACCTCAGCAGACTCAACAAATATGTAGTAAAGACGAAGTTCCAGATGGTCACGCTTCAGTCCATACTCCCGTTCTTAGGGAAGGACAGTTGGATGTGCTCTATAGATCTCCAGTATGCGTACTACCATATCAAAATGGCCAGGCCATCCAGGGATCATCTGTGCTTCACGCTGGGAGCCAGTCACTTCCAGTTTCGGGCCCTGCCCTTTGGTCTCACGACAGCCCTCAGAATGTTCACCAAATGTATGGCAGTGGTCATGGCTCACTTGAGACATTTAGGGATCTGGGTGTTTCCATATCTGGACGACTGGCTCCTCACCACACCCACCAGACATCAGCTTCTTTGGGGAAGGTAGACTACCTTAGATCTATGTTTCCAACTGGGCATTATGATAAATTCAGAAAAGTCTGCTTTATTGCCATCGCAGCATACAGTGTTTATAGGAGCAGACTTGGATACGGTCCGCATATCCCTAAAGCTTCCTTCAGAAAGAGCGCTTACCCTACAGCAACAAATTGTGGATCTCCTGTCAAAACACAAAGCACCAGCATCGCAGATTGCTTGGCACTATGGCAGAAGCGATTATTGCAATATCCCTGGCGAGATCTCACATGCGCATTCTTCAGTGGCTGCTATTCACACAGTGGACGTTTCAGGACTTACCGATGAATCACCCAGTTCTGATAACCAACTCTTGCAAGGACGATCTTCAGTGGTGGCTAATATCCGAGACGGTAACAATGGGACATCCCTTTGTCCTCCCGGCTCCAGTTGCAACAGTGACCACGGACGCCTTCCTGATCGGGTGGGAGGGCATTATCAGGGATGAACAGTCCAAGGTATATGGCAGGTTCACGAGGTTCATTTGCACATAAACGTCCTAGAGATGAGAGCGGTTCTCTTAGCGTTGCAGTCTTTTCAAGACTCTCTTCCTCTAGGCACGATTGTGATCCAGTCAGACAACATGTCCATAGTCTGGTATATAAACAAACAAGGTGGAACCAGATCTTATCCCCTATGTTGAGAGGCTGTAAGATTATGGAAATGGGCAGAGTCCACCCAGCGCTTTCTGATAGCAACGCACATCCCGGGGAAATCCAACGCGATAGCGGACAAACTAAGCAGAGCTATTCTGTTGCCTTACGAGTGGTCTCTCAAGAACATTGTAGCGGAAAATTATTTTCCACAGATGGGGCCAGCCTTGCTGCGACCTTTTTGCAACCCACACAAACACCAAGTGCAGCAACTACTTTGCCCTGGTCCCTCAACAGGGACAACCCCCAAGGGATGCACTTATTCATGACTGGCCTCCGGGACTCCTTTATGCTTTCCCTCCATTTCCCCTGATTCCCAAAGTTTTACAGAAAGCCAGTTTTCTGGACAGGATACTTATCTTAATAGCCCCATATTGGCCTCATCAAATTTGGTTCCCCTTTCTGAAGTGTCATCTACTGGAGGAGCCTTGGATCTTGGACCCAGTGCCGGATCTGTTGACCCACTCATCAGGAGCTCTTCACCCTTCCCTTAAGTCCATCAAACTGACAGCTTGCCTGCTCCAATTCCCAGAATAGCCAGGTTCCAAAATTTATCAGAAGAGGCTCAACATATTCTTTTGTCTTCACATAAATCTTCAACCAGGAAACTTTATCTCAGTAAGTGGAAAAGGTTTTCCATCTGGGCCCAACAAAATAACATCAATCCTTTTCTGGCTTCCATTTTGGATATCTTGGAATTTCTGACAAAACTGTTCAGTGAAAGAGCTGCAGCAGCAACCATCCGAGTGCAACTGGCTGTTATATCTAATGTTCATATAGGTGAATCTGAAAATGGTATTATGTCTAACAAATTGGCTAAAGCTTTTTTGAAGGGTACAATGCACTTAAAACCACCGATCGGATCTACTACTGTTCCATGGAATTTGAACCTAGTCCTATCCAAGATTATTCTCCCACATTTTGAACCTGCTTCTTCTTGTGAGCCAAAATATCTTTCTTGGAAGACCATTTTCTTGGTGGCCATTACATCAGCATGCAGGATTTCGGAGTTACAAGCCCTTTCTATTAAGCAGCCATACTTGATATTTCACAAAGATAGGGTTTCCCTCAGAACAAATCCGTCGTTCTTACCAAAAATTTGTTCCGAATTCACACATAATCAAACGATTGAATTACCTGTTTTCTTTCCCAATCACTCAAATCAGTTGGAATATATGCTTCACAAACTTGACGTCCATAGACAACTCCGTTTCTGTTTGGACAGGACAAAAGACCATAGAAGGGCTGATCAACTGTTTGTCTCCTTCTCGAATTCTAGAAAAGGTGCACCTGTATCCAAATCTACCTTGTCTAAATGGCATTCTGATTGTATATCCTTTATTTACCATGAAGCAGACATTTCGTTACATGACAAAGTCAAAGCTGATTCTACCAGAGCTGTTTCTACTTCCATAGCCTTTTTGACCAGGCTACCTATTGATTCTATTTGTTACAACTGCCACCTGGTCAAAGCCACATACCTTTATATCTCGCTACAAGGTAGACAAGGACAGAGCTTCATTTGGGTCTGCTGTCCTTAGGCAGGTACTCCCGAGAGCCACCCAAGATTGTGGGGCTGGGGACGCTACCCTTCAGTAAGAATGAAGGCGAGATTAAACAACTTCACATAAAGAAGTTATGTACTTACCATAACGTTCCATGTGAGTTGTTCTTCTCGCATTCATTATTATGACACCCCCCCCCCCACCTACCCCCATCCAGTGTCTGGAAGTTCAAGAGGTTCTAAGTTGGTTTTGGTTCTCCTGAGGAGTTTCCTCTCACTAGTTGTCTGTATGATTTCTTTGAAATCTGGGGTAGGTTTAAGTACATAACTTCTTTTTTACATGGTAACTTAGTAATCGTGATAGATAAACAAAATCAGAATATTTTTTTTTTTTGGGACCAAACAATAATAGAAGAAAAGAGTATTTAGAAGGGTGTACGACATTCCAAAATCAAAATTGTAAATACGACACAGAAGAACAGATAATTATTTACAAGGCAGGGAGATATTATTTAAAGGCAGTGACTTATCTATAAGGCAGTGACACATTCATAAAGTCCTTCCTGGGTACAATTATTCTAACCTATAATAGTCTCAGAGTAGAATGGGTTTTGTACAGTCTCAAGTTAGCTATATGATCAGATTAACAGGGGTAGAAGGTAATGGTCATAAAAGTAGCTATGCAGTGAGTAGAATTTAGTGCTACAACCTAGGATAACAGGAAAAGAAATCTTAGTCTGGGTTAGTACAAGGACATAGCCAGTGGGTTGTAAGGTATATTTTGAGTTTCATTTTGAGTTTCATTTTGAATAGTGGAGTTGAAGAAAGAGATGCGAGTTCAGCAGGAAGTAGGGTCCAGATTTTTCCCACAGTGTTAGGGAATCCCCTGCTTTATTGTTGGGTTTTTGTCTAGATACCAGTAGTTTATTTGCTCAGCGTAGGTTTGTAAGATTTCTATATGGGGTGATTAGACTCATGAGTATTGGTGTATTGCCTGGGTGATAAAGGGTCTTATGGCCAATAATAAGTTGGTGGAATAGAATTTGATTATGCAGTTCCAGCCAACCCAGTTATTTCAGATTTTGGCAGTGTTGGGTTCTAAAATGGGAGCCAGTAGCAAATCTGGCAGTGTTATTGTAGGAGGTTGCCACCTTGTTGAGATTGCTTTTAGATAGATTAGAGTATATAGGAGTGGCATAGAAGAGAGTTGAGATAAGGCGGGAGTAGGCAATAGTAGTTCTAGCTATGGGAGTAAGGAAGGATTTCATTTTATAGAGGGAGTCTAGTTTTCTGTTAACTGATTTTATTGTAGCGTTGATATGAGTATCATAGTTAAGGCTGTGGTCAATAGTTACTCCTAAGAGTTTTGTGGTAGTGTCAGGAGATATGACTGTGCCATTATTAGGTTTGATAATGAAGTCAATTAGGGTGGCCTATTGTGTGGGAGTAAAGAGCAATAGTTTAGTCTTTTTGGAGTTAAGGAGGAGATAACACTGTAAGAACCATTTTTTTACAAATTCAAAGACATTTTGGGTGAGGGACTGCAGTTCATATGGACCAGTAGCAGAGCATATTAATGTGTAGTCGTTTGCATATTGTATGCATGTAGCTTGAGGGATGTTTACATTTAGATCATTAATAAAAATTGAGAATAGAAGAGGGCCTAATATAGAACCTTGGGGTACACCAAGGGTGATATGAAGGTGGTTGGGTAGACTATTGTCCCAAAACACTGCCCGTTATCTAAGTAGGACTTGAACCACAGTAGTGCATGAGTATCTAGTGAGAGGGGCTTAAGTATATTCAACAGTAGGTGATGGTTGACCATGTCAGATGCTTTTGAGAGATCAATAAAGATTGCAGAGGACAGGGTGTTATTGATATGTTTTTTGTTAATGTGGTCAGAAAATGATAGGAGGGCAGTGGTGGTGCTATGGAAAGGTCTAAAGACATGCCAAGAGTTAGCTAATAGTCTATTTTGGAGAAGGTGGTCTAACAGTTGACGGTGGATGCATTTTTCCATAATTCTAGCTAAGGGAGAGAGTAGGGCAATTGGACGAAAGTTAGAAAGTTCAATTGAATTGCCACCTTTGTGTAGGGGGGATTATATGTGATTTTTTCCAGATGGATGGGATGATGCCTTCTGTTATGGTTCTATTTATTAGGATAGAAATAGGTTAGGCAATAACTTTTGCAGATATTTAGCAGGTAATAGGTCAGCAGAGGGGGTAGATGGTTTGAGTTTTTGAAGAAGGGTACAGATGAGGGGTGTGAGAACAGGTTGTAGTTGAAATGAAGGAGGTGAGTTAGTTGAGGAGGAAAGCAGATTGGAGGATACAGGAGGTAATGAGTTAGCAAGTGACTGGATGGCTTAAATAAAGAAGGTATTAAATATATCAGCAATTTGTTTGGGAGTCTCTTGGGCTCTTCCTGATGGGGTTGACATCTTTGAGTGGCCTGGATATAGGAGTCTATTGATACCTGACCAGAATTTTTGTGGTTTATGTTGGTTAGTTTGTTGAAGTTGAAAGTAGAAGTTTCTTTTATCTAATAGTATTGATGCTTTAGTGGTATTTTTAAGCTATTTAAATTTTAAAGGATCAGTTGGGTCTTTAGTAGTATGCCATTTGGCCCAAAATGTGTTTCTTAGTAGAATTCTTTCCTTAGTTTCCTTTGTTAGCCATAGTGCAGTTTTTGTTCTGATCCTAAGAGTATAACAAGGGGCATGGTAGTTCAAGATTTCTAGGAATTTGGAGTTGAAGTATGTCACTGCTTCCTCTAGCTGGAGGTGTTTTAGGGGTGACCAATCACACACACAAAGCTAATTTTAGAAGCTTTCAGAGTTAAAATGTTTATTAGAATGAGTGGTTCTGTAAGTGGTAGGGAATATTACTCTTTTGTCTAATTATATAAGTTAGTGAGTGATCACTAATGTCGTCTAGTAGGGTGCCTACCATATATGTTGGGGACTGAGTATTTGTTAGAATCCAATCTAAGGTGCTTTCTTTATTGGTAGGTTTGTGGATTCTGGTAGGTGAGGTGATAGTTTGGGAAAAGCCATGTAGGTTTATGTGGTTAGTAGGATTATCAGTATTACAGCTATTCCAGTCTATATTAAAGTCACCTAGCCCTATGGTTTCTTGTGGGTAGTTTGTTGAAAACCAGCTAAGGATATTTTCAAGGGTGGTGATATTACTAGGAGGAAGATAGGAGCATATAATGTAGATGGACTTACAAGTGTTTAGTTGAAGCTTAGTGATAAGAATTTCAGTATTGGTATCTGAAGGTGGGTGGATATCTAGTGAAGTAACTTGGAGCCCTGCTTTATATATTATGGCTACGCCCCCACCCTTCTTGTTCAGGGGATCTAATTTTAAAATATTGTATCCTGGAGGGGTTATTTCATAGTCTTGGGTTGCTGGTTTTAACCATGTTTTGGTTAGGCTTAAGATGTCAAAATCATGTACTTCCAGGAGAGCATGAAGGTGAGTCACTTTATTGTTTATACTTCGTATATTTAGGTGAGCTATGAAGAGGGAGTTAGGAGGCCTTGTAGGGGTATGAAAGGTAGAGGGAGAGGGTCTAACTGGGTTAACAGGGCAGTTATTGATAGGGCCAGGGTTGGGATGAATGTCACCATCTAGTAGGAGGTGTTGGTGTAGTCTGTATGTGTGAATTAGAGGTTGATTCAATATGTTTTGGGTTTTCTTGACTTGAAGATGTTTATAGGTAATATAGACAACTCTATGATACTTTGGGAGGAGATAGTTGGTTGTTGATGTTATGTTGATGTGTACAATTGTGGCTGATATAGCTGGTATGGATGTTTGTTTAGAGGGCTGGTGGAAATCAGAGTAGTTAAGATGTTCATAGGCTGTTAGGATATAGGGAAGGAAAAGGAAAGGTAGAAGTGAGTACAAGAGTAAGGGTTTAAGGTAGGTTGATATGGGTGCAGTAGGTATTGTGATGTAGAAGTAAGGTAGAGAGTGAGAGGTGGAGTATGTAATGAAGTGGGAGGAGTGATGGCGTACTGAGGGACTACCTTTAATGAGACGTAGGTTTGGAATGGATAATGGAAAAGTGAGAGTAGTAGCTAGAGAGGTGTAAGGTTAGGAGCACTGGGGGGTGGGTGGAAATTGTGGGTAGGGTAGGGGAGCGAAGTGAGCCCGCAGGGCGAACGGAGCAGGTTCAGACAAGTAAGTATGAGAGTTCAGAGAGAACAGTCAGTGGATTGCTAATTCCTATTAGGGTACTATCGGGTAGGTAGAAATCCAGACAGAGCACACTAGAAGAGGGGATCCCTGGGAGCTCTAGTAAGGAATGAGGTGGATGTTAGGGGAGATGTAGATGTAATCTAATACAACACTGCTGTATTTTAAGTTCAGCTAGGAGAGAGATGGGGTAAGAAGATTTAGAAACACACTTAGTGAAGGTAGGCACCTCGAGGAGAAAAGTAAATTGCAGCATAAGCGGCTGGTATGAGAGAGATAGTGAGAAAATAAGGTAGGGAGTCTCTGGTTTATTAGCTTCTGGAGGCTGTACAAGGAGGAGAAAGGTTTAGTTGCTAGGGGTAGAGAGGGGCATGGCTGCTGGGCATCTGGCTAGATAGTTTATTAGATACAGCTGTATGTATTTTAAAAAGGTCCGTCATACACCTATGTTTGTATAACACGTACTTCCTTGCTCTCTTTGGTACTAGGACTCTGAGCTTCCTTAGATTAGGTAGAGGTGCCAGGTTTTGATTGTAAGCGGTCCTTATTGTCTGGGCAGGAACTCTCTGAGATTCACAGTACAGTATAGAGAGATGGAAAGCTGTGTACGTTGGAAAGAGAGGGAGAAAAAAAAGAACAAGTCAGTATGAACATTTAAGCAGAAACAGCTTTACAAAAATAAGGGTAGAACCACAGGCATTCAGTCATTTGCAACACTTGGTTATTAATCTACACACAGTCACATTAGCAGAAATATAGTAAAGCAGTGTAGGGCTGCAGGTAAAACAGGGCGTATCAAAATATTAAAACCGTACTCAGGAAAAAGAAACTAGAATTGATAAGATAGCAGCTCTCTTAAGCCTTCTACAAGCTAGATGAGGGAACCTAACAACGATAGCCGCTATGTACTACAGAAACTGTGCTGAAATTAATTCTTCAGTACTAAAATAAGCCCCCTAGATTAACATGTTTGGGGGTAGGTAAAGTCCTAATTCCAGCCTTGCGCAGCCTTTAAATTTTAATATTTTTCAGCTCATATGAGCTACAACGGCCGTGCTAAATTCAGCCTAGTACAGCCTATAGATGTTAGTATTTCCCAGCTCCTTTCAGCTACAATGGCCGTTAAGCAGTAATAATAGATCACTACAGTTTTATGAGAGTCCCTTGGCTATGGAAGTAATCAATTGTAGTCAAGGAGCCAATATAGCATTTGAATATACGGAGCTACGGTAATTTACACGGTAAACTGCAAGGTAGAGGCTAGGTCCATACAGCAGTAACCATGGAACTAAATACAGTTACTTTTAAAGCTGAAAAGATGCATGCCACAATAATATGTTTGGGGAGGCTGTGAGCTAATTACAGCAATGGACAGCCAGTTAAAACGTGTCTCCCAATGCCTGAGCGTTATTTATGGCCGTTAAAGCATGAATGGTCAAACACTACCATTCCAAGGGATTTCGCCAGGGTGAAGCAGTAAGTACTATATACAAGGGGCGAATATAGTGATAGACTGCCCTGGACTAGGAGGAATAACACCCTAAAGTATAAAATAGGCTAGATTTATACAGTAAAAACTCAGAAAAACATCTTACACAACTATACTTTGTCATCATGGATAGCCATGTCTTAAAGGCATAAAGAGAACTGTTTTTCTTTTACAGCATTGGGCACATGTTTGACCACGTGTAACATTTACACCACTTCCTTTAGTGTGCTGTTCTCCTCTGGCATACAGGTTACAAATCAATTCCACCATTATCCGCTGAGAACCAAAACTAATGGGCCCTTACTTTAAGAAAAATAACTTGATTCATTTATTGGGGGAAGCTTACCTAGTAAAATCACCCTTGATACTTGGAACCAGCAGTCATGGCTTATTTAAAGTGAACAGAATTTGTACATTTTCAGTTCAGAAATACTAAGTCAACTGTCCTTATGAAATAAATGTCAATTATTTATCAAAATTGCTGAAAAAAACTAGCTTCTGTTTTTGAAAGATGCTCTGACACTTTTTGACTATTTGACTGCATAACTGATGATTCCTTATTTCACAAGGATGCTCTCATTAATGTGTAGGTATTATCATTGTTCTGTCTCATTAACGTGTACATGAATTTTCTCTGTCTTGTATTGTTAATTTGTACAAGTGTTTTATCTGTCCTGTATCATTAATATAGGCGTGTATTTTCAGTGTGTCTTGTATCATTAATTTGTATGGATATTTTGTCTGTCTTGTCTCATTAATGTGAACTAGTATTTCACCTGTCCTGTCTCATTAATGTCCACAGGCATTTCCTCTGTTCTAATGTGGCATTTTCTCTATCCTGCCTCGATATGTGCAGGTATTTAATCTGTTCTGTCTCATGAATGTCTATGTGTCTGTTCTCTCCGTGTAGCTAGTTATTGCTTTGTCATTGAGCAGATTTCTTCAGGTACTTAGCTTTAACAGACAAAATTCATAGGTTCATAGATTAGTACAAGGTTAACCGCACTTCTGAGCAATTTTTAACCTAACCGATTACCCCATGTGAATATCAAACCCAGCACCTTGTGTCTGTAAGGTAAACACCTTAACTGTTGTGTCAGCCTCCTACCCTACTGACACACAGGTTAATTTCCTTTTATGTTATGCCTTCTTAGTTCATGGAACCAGTTGACTTCAACTGGATAAGCCCTTTAGCCATTGGAATGTTATGTGCTTTATTGTAACTAGTTGGGGTTATTGTACTGTGTTGTAGTTGTTGTGGTATTTGCAGTAGAATACATTTACCTGAGGAATATATTCTGTATGAACTATCCTAAATGACTCTAATGTGTAAGCTTTTCATTATCGTGTTACTGATCTAAACTGTATTATAGTTATATATGGTTTCAGTTCATTTTATTTTTATTATAGTTGGGTATGCTTGTACTTGTTGTAATATTGCTGTTTGGCATGGTGTACAGCAGATTAGCCTGTCTGTCTGGAACAAGAAACTAAGGGTAATGCTGCTAAACGCCAGAAGTCTTAACCTCAAGATGCATGCACTCGAAGCTCTCCTCAGTATGGAGAACATCGATATCTGTGCAGTGACAGAAACCTGGTTCAAGGCTCCAGAGAGCACCCCAGCACTACCAGGCTATACCTCATATCATGCTTTTCGGCCCCAAAACCCGGACCGAACCACAAAAGGAGGGGGAGTTTCCATATTTATCAAGGATATCCACACCTCCAGGTTAGTGGCATTGCACGAAGTATCGGAGACCATCCATGTGCAACTAACAGTGGGCAAGACTGCTTTTCAGTTTATAGCATCCTACAGACCACCCTCTCAAAGTCAGGAATCCCACTTGGCTTTCCTGAAAACATTGGAGAACATGAAGATCTCTCCAAACACCATTATATTGGGCGACTTCAACTACCCAAACATTGACTGGGAGCACTACTCAAGCCCCAGCACCTTAGCCCAAAGGTTCCTGGAAATTATAAATGCTATGGAACAAATAGTCACCACTCCCACAAGAGGGGACAACATACTAGACCTGATCATTACCAACATGGGGACTCTATGCTCCACACCAGAAGTATATCCCTCATTGGTAAGATCAGACCATAAATTAATTTCACTGGATGTCCACATTCCAACCCCACCCCCAGCCCAGAAAACCACAGTGAAAAACTTCTCAAAAGCGAACTTCTCACTTCTCAAAACCGAAGTGGAATCCTTCAAGGCCCCAGGTCCAGTGGAAACTACGGTCCAAACTGCAGAATCCTATATAAAAGCATTCTGCGGACATCTCCAGGAATGCATGGATCATGCTATCCCAAACAAAACCAAGACCCAATCATCCAAAGGCAGGTGTCCAGTCTGGTGGACCCCTGCCATAAATAAACTGTACAACAGAAGGAGGAAGCTACTACATGATAGAGCAAAATCCCTAATAGGGAAGGCATCTCTGATCAGTACTAGCAAAAAATTACGATCCCTCATAAAATCCTCCAAGGCCAGCTTCGAGAGAAAAATTGCACAGGACACCAAAGACAATCATAAGGCTTTTTTCAGTTATGTTAGAAACCTGGGATGCAGCTCCCAGACTTGCTCCGAGTTGATTCTAAACAACAAAAAATACACTGAACCCACAGACATCGCCAATATCCTAGCAGACAGGTTCAGTGCAAACTTCTCCACCCCCCCCCCAAAAGAGCAAGTATCTATCCCGGCAGAGGGCTGCCTCCCAAACATCTCAGATGCTCAGGTGAAGGCTGCCCTCTCCAAAGCAAAAAACACTGCTTCCATGGGACCAGATGGCATCCCAGGTTGCATCCTACATGAACTCCAAGAGGAACTAATCCCTCAAATAAAACAGCTATACAATCTCAGCCTCACTACAGGATATGTGCCCACAGAATGGAGTACAGCAACAGTGGTCCCACTCCACAAAGGTGGAGCCTCTACGGACCCTGGAAACTATCGCCCCATAAGCCTGACTAGCTTAGTCTGCAAGGCTCTGGAGAGGATCATCATGGAGCTCATAAACAAAGACATTGGGGACCTACAGACACTAGATCCTACCCAGTTCAGCTTTGTCAAGGGCAGATCCTGCCTTTTGAACCTGGTTGACTTCTTCGAAACAGTCACCAAAGCCATAGATGAAGGGAAGGTAGTCCACACAGCCTATCTGGACCTTGCAAAGGCATTTGACACAATACCCCACTCAGGCATCATAGATAAGCTATCCAGCTTAAATATAAACCCCTATGTCACAAGATGGGTCGCAAACTGGCTCAAAGACAGAACCCACAGAGTGAGAGTTGCTGGAGCCATGTCAGACTCGAAACCGGTCACAAGTGGCGTCCCACAGGGTTCTGTCCTGGGACCACTCTTGTTCGGTATATACTTTTCCGAGGTACAGGCAAACGTGGGAGGACTATGGCTGACTAAGTTCGCAGACGACTGCAAACTGGGCGCCATAATCAACTCTCCAGCTGACACAAACATCCTTCAAAAAGGTCTCACAGAGACAGATAACTGGTGCCAGCGCCATGGTTTAAAGCTAAATGCCAAAAAATGTATAGTCATACCCTTTGGCAAAAAAAATGTGCCCACAAATTACCACATAGGCAGAAACCCATTAAGTACAGAGAAAGTTATTAGGGACCTGGGGACCCAAGTTGATAGCAATCTCTCCTTTGAAAACCACATTGCCAAAGTGGTTAGAAAGACCTTCTACATAGCCCACCTCATCACGAAGGGTTTCACATCTAGATCGAGAGGTAATCGTGCCCCTTTATTCATCCCTCATCAGGCCCATCATAGAATACAATGCCCCTTTTGGGATGTACCTTACCCGACACCTGCAGCAATTAGAAAGACCCCAAAAGTATCTCACCAGGAGGATCAAGGGTCTCAAACAGATGCCATATGCTGCTCGGTTAAAAAAACTCCAGCTCTACTCAGTTGCATACCGCCTACTTCGAGGCGATCTATGCCTGACATACAAAGCTATGTCAAATCCAGAATTAATGGACATGCTCCACCTCTGTAAATCTAAATCCCTTAGAGCCACACGCTCGAGGGACTTGAACCTCAGCACAGAAATAAATAGAACTTGCTGGAGGGACAGGTTCATAACCCAGAGGCTCCCTTCGCTCTGGAATAGAATTCCAGTTAATGTGAGGCAGAGCACCTCACTGAATCTCTTCAAGAAGAATCTCGATAGGTGGATGGGGGATCGTAGGTTTGTCCCAGAGATTACTCCCATGTCACTATTAGACAGAGGCACAGTAAACTAAACCTTAAAAAGGGCACAGTATACTCAAATCAAGGGGTGGCGTAAGCCATACAGAATCGGGCTAGGCTTATAATTGCCCCAGGGCAGATAGCCTAGTATGAACCTATGAACCTATAAGTAAAAGTTGAGATCCTTTGTAGTGCAGAAAACCATGCAAGCTGTGAAAGCTCTTCTTTGTGGGACATTAAGCTCCACCTCAAGTCTTGCCTCTTCATTTAGGTCCCCATTTTCTATCCATTCCCCCAAAAAGTGGTTTGAAAGTGGTAGAAACTGGTAGCTTTCCATTCATTTGAAATATACTGCTAAGTGGAAGAGGATGTATATTTCAGCTTGGAGTGGTCCTTTACTATCCTAAGTAGTTTCCTCTGCAGATGATCTTGGTATTTCTCAAGCACTACTGTGCCTTAAGCCTCAGTTGTTCATGGGCAAGGTGCATGTTTGTACATAACACATTTGTGGATGGCAGAACTGCAGCCCAGTAGTGGCTGATTAAGCGGGTTTATATATTAGAAGACCGAAGATGCATTCTTTTGAATGCGTCTTGGTCGAACTTAAAAGGCAGAAAACGGAAAAGATCGAAGCAGCTGTTAAGCGAATTCTTTCCCTGGGAAATAATTCGCTTGACCGCTTCGGTACTTTGCCATTTTCGGCACTGTAGTGCGGACTCTGAGTTGGTATATTTAAGTAGTGGGGGGGGGTGGAGGGCGCACAATTCATTTTTATTTTTTTGTTGGAACAGCTATTTTTTTCCCTTGGAAAAAAATCATTGTTTTGACACTTTGACATTGTATGCTTTCTTTTACATAGGGTCGATCAATCACCGTTCGCTTTTTTAAGCGTTCAGTGATTTAATATAGACCAGATTAAGCAGTCGCTTAGCTTCTTCACTGGATGCTAAATTATTGCAGTGCCAGATAGTATCCCACTGCATCATGTGGCAGGATAACTCTGTTTTCCCATATTTTTTAATTCATTATCTTTACCTGCCTTATCTTGTTCTTGGTTGTGGATAGAGAATGCCCCTCCCTTCAAATAATAGGAAAAAGATAGGTCTGTAATGGATAGGACACCAGTCCATCATTTGATAATAATATGCACACTTCATATGCACCTAGGAAAAATACACCCCAGCTCAACCCACTGGTCAGGGATCTGGGAATGCATGTAGACAACAGTATGGCCTTTGGTCATAATTTCTCTATTGTGGTATGGAAGTCATTTTATGTTGTGCAACTTACAAGCAAGGATATGGCATGTAGGTCCCAGGATATCATTGTTCCCGGTATTTGGCCCTCATCAGACCAATCACCAAAACAATGGAGAGAGATTTCTGAGAAGAGCAGAAGAACTGAATACTTAGGAGAATTTATTTCAGTTATTTTTACTACATAAAAGAAAGAAAGGATGGCATGACAAATCTGATCTGACCAGTGCTGGCAGCATATGATTCCCATAGAAACACTTGATTGCTCTTTTGTTCATAGGTGATTACAAGCTAATGACCTCTGGAGACTTTTTAAACCTAGCATTACTTCCCAAATTTATCTTGCAGGTTGATACTATATGCTTATTTTATGAGGTATATGTAGATTTGGGTATGAGTGGTCAAGAATGTGCAGGCAGCCTCTGTCTAATAAGACATAAGTGCCAGACCAGGGATAAATTTGTGATTCCCCACCCACTGGTCCAAGTTATGCTTGACCTGTTAGTAACAGCCTGCATTTAATTGCTGGAACCTGTGTTCTGAGAAACTGCTTTCCAATCTATCTGCAAATATGTAGAGCTGAGTATATTTTTTTGGTTTTAGAGTTTAATTGTTGCTTAGATCTCTGTTGAAACTGTTGTCTCCCTGTTCTGAGAGACTGCTTTCCAATCTATCTGCAAATATACAGAGCCGAGTATATTTTTTTGGTTTTAGAGTTTGCACTGTTAGTTGTTGCTTAGATCTCTCTTGAAACTATTGTATCCCACTCACCCTCCCTATTTTTGGCTTGTAGTCCACCCACCCTCCCTATGATGGCTTTTGCAGTTGCCCGCCCCACTGTAGATTTGATCTGGGACACTCCCCCAGTCCCATCTCTTTACCACATTCTACCTAATAAACTCTTTCTGCACTTGCTTTTAGTCCTTTTTAATTTAATTGCATTTTTTAAACTGTGTTTGGTCTAATATTGCTACATACTCGTGTGCTAGCTTGCACTGCATCTGAACTGTTTTTACTACTGTTTTTGCTACTTTTCTGTAAAAAAAAAAAAAAAAAAAACTGTAAACCTGTTTTCCTACCTTTCCTGTAACTAGTGTTCCAGATACAGATTTGCTGTATCCAGGGCTGTATGTAAGCTTCTGAGCCCCAGTGGGAGTGGTAAGCACTAGGTAACCTGTCTACCACATAAGGAGTGGTTCTGGCCCAGAAATTGTAGTTACTGGCCATTTGGGCAATCTCTTCCATCTCTCTCAACTTTCTGATTTGAAAGCCTGCATTTTACTTGTTTCTGTCTTGTAACTCGTCTAGTGCAGATACAAATTCTTAGTTTTAGCACTTAAATTTGCTTATTCGTGCTCAGCACTTGTTCAGAACTTGTAAGCACTAAATAAGCTACTAATTACTATAGCACTCAACTTCCTCATTACCTAGAGGAAAACCATTTTTGTACTTACTTTTCTCACTTGCTTAGAGAAAAACAGCTCTTGTACTCACTTATCTAGAGGAAAATAGTTTTTTATTCAGGCATGTCCAAGGGTCAGCTCCCAGTGTTCTCTCCTGTCTATCTGATGAATCTGGGGGGATTCCGGATACTGGCTAATGCTCTTGCTGCCCCTGTAGTGCCTTTTTTAGGCAAGATTCAAATAACAAATTCACCACCGTAACAGGAACAGGCAAGCAAAAACTGAGGGTAATGCTACTCCGTGCTAGAAGTGTAAATCTCAAAATGCACTCACTCGAGGCACTCCTTAAAATGGAGAACTATCTGTGCAGTGACTGAGACCTGGTTCAAGGCTCCAGAGAGCACCCTTGCACTACCAGGCTATAACTCATACCACACTTTTCGGCCATGTAACCTGGACCAAAACACCAAAGGCGGGGATGTGTCCATATTCATTAAGGGTATCCACACCTCCAGGCTAGTTGCTCAGCATAATGCATCCGAGGTTATCCAAGTGCAACTAACTGTGGTTAAAACTGCAATCCAAATTGTAGCTTGCTACAGATCCCCCACCATGCCCCAGGATTCCCACTCCTCTTTTCTTGATATACTGGAAAATATTAGGGTTCAACCAAACACTCTAATAATGGGCGACTTCAACTTCCCCACCATTAACTGGGAAAACTACTTGTGTACCAACTCCTTAGCTCAACGCTTTCTGGAATTCATAAACTCCAATGCCCTGGATCAACTTATCCACACCCCCACCAGGGGCAACAATATCCTAGACCTAGTCATTACCAACATGAGTGATCGGTGTTCAACACCTGAAGTCAACTCCTCGTTGGTCTGATCCGACCATAAGCTAATCACCCTTGATATCCACATCCCACCCCACCCCCCATTAAGGAAACCATGGTAAAAAATTTCTCCAAAGCCAACTTCATGCTTCTTAAGACAGAAATGGTGAACTTCATGACACCCATGCAAATGGACAGTACAGTTACAACTGCTGAATCCTACATAAATGCACTCTATAAGCAGTTACACAAGTGCACGGATCGTGCTATCCCAAACAGAACCAAGACGTTATCCTCCAAAAAAAGGAAGCCAATCTGGTAGTCCCCGGCCATAACAAACTGTACAACAGAAGGAGGAAATTGTTGCATAAGAAAGTAAAATCCCATGAGTGGAGGAGCTCCCTGGTCAGCCTCAGTAAGAAGCTGAGATCCCTTATAAGATCCTCCAAAGCTAGCTACGAAAACAAAATCGCCACTAATACTAAGGACAACCACAAAGCATTGTATAGCTATGTCAAGAATCTCGATGGCAACACCCAGATCTGCTCTGAGTTACAGCACAATGGCACGAAAATTACAGAACCAACTGATATTGCCAATATCCTGGCAGATAGGTTCAGTGCTAACTTTACCCCCACCCCCACCCCCTAAAGGGCCCATATCTATACAGGAAGAATGCAGAGTCCGTGTAATCACAACTACACAGGTAAAAGCTGCACTCTCTAAAGCAAAAAACACAGCATCCATGAGACCGGACAACATCCTAGGCTGCGTTTTACATGAACTTCAGTACGAACTGGCTCCCCACTTAAGCACCATGTTCAATGATAGCCTCGCATCAGGCTTTGTGCCCACTGAATGGCGCACAGCAACAGTTATCCCACTCCACAAAGGGGGAGCCACCACTGATCACGGGAACTATCGACCTATTAGCCTGATGAGCCTGGTTTGCAAGGCCATGGAGCGTATCATCATGGAACTCATAAACAAAGACATTGGTAACCTCCACACTCTGGATCCCACCCAGTTTGGGTTTGTGAAAGGCAGATCATGCCTTCTGAACCTGATCAACTTCTTTGAGGCAGTCAACAAAGCCGTAGATGAGGGTAAGGTGGTTCACACAGCCTATCTTGACCTCACCAAGGCTTTCGACACCATCCCCCATTCTGGAATTATAACTAAACTAGGTATAAATCCATACGTCACAAGATGGGTTGCCAGCTGGCTCACTGACAGAACCCACACTGTAAAAGTTGCAGGCTCCAAATCTGACCTCAAAGCAGTGACAAGTGGAGTACCACAGGGTTCTGTCCTGGGACCTCTCCTGTTTGGTATCTACTTCTCTGAAGTACAGGCTAACACAGAAAGCCTCTGGCTAACGAAGTTCACAGATGACTGCAAACTAGGAGCCATAGTCAAGTCCCCAAATGATGTGGACATCCTACAGAAGGGCCTCGCTGAGACAGATGCCTGGTGTCGAGCTACGGCCTCAAGCTCAATGCCAAAAAGTGCAGTGTCATCCCCTTTGGTAAAAACTCTGTACCCATGATCTACCACATAGACAGCAATCTACTTAACACCGAATGTGTGATAAGAGACCTTGGTACCCAGGTGGACAGTAGTCTCTCCTTTGATAGTCACATCACCACAGTAGTCAGGAAGTCCTTCTACATGGCACACCTCATCATAAAAGGGTTCTCATCCAGGAAAAAAAAGGTCATTGTTCCCCTCTACTCAACACTCATTAGACCCATTATAGAGTACAACCCCCCATTTGGATTGTACCTCACAAGACATCTCCAGCAGCTGGAAAGGCCGCAGAGGTACCTCACAAAGAGGATTACTGGCCTCCAAACAAATGCCCTACACTGACCGCCTCAAAAAACTCCATATTTACTCCGTAGCATATCTCCTACTCCGAAGTGATCTCTGCCTAACATAGAGCTGTTGGACATGCTACACCTAAAGAAATCCCAATCCCTCCAAGCTACACGCTCTTGGGACCTAAACCTTGTCAGCACAATAAACAGGACATGCTGGAGAGAGAGATTCCTGTCCCAGAGACTTCCCATACCCTGGAAAAGGCTACCCATCTATGTCAAGCAAAGTTCTTCATTAGCACTCAAGAAAAATCTTGATGAGTGGATGGGAAATAGGAAATACACCCCAGGGATCACTTCTGTGTCTCTGCTCGACAGTGGCACAGGAAAATAACTTTCTTGGGTGGCGTAAGCCAGGAAACCTTGTTGGCTAAGCTTACGTAGGCCCTTGGGCCAATAGCTTAGTACCTACCTGTGAACCTATAATTGAGTTAGGAAAGAGCTCTGCTTGACATGGATGGGAAGCCTGTTCCAGAAAAGGGATAAACTTCAAGACACATACTTGTTCTTAAAGCATGTCTTGTTTATGCAGCAGCTGAGGTTTAGGTCCCTAGATTGGGTAATTCTGATGCTATTTGTTTTGTGGATGTACAACAGGTCCATCAGAATGGGATGAGAGGATGCTTTTGCCTTGTAGGCCAGGCATAGATCACCCTCAGCAGCCTGTAGTATACAGGAACAGGACTTTGAGGCAGTCTGAGACAATCTGATGTTGTCAGTTTTCATTCCGTCCTCGACTGATAGGATTCAGATCAGAGGTGTCAGATCCGACTCTTCTGCTGTAAAAGCTCATAGCAACTTAGAACTCTCGAGCTTCTCCCTTGTCCACAATGCACCACCCCCCAATACCTCAGATTTCATTTGTTGCCATTAAGTGAAAGACATGGTGATCTGTGCCTCGAGTTTTTTGGGATAGATAAGTATTTGTGTTTAATTTGTTGAATGATAATCTCTAATTTTTCCTTTTATTGTACTAGTGTACTCTAGGTACTATTTTTAGTATCTCTTTGTCCCTGCTTCTCTCCTTTACCTTATACATTTTTCGTAATCCTTACTATCTTTGTAGGTATCCCCTTTCTCATTTTTTCTCTCCTTGTTTTTTAAAAGGTTTTTCAGTATATTGATAGTTTTTTTTGCTTAAGCCTTGTCTGTATTTATAGTTTTTCTGTGTGGTAGTTACTATAGCCTTTTGTTTTGAGCTAACATGGCTGCCAAAGAAAAAAAAAAATGTGGGTTTTTAGAAATGTATGAAGTGCAGTCAAAAAATTACCTTCTCTGACTCGCACACCCTTTGTGCTTATTGCCTTGGTCCACTCCACCTGCAAGAAAGTTGTGCGATATGTCATACGTTCAACCCCTGAGCATTAACGGAATGTGAGAACAAGTTCATCTTAAAGGGACTTTTACCATATTCCTTTGCTGAAACCAACTGTTTCTGCACCTGTTGGATACCTAAACTGGAAAACTACTCTTTAAGTATCAGTGACTTCAGCCAGAAGAATGTACAAGAAGCCTTTCCTAATCTCCCGTAAGCACAAGATTACACTGTGCACCAATGCTGCTTTCATGACCAAGGTTTCTTGAATCAGGCTGTCCGTCTGTCTGTGTTCTTCTCTGCACCCCAGAACAAGGGAAGACAGGATAATATAATCCCTTGATCTACACAGGCAATTGAAATTTTACTTGAACAGAATAAAACAAATAAGACTGAGGAACTCTTAATTTCCTTTGCTAACTTTAGAGTGGAAGCCTGTCCGTGCAAGCAGACCATTTCAGTGTATTATTTTCTGTTAATGTTATGTTATGTTTCCATAGAAACATTTTTTTTTACCAGATCATATCTGGGTACCAGTGCACTCCACAAGAGTCACAACTGCCATAATTATGCCATAACTGCATTGTTAGAGGGGTTAATGTTCAGTAAATTATGGAAGCAGCTCCCTGGTCATCTGTCTACACATTCTTAAAACATTACAACATGAAAATGCATTTTAGGGCCAGGGCAATATTTGACATGTCCATTCTGCAGGTGCTTCTAGAAAATGTGCTTACTGAGGGTAAGCCACTCTTGTGCAAGTCTTCCTGGTAGCTTTCTTCATCAGGGCAGCTAGTGCTATGGCTTCAGACAGATTTGGATGTGTATTGACCAGCACAAGAAGGAACCAAAGTTTTCGCTGGGTGGATATTCCTTTTACACCACTTATATACAGACATTTAGGCTTAGAGGGGAAATGGTGCCTAGCTCTAGAAGTTGGGCTAGGCATCAGCCTTCTGCAGCAGAATTCCCTAGCGTTATTACTGCAACAGTGAACTTACTGGCACATCTACAGTTAAGGCATTTTCTTACACAACTGTACTGTTTCTCTAGACCTAGAGTGGGAAAGATGGATTGGGGCCAAATCAAAAAAGTTAAGATGTTTTGCATAGGAGTGCCTACACAGGTATTTTTGTACATCAGATAGGTTATAAAACATCTTTTACTGGCTAATATCTGAGGTGTTTAGACAGTGACATTGGAAATTGAGAACATAGGTTTTGGATGCATCTTGCATTGGCAGGTTTCAAACAGTTACTGCAGGTTATGCTCTAAATATTCAGCAGCCAGATTGCTTTAACAAAGGGCTTGTTTTTGCTTAGTTACAAGTTGGATACTGAGGTTCCTGATTATCAATAAGCATTATGAAGTCTGCGGTTAATAGTAGCAAAAAAAGCTGTACCACTTAGTGAAAATCGAGAATGGGCCCTACATGCCAATATGTCACATGAATAATGGATGAAATTTTAGACATGGAAAGTAGAATTATGATATGCAGATCTCATCAATGGTATTTAATAAATGACCATCATAAAGTACAAAGGACAAGCATGTCTCTCTTCAGGAAAATGTTAGGTTTAGAACATGTAAGGTTAGGATAGTAAAAAAATAAGCAAAAGTCAATCTAACTGTGGTGTCTTAAAGAATAGAAATCACCAGTATTATTAAGCTACACTGTCCTGTATAGATGGCATTTTATAGCTGTCATGAAGTAGGAGTTTGAATTGTGTAACCCAGTCAGGGAAGGTATTTGGTTCCAAGTGACCAGGGTAGGAATGCAAGTGAAGTGATAGTTTGACAGATGTTTCAGGATGGGTCCTTGAAACAGCCAACCTGTGTCAGCTGATGACCTGAGGTGCCTTGCTGAGGCATAGATCTTTAGTAGTTCCTTTAAATAAGTGGAACCCAGGGTGTGAAGGGCATGGTAGGTAAGTGGAAAGATTTTGCAAGCTCATTTGGGCATAAAAATGGCATGCTTCTACACTACCACTCCACCAGATCTCTTTGCTCTAAAGATAAACTCTCCTCTATCACTAAAGCTCAAAATACATCGAGAGCTTCCTGATACTCAGACTCTGTAGCAACTTTCTACACTGTCCTTCCTCAGGCTTCTTGAAAACCAACAGATATTCATAACACGTAAGAAAACAGCTCTCAGAATTCCATCTGTATAGCTGTACATCTCCAGGATAAGTATAACGTCTCTGCTTTCTTCCTCCTCTTCTGCTGTACCTCTGCTCTGCTCTCCTCTGTTACCATCTATCACTCCGTCTTCACCCACACCACCTTCTATCTGTATCTTCTTTTACTACTTATTTAATTTATGTATCAAAATTAAATCAACCTTTGTGACTCCACATGTCCTGTACTACTACCAAGCGTTTTGGACTCCCCCAGATAGGAGTATTGTTGGACAAATAAATAATTGGATGAAAGCCGCCTTCTGGTGGAATTCCCCAAATAAGATTGTACGTGTAAGATTGTGATGAGTAGAGAGAGAGGTGGCCTGAAAGCCCCCAGTCTAGTACATAGTAGCAAGTGATTACATTTTGGCCTTACACTGGCTTAGACTAGTATAGTGCCATGATCAGTATTACTGAGCCTTATGGAAGAAGATGCAAAAAAAAAAAGAAGGGTTAGTGGAAAAAGAAATATAGAAAAAAACATGTAGAAGGAGACACAGTTGTGGCTGGTTACCTAGTCTAGTACCAGTAAGGAGGAAGAAAACAGATTTTCAATTAAAAACAAAGGCAAGGAGATTGCAAATTAAAAATAAATTAAAATATTGGGAGTAGTTATCCCACAGTGGAGAGCTGAAGAAATGGGAGGAATGTAAAGCGCAGTGGAAAGACTGTCCCCTTTAGTTAGATGGACAGTGCTTGTAAGGGGAGAAAACTGAGAGAATTCATGTTTCTGACATTTACAGAAATCTGCAGGCAGATGGTGATAAAAATATGATTCTAAGGGGGTTTGGGACATGATTACAGAAAGTAACTTCACAATTCAACATTGGACAGAGGTTTGGATATTTCCTGGAAAAGCTCTGATGGAGATGTCAGGATCGAAAGATAGGCGATTGGCAACATATATTCTGGGGATTTGACAGATTAAATCCATTTAAAGATAAGCTACAGAGTTTAGTATGGAGTATAGTTGGAACAGAAAGATCCTTAACAAAAAGACACATTTTTTCCTGGGCTGGAACCCTGAACATGCCAGGCCTCAAAACAGACTTGAGGAAATAACAATGGTGATATTAGCAGCCAAGAAAGCCATGACCAGAAAGTGGAAAAACATCACCCGTAGAATAAGTTGTTGAGATTGAGTGTTACTTATGAAATGGAATTAAGTAAAGTAGGTTAGTAAATAAGCTGAAAAAGAGATGGGAAACACAGTTAAATCATAGGACAGAGGAGGGGAAATGAAGTAGGAGTAGAGTAAAGGGACATGGATAAGCAGGAACAGAACAGTGTGTAGGGTTTGAGTGTGCAAAACTATGTCTAAGTCGAGATGACCTGCAAAAGTGATAGGTAAAGGCACCCCTGGACAATGTGATCAGATAATAAGAGAGTGACATGATAGCTTTAACTACAATTAGTTTTGTTTTAATAGATTTTTCTTTCCTTACTTGCTTCAATTCAAAGTTATAGAGTAAATGATTGTTCCTATCATACATAGAGATGAAGACACCATGCATGAAGATTGCCTTATATATTGTTAAGAGATGGATCATATATGTTTGTAATAAAGGCTTTTTTAGGGATAAAATCAATCCCTTTGTAAATAACTCTGTAGTCTGTATTGTGACATCTGTCGTACTGTATAACTAGTTAAGTACATCTGTATAGAGTATAACTAGTACAAGGAGCCTTACCTACAGTTACTATCTTATCTATTTTGACATAACATTTATTTTAGTTGTATTCTCCCTGGTTGTTGATGTTACATAACTTAAAAGATTTTGATTGTACTGCATGTACTGGAGCTTTTCTCCCCAGGCCTCCACTGAAAAGGGACCATTTCTGTGCAGCTGTACTTCCCTGATCAACAAATATAAAAACAAAAGTCTAAAAAATGGTCAGCACTGCACACAAATAGCAACACGAAATAATGACGAATTCTTGATTATAACCAAGACTTCCCCGGAGCATGAAAAATGCACCAGTTTTGATATGAGGTACCTTCCTCAGTAACACATATTAACGTAGAAGCAATAACACCACCATTTTAAAACTTTTTTGGAGCCAAATTATAAAAGACAGTTGCACATATTTACCAGTGTTCTAAAAGAAACCATATCCATCCTTCCATAACCCCTTTTTCCTGTTTTTGCACATGGATCGGGGTGTCACTTCAACAATGACAGTCATACAAATTTAAAACTTGCATTTTTATAGATAATAGAATGTTTGTACAAAACATTATTCATTTTACCACAACGGTTATCACGTAAGTGTTTGGACATAGTGTTTAAACATTCTAGAGGATTTACCCACATAAAAGCCTGATGTGCATAGAACCAAATGTCTTTGACCTGTTTGGGTCGTGCATTCTAGTTCTTTTGTGTTATAGCAAATGTAATATAAATAAATTTGGCAGCAGTTAGCATCCATTGGTGGTTATACTGCAGATACATAAGGGCTCATTGCAAACTCTAGCTGCCCTTAAGTACTCCACCCAATTGTAGCTGGAAGCCTAAGACCTTTTGCAGTAATAAATATTTAGACAAGTTCCTTGGATTGGGGGGGCTACTACTTCATGTTTCCTAGTTCCAGAGTGAACAGGAGTCATTTGCCCACTTCTAAACTTGGGTCTAAGCAAGTATATTCTGTACAAAAAGTTCAGGATGCTAACAGTTCAGCACCAGGAAGCTTGGTCCTGCATCATGAACAAGAAAGGCATATATCTTAAGAATTATACTATGTGATCACAGAAGCCTCTCACATTCTGTGTTCAGGAATGGAGTCATACATACAAATATTTCAAGTATGGGCATTAACGCCCTTCTAGCTTGCCAATATACAAAAACACTTGTTCCCATAGTAAGTGTCTAGGCTGTTCTTAAAAATATCTAAACTAGTACTTGGTTTAGTGTAATTTGGTAGTCTGTTCCATGCATCAGCTACTCTGTCAGAGAACCAATTAGTGCACTTCTCATTCCTGTAGAATCTTCTACATAGGTTGTCTGATGATTCTCTAGTACTTTTTGATAACCCCAAACATTCCCAGAGGTAGTTGTCTCTAAATGCTCTATATACATGAATAAGATCTCCTCTTAGATATCTGTAAGAGACACTGTACAAGCTCAAATATTTTAGTCTCTCATAATAACTTAAACTTTCACATCCATAGATGCCCTTGGTATATTTCCACTGTAGTCTTTCCAGTTTACTCATGCTTGTTTTCTTTTAGGGTTTCCATATTGTTATTCTGTGCTCAAGTTTGGGTCTAATGTAGCTAACAAACAATGATTTCATTTTTGATTTCCTAGACTTAAAAATCTTTTTATACAATCTGTAGTTCTATAACTATCATTAACCAATTGGTTGATATGTTTAGAAAAACACATAGCTGAATGTACCCATATACCCATGTCCTTAAATAAGTCGACAGTTTCAATCACTGTGTGCTGTATTAATTTCACCTTTCAGTTTGTCTCCCAAATCTCATATGTTTAGTTTTTGATGTATTTATCAACATATTTTCCTTTGCCCAAGTGTTCAATTTAGTAACGTTACTTTGCAGACATGCCTTATCTGTAACACTTGTAATCAGTTTACCCAGTTTCAGGTAGTCTGCATATGGACTGTAGAACACCTCAGATGAAAAGGTTAGGTTTGAAAGATACAATCTAAACAAGTAAAGGCCTAGGACAGAGCCCTGTGGGACACTGTGACTGTAACAAAGGATTTCACCTTTCTAGTTGCTGTATGATACTTGCCATGTCCTATTTGTAAGCCATGCAGCTATCCATCTTATCAAGTGTACATCAATACCTAGTTGTACTAATTTATTGATCAGTGTTTTGTGTATGACCTTGTCAAATGCTGAAGTTAAATCTATATAAATTACATCACAGCACAATTTTTCATTCATAGCTGTTGTTATATTGTTATAGAACATCATGTTACAGGTGGTAATAGATCTGTTTTCAACATATGCATATGATGTATGGTTTCAAGTCCCAACCTATCCAGTTCTGACAATAAGTTATCCAATATTACCTTCTCCGTTATTTTTCCACAACATGAAAGTTGACTTAAGGGTCTATATGACACTGGATTTGTCCCACTCCCCTTTCTCATGAAGACAGGTTTAATAAGTGCATGTCTCCAATCTTGAGGAATCACTCCATAGTTGTATGACCTACTGAATAAGAAATATAATGGTACCATAAGTTCTTGCTGAAGTGTTCTCAGGACATTGTTACTAATTCTGTCTCCTCCCAATGCTTTGTTTGGATCCAGTTTGAGCAGTTCTTTCTCAATATAATCTAATTTGATTCCATTATCTGGGGTTATCTGGATGTCACTAGGACAACGTATCACCCTTGTTGTGGAGCCAAACTATTTTGCTTAAAATTTTGTAAATGTATCTATAATCTGTTGTGTCGGAGAATACATTTTAGAATCTGCACACAGTTTATCAATTTGTGTGGCTTTACTCCTTCCAGATCTTATGTATCTATAAAAAGGTTTCCTATTATATTCGGTATCCTTATAAACATTTTCTTCAATTCTTTTCTTGATCTTGTCTCACACTATGCTTAATCTGTTTGTCCAGCTTGTGTATTTCAGTTTTCAAAGTTGTAGTTCGACCTATCTTACATTTCTTATATTTTTTTGTCTCTCACCTTAATCAGATATCTTGTACTTATGGAAATATATCCCCCTGATGTTGTATGCCTACATCCTGATGTTAAACATTTTATCACTTTTTGTACTCAGTTGTTCTTTCAAAACTTTCCACATTCCATCTGCAGTTTTTCCACTGAACACCTCACTCCAGTTAGTTTTACATAGTGACTGTTGTTTCCATATAATCTGTAATTAACATTCGGTGCATTGGTTTAGATTTCAGTTTGGCAGAATTATCTAGCAACAAATTAACCTGTATAACCCCGTGATCACTGCGCATCAGTGGTGGTAAAATTTGACTTGAAGTGACAGTAATTTCTTTTGGAACACAAACTGTCTAGCATATTCTGTCCCCGGATAGGTTTTTCTTAGTCTGAAGCAATTGTTCCTGAATACGTGTTGTGAATAATTTCCTTACTAACATCGTTGAAGCAGTATTATTCCAGTCTGTTTCTGGTAAATTTAAGTCCCCAGCTAATATTATTTTCCCTGCCCCCTTGTGTCCCAGAGACTCCCTGTCCATGTCATGCAGAGCACCTCATTATCCCTTTTTAAGTGCAACCTGGAAAACTGGATGGGAAACAGAAAGTACACCCCTGGGATTCCACCTGTGTCCCTGCTGGACAGGGGCTGTGCGTGCAGACTTGTCTAAACATGGGCCAAACTTTTGGCTAGGCTTATAAGGGTCTTGGGACCAATAGCTTTGTAAACTGCTATGATCCTCCTGTGTTTCATGCAAGAAATGTATGAATTTCTCTAGGCCATCTGCACTTGACTTTGGTGGTATATACACTCCAACAATTGTGATATGTTCCAGGGTTGTCATTATTGTCACAGTTACACAGTTTATAATGTTGGTGTTATCATTGGACATGTAATAATCACAGGTTTCATAATTATCTTTTATCCCTGTCATAACACCTGTACCTGATTTTTGTCTGTTACAATAAAAACATGTATACCCTGACAGAACTGGTTTCCAGTCATTAATCTTTAACCATGTTTCATAAACAACAAAAACATCAATCTTGTGGGAACGTAGCAAATGTTCCAATAAAAAAATATATCATTAATGCTCCTAGCATTAACAACCATCAGAGATGCATCAAATGTTGCTATCTGTGAACTGTTAAATTTTCAACCTGGCAAAAATCCTGCCTAGTGTTTGTCAAATATTGCAGAATGTCTACTGCAGAAATTCTCATCCCTGATCTTGACAGATTCATGTCATCCTTTCTAAACACGTGCCCAAAACTAGGCTTGAATGCTTTACACATTTCCCTTTTTTAAAACAGGACATTTTTTCCATGTAGATATTTACCCAAAAAACTTTTCATTCACAGTGACCTGACTATCCTTTCTATAGGTGATTTGTGAAAAATACATCCTAACACCAGTACAAGCTATACTAACTATCTAGTCTGTCAGTTAAATGAATAAAAACAGATCCATACGTCTTACATTAAGGCATTCCAAGGCTTGTCTCATCTTCTATTTTTGCTCCTAGCAAGCATAACACTGTTCAGTGTTCATTATCTTCTCTGCAGATATAAGCATCAGTTTCTCTAATAATTGAATCTCCAATTACAAAAATATTTTTGCTGGCCAGCTCTGAAGAGTCTTAACCTTCTAATACAGTAACATCTGCTGTATTAATTGTTATGAAGGATAAATCTTCAACACCATTAGTCTTATTAATCTCACTGTTTTCATTGTGTATTAAATTCTCATCCAGTTGATATTGTAAAGCCACAGTTTGAGCCATGTAATCAACTTCTGTCTTTCTCTTCTTTTTTCTTACAGTAATGTTCTTCAGTCTTTCCATGTTCAGTTTTGATTTCTTCCGATGTCCTTCAAGGATGCATCTGCAGTCCTTACATATGGGTTGTCCTGCCTCAGGCAGCCCTTGATCGGGCGATTCCAAAGTCTGGGTCCGGTCCCGTCGGCTGATCACCCTTTTCCCCGGACGTCAGGGCGCCTGGTATAAAGCCAGCCCGGCGCCTTTCATCTTCCTCTTTCTTTGCCGCCGCGGCAAACTTGAAGTCGCAGTCGCGCCGCGCCCGGCTCTGTGATTTCAGGCAGACGCCTCAGACGGATGATGGGGAGGCGCGCAGAGGCGAGATGTGTATTCAAGCAAATAGACTACAAAGGTGCGCCTGCATCAACAAAATACTGGCATTTCTGATACAATGCTGGCGCGAGCATTTCCTGCACCATCGGTCTGCTGCATCAACAAACTAATACCCACAACAATAGTACATAAACAGTTATGGGGTACATAAATTCCTACCACCCTCTTTACCCGGGTACGGCAATGAATCTTTGGGAACTTTCCTAAAACTCAGATGAGCTTCCATTTGATTCGTACAAGAAAGGAGGAGTTCGTACCACAGCGGGACAATGTACTGGCATGGATCCACCACGAATAATGGATGTTGCATCCAGACATTTGAATTTTCTTCAGATAGACAAGAATGGGGAAGGCCAGACATGGAAAGTGGGCGTGATCACTGGCCTGAATGCTCAAACAGTATATCATTCCACTCTTTTCCGTTAATGACCAAGGTCTTGAAGAAGATCAGAAAACAAAAGTGATTAAAATAGCCCCTGATAGGCCAAGATTGGGATAGTGCCCACTGGTAAAGGCATGTGTCCTTAGCATCACGCTGACACTCTGGCTGTGGCAACTATAACTTCTGACCCAACAACGCTACAAAAAATTACAAACTCCTAAAACACAGCCCTAAACCCTGCACCTGATACCTACCAAAATCGCCAGGATAAACTGTCAGAGATCTAAGATATCATCATGGAAACTCGGCCATGGGCTCAGAGAAAAGGGCAGGCAAATGGAAAAGATTGAACCTGGAGAGCACCTTAGGAGTCCCAGGATCAGAACATGGATGGACATTCCACATATCCTTACTTACTTGAATGCTTTGCTTGGCATAGTGGCCTTTCTTATGGCCTTTTAAAATTCATACTTCAGCTACTTCAGCAGCAACACTGATCCACCCACCTTTTCTTCCCCATCTTCTGAATAGTTTCAAAGAGGGATAAAAAACATCAACCAAAGAAAACCACCAGTGCCTACATGGGACCTTAACTATGTTGGAAAAATTAACTCTACCTCCCTTTGAACAGCATCTTTCAGAACTACAATTCTGGGGCACCTGGCATCTGGGGCAAGAAAAACTGAGGAAGATGGCGTCGGCTGACGCTTTATACCTAATGGCTCTCTGGCGTCGGGGAAAAGGCAAACTGTACTTTTCACCTGCCCCTTGCCTCTTTTCTTCTCCCTTCTGTGTTGGAAAAATTATGGCTTTTTCTGCAGACTGAAGGATCTGAAGTAGTTTACTTCATTTCCTCTTCAACATGTGGGTCTTCGGATCCGACACAGCCACATTTTCCAGCTATGGCTCCGAGCTCCAAGCACCTCCCCTTACCCATAAAATGCCTCCCTGTCTCCCTTCTCATCTCGTTTTCTGCCTGAGAGGAAGCAGTGTGATCCGAGCTCCAGAACGTTAGGGTGTTTGTTTTCTACTGTAAATCATAAACCTTTTCCTTAACCTTTCTGTCCCCGTAAGTAGTAGGCTTTTCTATCTTCCTCCCCTCTTTCCTTTCCACATGTGTGTGTGTGTGTGTGTGTGTGTGCCGGCCGGCTAAGGCATGGCGGATGCCCCGAAGCCAGGCTTCAAACAGTGCACAGTGTGTGGCCATAAGCTTTCTCTGGCGGATGGCCACACCCTGTGTGTGGTTTGCTTAGGGGTGGCTCACCTCCAGTGCCCCTGTCCTATTTGTGCTGGGTTCAATCCCAGGGCGTGTAAGGACAGGCGGGATAAACTGATTGTGAAGGGCCTGTTGCCCTCTTCTGCTGGGACCCAGGTCCCATCCACTCCTGCTAAAGCAGCGGCTGCTGCTTTGATTTCCCCTTCCACTGCCTCTGGGGAATCACCCTCCCATCAAGAGGTCTGGGGAAGGGGATAAAGCCAAGAAGGACCGGCCTCATAAACGATCCCCCGAGGCCAGCCCTCCGCCAAAGGTTAAACATGTTTCCAGGCCAGTGACACCTCGGCTCAGGTCTCCCAGGTTTTCACCTGAGCCCGAGGTATGGGTTAGCCGATTGCCCCATAAGCCTTCCCAACCTACTTTGGTGGTGTCCTCCCACTCCACTCGGAGCTTGTCCGAAGCGGTGATGGACAAGATGATGCAGAGGTTTATCCACACTCAAATCCAGACTGGGGGGGGTCTTGCCAAGTCCTTCTCCCACCAGAGCTGGCACCTTCCAGCCATTGTTTAGACCCATCACTCCTTCTCCAATCCGACCTGGGGTTTTGGAGTCATTGGATCCGAAGATGATCGGCGTCAAGGGGTTGGTGCCAACGGTACCCTGTACCTCGACGCCAGCGAGTGCCTTGTGTGTGTCGGATCCCAGCTCTCAGAGCCGTAGCCTCGGGGCCAGATCCGAGGGAGTGCTGTATGCTCCGAGCTTGTCAGAGAGAAGCATTCCCCTTGGCGTCTCAGCTACGGCTCCTTAGTCAGATTAGGAGGGAGCGACTTCCATTAGGTCAGCCCAGGAGGTCTGCTCCCCCTCAGCATTCGACGTGGTGGAGAGGGTTTTCGTAGGGTCGAGGCCTCTGACCATCTCGCCTTTGGAATCCATCCAGACCTCCCTGGCCTTGAGTGCAGTTCCGACCATCTTCCCCTCTCAGGGACAGCCTGTAGCCGTAGTGCCCAAGGAAGTTCCACTGTCAGAGCAACCCGCTTGCGAGACCACCCCAGACAGTCCCTGAGGATCCCCTGCAAGCATACGTGTAAAAGGAGGCACTTGGACTCTCCACCAGAGTCCCTCACCGAGGACATGGACCTGGATGAAGGGGAAGGTTCCCAAAGGTCATCCCTCGAGGATGTCTCCTTTGGAGACATTATGGGGGCCCTTTGCCAAAGGGGGGGGTGGTCTACCCCAAAACCGACATCCAGCGAGTCTGTGTTTCAGGAGGCATTCGGGTCGGGCCCATCTACTTCTTGGGTGTCCCCTCCAGCCGATCCACTTGTGGAGTTAATAACATCTAGGGCTTGGAAGGAGCCGGACACCATAGAGCCAATACCAAAGCATCCGAACAAGGTTTTAAGTCCTCCCACAGACAAGCTGCACTGGCACAAGGGGTCACCTGTATATGCAGTGAAGGTGGTGGCAGTGGCCACCAGAAAGGCGCTCGCACAGGAGAGCTCCACTGTCCATCCTCCTGACCGAGAGTCGAGGATGTTGGATCGTTTTGGGAAGGAAGCTTATGCTTGAGCAACCTTCTCCGTGAGGGCGCTGAACTATTTGGCACACATTATTCGACTCCAGTGAGATCTAGTCAGAGAAATCATGGAGTCTACTCCAGGGTCCATGTCGGCAGATGACAGGAAGACTTTCAATGTGCAAATGGCCATCCTTAAAGCTGTAGCGAAAACGTCTATATGTTTGCTCTTCCACTCCACAGAGGGAGCCGCACGGGCGGCAGAGACGGGCATTGCCATCAGGTGTCACGCCTGTCTCTGCTTGTGTTAATTCTTGGAGCTTTCAAGTCGTCTTTTACCAGCACCCCTTATGATGGTTCTTCTTTTTTCGGGAAGACAGTAAGAGAGACCTTGGTCCAGAGTGAGGAGGACAGGAAGACACTGTCTGCCATCGGTATCTGCTTCTCTCAGCCTCAAAGGTCCTTTTCCAGGAACCAGCGAGGCCAGAAGAAGATGTGGTTCCACAAGTCTCAGGCATTTTCCCGGTATGCTCAGGACTTGCTATCCCCCATAGGCATAGGGGGAATTGTCAAACGCCGCCTTAGAGGAAGAGGGGGGTCCTAAGAACTTCGGGTCCCGAGAACCTTTCTCTGACAAACCCCGGCTGCAGCTCTGAGGTGTTGCCCAACTGTCCATCACTGGATGCAGTTGGAGGGCCATTTGTCGCTACACCCACTAGGTTGGGGGTTGCCCGACTGTCCATCTCTGTAGGCAGTCAGGGGCCATTTGTCACTACACCCACTAGCTTGGGAGTCCATCACAACAGATCAGTGGGTGTTGTGAATCAGCGGGAGGAGGCAGCAGTGCAAATAGAATCACTGCTACGAAAGCGACTCATCCAACCGGTTCACCCCAGACTAGTCCAGATCCGGAGTTTATTCCAGGTTCTTTTTACTGCCAAAGAAGACAGGGGACCTCAGGTCAATTTTGGATCTGTCACAATTGAACTTGTCTGTAACCAAAACAAAATTCTGGACAGTCACGATTCATTCTATCCTGCCCTGTCTGCACGCCAGAGACTGGATGTGCTCGATTGATCTCCAGGATGCATACTACCACATCAAGATGGACAGGTGCTCCCGGAGGTTCCTTCACTTCTGGCTAGGAGCCAATTATTACCAATTTTGAGCCCTTCCCTTTGGTCTCACCACAGCCCCCCGGGTGGTCACCAAAGTAATGGTGGTAGTAGCGGCTCACCTGAGGCTTCAGGGCATTTAGGTCTTTCCGTACCTGGAAGATTGGCTCTTTGCTGCCCCTTCAGCGCATCTACTTTGTCAAGCCAGGGACTCCTTTCTTCTGCTAGCCAACAAGTTCGGCATCACAGTCAATATGAACAAGTCTGCCTTACTCCTGGTTCAGGTGTTGGACTTCATCGGGGCGAGGCACGACTGGACATGATACAAACAAGGGTGTTCCTCACATCAGACAGCTTATGCAGTCTGAGGTTACACGTCCTACACATTCTTCAGACTATCTCTGTCGACCAAAGCAGTGTTGAGGACTTTAGGTTCTGTGGCGGCCACAATCACTCTTCTTCCTATGGCACATTTCCATATGAGAGTACTACAGTGGACACTGGTGGTTCAGTGGTCTCTATTAGACCTCCTTTTGTTCTTTCCAGTGAGCATCTCGAAAGCATGCAGGGATTCCCTTTGGTGGTGGATTCAGTCTCTGGATCTACTCAAGGGACGCCCGTGTCAACCTGCCTTGCCAAAGACCACAGTGATCACGGATGCCTCCCTACTGGGGTGGGGTGGCACTGTTCGGGAAGCACAGTCCAAGGCACTGTGTTCTACAGATGAGAGCAGTTCTCCTTGCGTTGCAGACCCAACATGCTCATCTCCATCTAGAAACTATTGCAGTTCAGACAGCCAGTATGTCATTGGTCTGGTATATCAACGAGCAGGGGGGAGCCAGACCTTATCCCCTTTGTCGAGAAGATATGAGAGTGTGGGAATGGGCGATCCCCTCCGGTCGTTTTCTGGTGGCAACGCACATTCTGGGACGGTCCAACATTCTAGCAGACAGACTCAGCAGATCTATCCTGATGCCTTACGAGTGGTCTCTGAATCCTTCAGTAGCAGAATAGATCTTCCGAGAATGGGGCCGGCCTTGCTGCGATCTCTTCACATCTCCTTCCAACACGAAGTGCAACAAGTTTTTCACTCTAAACCCCCCTGCTGGGGGAAAACCCCCAGAGATGCTATGATTCATGCTTGGCCTCCTGGTCTTCTTTATGCATATCCTCGTCTTCCACTCGTATCAAAGTTTCTACAGAAAGCTCAAAGGCTGGGGAGCACTGTCATCCTCATCGCCCCATTCTGGCCTAGACAGGTTTGGTTTCCCTTACTCGGGTCTCATCTAGTTGTTCCAACATGGACTCTGGATCCAGTTCCGGATCTTATCTCGCACCCTTTGGGGATTCCACACCCAGATCTGGACAGTCTGAAGCTCACGGCTTGGCTGCTTCATTTCCAATAATTATTAGGACTCCCGGTTTGTCATCCCTTGTTAAGTCCATCCTGGTAGCGGCTCACAGATCTTCTACCAGGAAAGTTTATCATAGTAAATGGAAACGTTTTTATATATAGGCCACTCAGCAGTCCTTGGATCCTTTTACTCCACCTCTGTTGGCAGTTCTAGATTTTCTGGCTAGCATTTTTCAACAAGGCACCATTTCTTCTACGGTTAAGGTTCAGCTGGCAGCCATATCTAATTTTCACGTGGGGATTAATGTCTTCTTTGGCTTCCTCTAAACTGTGCAAGACCTTTCTTAAAGGTGCTTTTCTTCTTAGACCCCCCATAATGATCCTATCCGTCCATGGGACCTTACCTTGTTGCAGATGTTATTTTCTCCCCCTTTCGAGTCTGCAGTTTCAGTAGGTGATATGATATGTCTTTGGATTGTTACTGTTGGGATCCTTGGCTTTGCCTAGGCTAAGGTTGTGTCTGTTGGTTGTTTTGGTAGAAAAGGTGTTATTGGGTCGGGTGTCTGTTCTTGTTAGGCAGCAAACTTGATCTGAAGGGAGACAGGGATGCATTATGGGTAAGGGGAGGTGCTTGGAGCTCAGAGCCATAGCTGGAAAATGCAGCCGTGTCAGATCCGGAGACCCGCAGGTTGAAGACAAATGAAGTAGAACTACTCAGATGGAACGTTATAGTGAGTACATAACTTCTTTTTTCCTGATAGAAAAATTCATCATTCCCTGCAACCCATGTGTTGCATAACAAAGCAGTGTCCTTTTTACTGCATAATCTCTTTCCCTTACAGTCATTAATCAGTTTCTTTTTCTTCCTTGTTATTTGTCGTGAACATCTTCCTTTCTTTCTTTTTTGTTTTCTTCTAAACAAACTAGATCCTCAAATTGCTGAGTACTTGCATCCAGAAATCCAAAGTTGTCAGGGCATCCTCTTGTTTCATAGGGGCTGAATGATCTTTGCAGACAATAGATGCATCATTTCATAAATGTGTCCTATTTGTTCTATGCCTATCATTGTTTATTTCATCAGTCCAGGCATTAATATGTGAAACAAGATGTTCTTCATGTTTCACTGCTGCAGTCCTAACCATTGGGTTATCTATGCTGTGGTAGCAGTCAGTCGGTCTCAATACCAGAGTCAAGGTTTTGTGCGTCAGCTGCTGTCGCTTGCTGGGTGATGTCAGGTCATCCGAGCTATAAAGGACAGCAGGCAACGCCATTACTTCAGTCTTTCTTGCCGTGGAGCCCATAGCAGAAGCAATTCGCAACAGTGCCTGTCGGCTGATGTTCTTCGTCTCACATTGCTGCAGTCATAACCTGTGGGTAGTCCGCTGTCCTCGGTCGGCCCGAATACCAAAGGGTTAGGCTGACGTCGGTCATGGTCGCCCGGAGCTGACATCAGTACGTAGTAGTACTTAAGCGCATGACCAACGTCATATCCTCAGTCTTTCTTGCCGCGTGGTCTGAAGCAGAAGCAGCGTTTGCAAGTGCCGTTCGGCGTTCTGAAATTTTCATTTTCGAGTTTCAGACTGAAGACCAAGTTGGGCTAAGTACCCCGTTGGGGAAAACTTTTGTCTTTTCTTGCTTCAGTTAATCCGGATGTCAGAAAAAGTTAATAATTGTATTTCTTGTGGGAAACAGATACCTCATAGGGACTACCATTCTCTTTGTATTCCTTGCTTGGGGCCTGAGCACAACGTTGTTGGGTGTCGCTTTTGCACTAGATTTAATAAGCGCACCATTAAACGTAGATTAGACTGTGCTAGACTTGTTTTCGGTAAGCGGTGTAACTACAACATGCCGTCGGATACTCCGCTAAAAAGCGCCCTTTGAAAAGGAAAGAAAGTTTTAAGGTCTAAACCGGAGGAGTCCGTCGTTACTTGACGGTTCTATGGAAACCACGGTTGAATCTGTGGATCCAGCCGAGGCCTCGGCTGAATCCCAGGGGGAGCCTTTACTTTTGCAGGAGTTGGTCTCTCAGGAGTTGGGCCAGGCCGAGGGGGCTTCTCAAGTTTCTGTGGTTCCATCCTTACAAAAGGTTAGTAGGCCTTCTACTTCAGTGACTAAGGGGCCTGCTAAGTCTAAATCTGGTCCTACTGGTTCGGGACATAATAAATCAAGGCTACAAGTTTTATTTCCACACTTTTCCTCCTTTCAAAGGCATGCCAGACGTACCTCCTCAGCAAAGGCTGGAGGCGCAGGAACAAATTTCTTTGCTTTTACGGCTGGGAGCAATCCAGGTGGTTCCTCCTTCCGAAGTAGGCCTAGGGTTTTACTCTCGCCTTTTCCTAGTACACCAGAAAGGAAATTCTTGGAGGCCAATTCTGGATTTGTCCATTCTCAATACATACCTGGACATTCCAAAGTTCAAGATGTTAACTTTACAGCAACTTCTGCCTATGCTAGGCAAAGATCACTGGATGGTAACTCTGGATCTCAAAGAGGCCTATCTTCACATTCCTATCAGGCCCAGTTGCAGGAGGTTTCTGCGTTTCCGGGCTGGTACTTCTCATTATCAGTTCTCTGCATTGCCCTTTGGTTTATCTACTGCGCCCAGGGTGTTCACGAAGGTTCTGGCCCCTGTCATAGCATTCTTCAGACTGAGGAGAATTAAAATTTATCCTTATCTGGACGATTGCCTGATTCTTGCTCAAGACAAAGACAAGTTACTTCAGAATCTGCAGTATGTAATGGCAGTTTTAAGATGCCTACGGTATTCTGTGAACGAAATAAAGTCCAGTCTAGTACCCTCTCAGGACATGTGCTTTCTGGGTGTGAGACTGAATACAGCCTCTCAGATGGCTTTTCTGACCCCGGACAAACAAAGAACTCTTCACCTATACTTTCAGCAATTATCAGTACAGTCCAGGCTGACTGCAAGGACAGTCCTACAAGCCTTGGGGTTCATGGCATCTTGCATTCTAGTACTTCCCAATGCCAAACTGCATATGAGGAAGCTTCAATGGTATCTCAAAAGTGTATGGACTCAACACTGCCACGATTTGGACACTGTCATTCAGATAATACCTTGCATCCAGAAGGAATTCTTGTGGTGGGCACAGGAATGTCACCTAAACAAGGGACTCTCTGTGATCCGACCAGAGGCGAGTCAGATCATAACAACGGATGCCTCAGAACTGGCTTGGGGAGCACACTTCAATGGGAAATGGATTCAAGACACGTGGCCTCCCAGACTACAGCATTTGCATATCAACATGAAGGAGATGCTAGCAGTCCAGTTTGCTCTGTTGGCTTTCAAGGGCCTACTTCAGCCAGGACAGGTGTTGATTCAAACGGACAACACTACAGTCATGTGGTACATCAACAAGCAGGGGGGAACACATTCTTACCCTCTTTGCAGACCAGCAATGATTTTGTGGGAGACTGCTCTAAGTTTGCACATTTCTCTTCAAGCTCGGTTTCTGCCAGGAGCACAGAACTCCCTAGCAGATGTCTTGAGCAGACATATGGTGGACCCCCACGAGTGGAAATTGGATTCTCAGGTGTTCCAGCAGTTGACAATGGCTTGGGGAACTCCAGACATAGATCTGTTCGCTTCTCCTCTAAATTTCCAACTACCAAAATTTTGCACAAAGATGTTTCACCCAAAAGCTTGGAAAGTGGATGCTCTATCTTTCAGTTGGAACAACCTTCACGTTTATGCTTTCCCTCCTCTGCCTCTCCTTCCAAAGTTACTCTTGAAAGTCAGGAGGGACAAGCCTTGCATGATTTTAATAGCTACAGATTGGCCACGTCAGCACTGGTATCCTCTGCTGAGGAGTTTAATTCAGGAGCCTCCTTGGCCTTTACCACAGCTTCCTCACTTGTTGTCCCAGTCAAGCAGTCATTTGCTCAATGTCAGAGTGCAGTCCCTACATTTAACGGCCTGGCGAATTCTGTTTTAGAGCCTGTGGGGACTCAGCTTCCTCAACAAGTTTTAGATGTTCTATTGGAAGCTAGGCGGCCTAGCACCAGAAAAGTTTATGCTGGAAAATGGAAGAGATTTTTTCTTTGGAGCACAACAAAGGGCTTGGATGTCTCGGGGCCTAATTTGAGTTTTACTCTACAGTACCTTACTGAATTACTGGGCAAGGGTTTGTCTTTTTCCTCTGTGAAAGTTCATGCTGCAGCTATTTCTGCTCACTATGATTGTGACCCTCCTTTATTTTCGCATCCTTTGCTTAAACAATTTCTTAGAGGGGCAAAAAATATAAGACCCCCACGTAGAGCTCCTACTCCTTCCTGGGATCTCAATTTTGTGTTGGAGAAGCTTACTTTGCCTCCTTTTGAACCTGCAGCTACGTCTGAATTGAAATTTTTGTCTTGGAAGACTGCTTTTTTGTTGGCCATCACTTCTGCTAGAAGGGTATCTGAATTGCAGGCTCTCATGGCAGTTGAACCTTTTCTGATATTCCATAAGGATAGAGTTTCTTTGCGTACTAACCCTACCTTTATGCCAAAAGTGATTTCTAATGTGGCCTTGAACCAGTCTATCCATTTACCTACTTTTTATGCTGATCCCCAAAATAAAGGGGAAAAAGTTTTGCATTCTTTGGATATCCACAGACAGTTACGTTACTATTTGAGCAGAACTAAGGAGTTCAGACAATCTCAACAGTTATTTGTTTCTTGTGCTGTGACTTCTCAAGGGAAAGCTGTGTCTAAACAGACTATTTCAAAGTGGATTGGTAACTGTATTGCTTTTTGTTATTCCCATCATGGGAAGAATGTTCCTGCTGGGATCAGGCCTCATTCCACTAGGGCTACTGCTACATCTACTGCTTTTCTGAGGGGTGTAGCTACTAAAGATATTTTGGAAGCAGCTACTTGAGTTCAGTTCACACTTTTTCCAAGCATTACCATCTCCCTCTTTATTCTAAGTCCAGGGCTGGGTTTGCCACTGCAGTATTACAGGGCATGTTAGCAGCCCCTAATGCCTTTTAGTTTGCCAGCCTCCTTTTTTCCTTTGCTTTGGGATTCTACCCACAGGTTATGACTGCAGCAATGTGAGACGAAGAACATAGTACAGTTTTGTACCTACCATAAATGTAGATGTTAGGATCCACATTGTTGCAGTCCCTCATTGCTGCAGTCCTATCCTCCTTCCCCTCTGTGGTTGGGGTGGTTATTGTGGTTGTTGTGCCCTTGGGATTATTGTTGTTTTTCCTTTTCTGGTTGTTGGGCATTCTATTTTTCTTTTGGGTCTGGCCTTTTCCTTCTAAAGGCATTCTGACATCTGGGGCAAGAAAGACTGAGGATATGACGTCGGTCATGCGCTTAAGTACTACTACGTACTGATGTCAGCTCCGGGCTACCATGACCGACGTCAGCCTAACCCTTTGGTATTCGGGCCAACCGAGGACAGCGGACTACCCACAGGTTATGACTGCAACAATGTGGATCCTTGAACATCTACATTTATGGTAGGTACAAAACTGTACTTTTCCATATTTCGAACTTCAGCTGAAAACATCTAAAGCTAAGCACCCCGTTGGGGATCCTTCCTTTTTCTTGCACTAACTGATGTCCAAAAAAGTCAATAATTGTCTCACCTGTGGAAAGCAAATACCACAACAAAACTTCCATTCTTACTGTTTCACTTAGGCCCAGATCACGTCATACCCTGCTGTCGGTTCTGTGCCCTCTTTAATGCCAGAACTATTCATCGTAGAGCTCTGTTTGTAGCCGCATATTTTCGTCTTCCTTCTCTGATTACCGATATGGCGTTCGTCAGTCAGCAAACCGCAGATCTTTGGAAAAAACATAAAGATAAGGATAGAGACAGACTGTATAAGGCCAAGCCTTCTGACAACACCACTGATAAAAGGGTTTTCAGTTCTTCGTAATTCAGTGAGGCACTTTCGCAGCCCCTGATGCCCGACTCAGTTACTTCCCAGGCCTCTACTGAGACCCTTTCGGAGTCCTGTATGCCGCAGAAAACTGCATCGTCTAACGAGCCTTCGGCTGTATCTGCCTCGGTTGGGTCCGGAGCCGCTACGCAGGCACCAGCTTCCAAGGATACCGCTAGCACTTCAGAATTCACTTTAGGGCCTTCTCCCTCTCTTCCAACTAACACACCGATAGCACTGAGGGATACTCTTCAGGCCAGACTTAGAGCTACTCCAAAGAAAACCGCAAAAAGTCTCCATTCCACTACTCCCCCTCCTCAAATTAGAATACTTAAAATGGCAGAGGATCTCATCACTTTCATCCGGGGTAATCAGGCCACACCAGCCAAAAAGAGAAGGGGAACCTTCTCCAGACATCCGATCGGATTTAGACTCTGAGGGATCTCACTCCTCTGTTTTTGAAGAGGAAAAATCCTCTTACTGCTTATGAAGGCTTAGATGCAGAAGAATCTATTTCTTCTGCATCACTTCCGGAGGACTTTTCCTTTAGGGAAACCCTCCACACTCTCAGGGAACACTTCCAATGGGAATCGACGTGATTTCCCTCAATCCAAGAAAAGACTAAGAGAGTTTCTGGACCTACCCCAGCACAGGTCTCTGGCCATCCCACCCATCTTGGAGGTGGTAGATGATTACCAAGAATCCAGCCTTACCCCTGACAACCTTCCACCTGCCCCCAGAAAACCTGACAGATACTACAGGGTACCTGACTCTCATAAATTCCTCTACAGATATCCTATAGCAGATCCAGTGATTACTTAGGGACCTAAGGGAGTTAAGGCTACCTCTGCAAAGAATCCTACTCCCTCAGACAAAGAATCCAGGGCCCTGGATAGATGGGGTAAAAAAGTATATACTTTTGCAACTTTAACTATAAGGGTTCTCAACTGTCAGTTCCATATGTTAAAATATCAACAGAACACTTTGGAACTTTTGAAAACAGAAAATTTCTGCTTTTCCAGATTTTGCCAACAATAAAGAGAGCAAAATTACTGCACTCTTCATCTTCATCTCAGGTGACAAAGCACTCCTTTGGATTTGACGCCCTAGAAGCTTCTAGCAGGGCAATAGTGACAGGATCTGTTATCAGAAGACATACTTGGCTGAAGGAACAACCTCTCCCTGATCATGTCAAAGCTAAAATCATGGATGTACCTCTTGACAAAGAGACCGCTTGTTCAGACAGAAAACTGAAGAGGTACTTAAAAAGATGGAAGACGAAGCAAAATCCATTGCAGACTGTTAAAGATGTTCTAAGTACAACCTCCTAGGTTTAGCAGAAATTTTCCCTCTAAACACTGGTCCTTTCCTGCACCAAACAGGCAGGCACAAGGCAAAACCCGTAGGGACAGACCCACCAGGACTAAAACTCAGGGCCAGCATAGATCAAAACAGTGGCCCCCCCTCAAACACTAGAGCAGGGAGTTCAAAAGCAACCCTGTATGGAAAAAACTCTCAGTGACTCCCTTTCCCATCTCTGCCTGCCTCCACCACACCAAAAGCTAGGAGGAAGGCTGTCTCTATGCAGAGAAAATTGGAACTCTATAAACAAAAGATCAATGGGTCTTAAAAATCATTGCTCAGGGGTACAAATTCAATTTCCAAGAACTAACACCTCCAAGAGGAGTCAGATCCCTCTGAGTCTAAATCCGATTGGATGTCTGGAGAAGGTTCCAAACCAGTGGGCAGAAGCACTAAAACAAGTGCAAAACCTAATATCCCTAGGGGCAATAGAACCTGTACCTCCAGAACAAGTTGCAAAAGGATTCTATTCCAGACTATTCCTTGTTACCAGGAAAGAGGGGACTTGGCGTCCCATCCTGGACCTATCCTTTCTCAGTACCTTCCTGGTAATCCCAAAATTCAAAATGCTTACCTTACAGCAGCTTCTACCAGTGCTGCCAAACAAAGCTTGGATGGTCACCTTAGACCTAAAGGATGCTTACCTGCACATCCCAATAAGGGAATCATGCAGAAAATTCCTGCGCTTCAGAGCAGGATCACTATTCTCTGCTTTACCCTTTGGCTTATCTACAGCTCCCAGGGTATTCACCAACTGTCTAGCTCCTGCCATTGCCTTTTGCAGGCAAAACAGATTTACCCTTACCTGGATGACTGTCTCATCCAGGCAGACTGCAAGGAACTGCTCCTGCAGCCACCTCTCATTTGTAAAAAACCCTAATCACCTCTCTGGGGTTCACTATCAATGAAAGGAAATCAAAACGGACACCTACCAGGAAAAATCATATTTCTGGGAGCCTTACTGGACACAGAACAGCAAATGACTTTTCTGTCCCCAGAAAAACAAAGTTTCTTACCAAAATACTTCACTGCTCTGGCTTTCCAAACCCAGCTTTCTGCCAGAAAGTTCCTGCAAGCTCTAGGGAACATGGCCTCACTGCATCCTCCTGGTACCTCCGGCCAGACTTCACATGAGGAAAATTCAGTGGTACCTAAAGAACCTATGGTGTCAACACTCACAATCTCTGGACACCTCCCTGCCTGTGATCCCTTGCATAAGATCCGAGTTCCTCTGGTGGGCCCAGGCCTGTGCTCTGAACAAGGGACTTCCATTCACCCTTTGTCCATCAGCCCAGACCTTAACTACAGATGCTTCGGACATAACCTGGGGCACCAACCTAGAAGGCAGATGCTCCCAAGGTCTCTGGGATGCACAAATACTACCCTTGCACATCAACCAAAAGGAAATTATAGCAGTACAAAATGCTCTGGCATCCTTCAAACTCTACCTCAAACCAGGGGTTCTTCTCATAAAAACAGACACCACAGTCATGTGGTACATCAACAAACAGGGAGGGACTCTATCTTACCCCCTGTACAGACTAGTCATGAACCTGTGGCTAGCAGCCTCATCCAAGGAGACTATATCTTATAGCCCAATACCTACCGGGCATCAACAACACCGTGGCAGACCACCTAAGCAGAAACCTGCTGGACCCACATGAGTGGCAAATCCACAGAGACATTTTTCTGCAACTTACCCACACATGTGCCCCCCCACCCCCACCCCCAGGTGGACCTCTTTGCCTCTCATTTAAAGCACCAAGTACAGAAATTCTGCACCAGGGAGTATCATCACCTAGCCTGGAAGGTTGATGCCCTGCCTTTCCCATGGAGTACCCTCTTTGTGTATGCATTCCCACCTCTACCTCTCATTCTAAAAGTACTAATCAAGATAAGGGAGGAAAAACCAAGAGCAATACTTATTGCCCCAGATTGGCCCAGACAGCATTGGTACCCACTGCTGCGCAGCCTATCTCACCAGCCTCCCTGGCAGCTACCTCTGATGCCTCACCTGCTATCCGGGGGGGGAGGGAACAATATTGCACCCAGACTTTCGGACACTCAAGCTCTCAGCATGGCTTATTCTACCAAAACCAACAAGGAATCTATGCTAAGCAAGCAAGTCCTTGACATCATCACAGAAGCTAGAAGGCCCAGCACCAGAAAATCTTACGCTGGAAAATGGAAAAGATTCTGCTCCTGGAGCCAGTCAAAGGGGGCAGACATACATCTGCCCTCCATTCCTCTTATTCTAGATTATCTTGCTGGGCTTCTTAATAAGGGTCTCTCCTTCTCCTCCATAAAGATCCATGCCTCTGCCATCTCGGCACACTTTGATACAGAACAGCCATTGTTCTCCCACCCTATTATCAAACAATTCCTTAGAGCAGCCTCTAATATCAGGCCTCCCAGAAGACAGCTCACCCCAGCCTGGGACCTGAACTATGCTTTAGAAAAGCTTACTCCGCCTCCCTTTGAGCCTACAGCATCCTCAGAACTAAAGTACCTCTCTTGGAAGACTGCCTTTCTCCTGGCTATCACTTCAGGCAGGAGAGTGTCAGAGCTTCCAGCCTTAATGGCCATTGAGCCATTTATAGTCTTCCATGCAGACGGGGTCTCCCTGAGAACCAATCCCTCCTCCATGCCAAAGGTGGTCTCTGAAGTTACCCTCAACCAGGCCATTCACCTGCCCACTTTCTTCCCTAACCCTCAGAACAAGGGGGAAAGGATACTGCATTCTTTGGATGTGCACCCGCAACTCAGATTTTATCTGGATCGTACAAAGACATTCAGGAAAACTGACTAGCTCTTAAAACAGGGGCACAGGGGAAACCAATATCCAAACAGACCATTTCCAAATGGATAGCACACTGCATCCAATTTTGCTACTCCTTGCATGGAAAACCACTCCCTAGGCCCATCAGAACCCATTCCACTAGGGCAACCTCTACTTCCATAGCATTCCTCAGAGGGGTACCCACCAAGGGCATCCTGGAAGCTGCCACATGGACTTCAGTCCGCACCCCTTCACCAAACATTACCATCTGAACCTATTCTCAAAAGCTAGGGCTGGGTTTGCCTCTGCAATTCTGCAGGTCATGCTTACCCAATCTTAAGTTTCTATTAACCTTCCACCCTTCTCCTCAGCTTTGGGAATCTACCCAATGGTTAGGACTGCGACAGTGAAACACGAAGAACATAGTACAGTTGTGTACACTCACCATAAATGGAGATGTTCGAGTGTGTTCACTGCTGCAGTCATGCTTTCCCTCCCTCCTTCCCCCTGATATCTACTTTCCTTAGAGAGACACATTTTTCTATGGGGGTCTCTGACCACAGGACTACTACTATCTATTAAAATTGGACTTCTTTGGTTGGTTAAGGCAAGAAAAACTGAGGTAATGGTGTCACCTGCTCTCCTTTACAGCTAGGACGACCTGACGTCACCCAGCAAGTGACAGCAGCTGACGCACAAAACCTTGACTCTGGTGTTCGGACCGACTGAGGGCTACCACAGCATGGATAACCCAATGGTTAGGACTGCAGCAGTGAACACACTCGAACATCTACATTTATGGTGAGTGTACACAATTGTACTTCCTCCAAGCCATGCCAGTTGCACAAGTGCATTCATCATCATCAAAGTCTAGATTTACTTCTGACAATGGTAAGCAAATCATCCAACTTTTGACACGAGGAACACAGATCACCAGTTTTTGTCAGCTGTTGCTTTTAAATATGCATAGCATTTATTACACTGTACAAGATACTGGTGCATTAGCAAATCATTAATTGCATACTCATTTAAGGAATCCATATTCAGCTTCAGACGAATAAAATACTGTAAAAGATAAGAATAATCAAAAACAGTAACCATAGAATTCAAAGAGAACTTAAACCAACATCTATGACAAAAAATCACACCTGCAATGTACAGCTAAATAATAAATTAAGTACATTAAAGTTGTGACCATACAAGTTCTGCAAACCAGACAAAAGTTGTAATTCCTTTACTTCACGCGCTTGCAGTAACTTCTGCTCACTATCGTTTGCAGTTGCACTTCTTTTTAACAGTAAAGATCAATAAATCACAAAGCAAGGTAGGATTGTTTAGATATGCTCAGGATTTTCCTCTCTGCAGTCTGTGTGAATTTATAGCTGTCTAGGCCCCTTGGGGTGGCTAGAGCTTGCTTGTCTAAAACCTGTCCCTTTCTAACAACCAACAGTGAAATTAAAGGTAAAACAACAAAATATGAATTAAAGTAAATCTTAACAAGCTTTCCCTTCCTACCTACAAATAATTAAAAACATTGATAACAAATACAATATAAATTCAAATAAAAATTTTCTTACCAGTTAAGTCCACAGTAAATCACAAACCAAGGTCGGATTGTTTAGATATGCTCAGGATCATAAGCAATTTATGTCTTCCCTTATATAGACAGCTCATTTCTGGCAACTTCTCATGATTCACAGTTAATTTGGTTCAGGAATCTTGGCCAAGCCACTATGGGAAAGTCTCAGTTTTCGCCATCTTAGATTATGATCTTTTGTGTGTCTCATGCGGAGCATGATTTGTGGTGGCACAGCTCTTAAAGATAGAAGAAGTGTTGCTTGTCCAGCATGGCAAAGCTGTTGGTTGGGACTCTGACCTTCCTCATTGTCCTTTGTTTGATGGCAGTAACCATTGTATGAGTCCGTGATTCCTTGACTGAGTGTTTTCTCACTGCCTTCTCTTTTCAGTGAAATAGGAGAAAGGACATCTGTCAGATCTCTGAAATCACAAATGACAAATAGGAAAGTTGGTCCAACTAATCTAGTATCTGCAGGTATGTGCTTCATCCCCCACAGCTGTTTTCCCTTTATTAACGGTGATTTTTTGAGATCCCTCCTCCACTTCTTGTTGTAAAGCTTGCTTTTGAGGATAAGACAATACCAGGGTTGTGATATCCATCGTGGAAACGTGGATTTGTGTCTATCATTGGATGCTTACGTATCAGACTACAAACAGACAGCAGTACCAGTGAGTACTGCTGCTATTACTACAACTTGTATAGGAATCCCTGCCAGCTCTGGTAGTGTAGGAGGATGAATCCCTAACTACGGCCCAGGTGAGCCAAGTTTGATTAGTAGTTTGGGCACTTGATAGAGCTTATAGAGAGTATATCGGTGTGTCCATCCTAGGAGTTTGAGGTGTATGCTGATGAAGGCACATCATTAGGCTCTGCATGTCAATAGGCTAAGGAAGCATGGGTACCTTAAAGCAAGGGCATCCTCAAAAGAGATACCACATTGTCCACCCAACCTCCCAAGTAAAAAATCAGCTTGCTGGTGAGGACAACGACTTAGAAAAGCCCGGTCACTAACATATGTGGTTCTTCTAGCTGAGCTTTCTGGCCCTCTTCCCAGATCACCAGTGATACCCTCAGCCAGTGAGTAATACAAATCCGACATTGCTTTTCTCAGTCCCCTCCTCTTCCATCACATACTGTTGTAACAAGGACAGAAGCTATGGAAGAGCAGGTGATGGACAGCTGGGACAGGGAACAAAGTTTATTCATAAATTTTGTTAACTGTTTTCTCTGCATTACTTTGCAAAAGAATTGATGTCAGGGAGGTGGGGGGGCTAAAGAAAGTATTTGGGTGTTTGAAACTGCACAGTGGAGTTTAGTGATGCTGTTTTGTGCAAAAGGCTGCAGCACATATGGCAACATATTTGCTTTGTTCTGGTGCATGGCCTTTCTCCGTGATCATGCAGCCTTGGTAATAGTTTAAGTAAAAGGAGTATATGGAGCACCCTGTAAATTAACAGTCCCTCCAGGAAAAAATAACATGCAATTTATTTTACTTTTATGTGAGTTTTCAGTAATACTGCTTATTGTCTGCATATGTATATGGTTTGATTCTGGTTTCTTTAGTTTTAACACAAATCCTTCTGTCTCATTTGATGGTTACACATGAATCTTCTACACACCCCTCTTGTAAATTTGTGTTTGGGCACTCCTTCTGGGCCCATCTCATTTGCTCACTCAGCTGAGTACAATGAGATCATATTTTGATTTCAGACACTCCTACTAGTCCCATCTCTCTGTACAGAGTAGATAAAGCTGGAGAGAGCATTTGGGAAGGACAATCCCTGTAGCCTCTTAATGCTGCTGTGTTTCCCCCTCGGGAAAAAAATTATACTTTTATTCAACTGTTCTTACTGAAACTGTCTTAGTTTGATGTTCTGTGTGCTCTTATCTATTCAGCTGCTCTTGACTTACTCTGCACTTATTATTGCGTGTTAGTAGCCTCCTAATTTACTGCATTCTGCTCTTGTTTTTAGTAATTTGTTAATTACAAATAAAAATTTTAACTTTGTTTCCTGCCTTTCCTGTAAATAGTCTAGTCCAGATACAGATTTGCTGTATCCAGGACTGTATGTAAGCTTCTGAGCCCCCCCAAGCCTTTCTGTGTTGGAGGGAAGCCTTCTAGCTCATCAGTGGGAGTGGTAAGCATTACATAGTTTATCTACCACAAGAGGAGTGGATTCTGGCCCAGAAATTGTAGTTTATTGGCCGTTTGAGAAGTCTTTCCATCTCTTTCAACTTTCTGGTTTAAAAGCCTGCATTTGCACTCGTTTCCCACCTTTCCTGTAACTACCCTAGTCCAGATAAAGATTTGCTGTATCCAGGACTGTTTGTAAGCTACTGAGCAGTGCCAAAGTCTGCTCTTCAATTTTTTTCTCTTAGATCTGCTTGTTCTCTCCTCTCCTGCACTTTTGCTAGCTTATTAGTCTAGCACTTTACCAGGTTTCTTGTAGCAATTATTGTAGTACACAAAAGTGCTATCCGCACTAAACGTTCTACAAGGAAACGGCTCCAGTACTTATTATTAATGCCCACCCCTCCAGGCATGTCTAAAGGTCTGTTCCCTGTGCTTTCTTCTATTAACCTGGTGAACTTCGGCATCCTGAGGCAATGTAGCAACTGCCTCATGTACACCGACAACCCTCTCCTCTTAGCTTCCAACACTCAGACTTGCGAGAGATGCACTTGTATATCCAAATTGGAAGCCACGCACTCTCCAACCAACACCAGAATAGCTGGTCAAGAGGAGAAGGTCAACACTTGCACCACACCACATGGAACACATCACCGTCCAGAACACACACCAGCACTGCCTTCACATAAAAACACAAACCGCACACCCACTTTTGTGGAAGCTCTCAATAAAAATCTACCCAAACAGCAGAGACAGCTAAGGCAGGAATGCACTCTACCACCGCAACCCAACACTAATCACGAGACACATAACGCTCCTAAACAGTATGCCACTCAACTAAAGCTCCTAAGGCAAGACAGCATGCTCAACACACTAGTCATAGGTGACTTGATAGTGAGGCACACTGATGTCCCACTCACTAGGTTGAATAAGGAGACAGTAACAGCTGCCTGTCTGGTGCCAGGATCCGCCACATAATGCGCGCAGTCAGGTCCCTCAACAACAGGTACAAATATGACTCTGTCATTGTACACGTGGGTTTTAATGACCTGAGATGTACCTCCCTGGACTACATGAAAAGAGACTTGGAGGAGCTCTCAGATTATGTAGCCCAGGCGGGTATAACCCTGGCCCTGAGCAGCATCCTACCATCACCCAGAATGATACCACAGTACAAGCAGAAAATGATTGATTTCAACAATTGGCTAAGTTTCTGATGTCACTCTAAGGGGATCCAGTATCTATCTGCCAGGGATGACATGATTGACAGACCTCAATGCTTTGCCAGAGATGGCCTGCATGTGGCACCCCTCTTGCCACCCCTATAGTGCCTTTTTAGGTGGTGTTCCAAGGATCAAATTACCACCATAACAGCTACAAACAAATGCAATCTGAGGCTCATGCTGCACAGTGCTAGAAGTCTAAATCTCAAAATGCAGTCGCTCGAAGCACTCCTTAAAATGGAGAACATCGACATTTGTGCTATAACAGAGACCTGGTTCAAGGCAGCAGATAGCACCCCTACACTACCAGGCTATAACTCTTTCCACACCTTTCGGCCCCAGAACTTGGACAGAAGCTCCAAAGGCAGTGGTGTTTCCATATTCATAAAGGATGTGCACACCCCCAGACTGGTAGCCCAACATAACACATCAGAGATGCTTCAGGTGCAACTAACACTGGGTAAGACAGTGATTTATGTCGTAGCCTGCTACAGATCCCCAACCATGTCCCAAGACTTTGCACTCCATGTTTCTAAGCACCCTGGAGAATATTAGGGACCAACCTAACACATTCATACTAGGCGACTTCAACTACCCCTCCATTAACTGTACCCCTCCATTAAATGCACTTGCCCAACGATGTCCTTCAAGGATGCATCTGCAGTCCTGACATATGGGTTGTCCTGCCTCAGGCAGCCCTTCGGTCGGCCGACCATTTCTGTAGATAAAACTCCTCCAGCACGTGGTGCAGCCAGGCCTCCTGTATCCATGTCCATTAAGGCCTTTACACGTGCTAAAGCTGCTAAACAGCCAAAACCTCTCCCTCCCAAGGCTATTCCTCAGGGATCCACTACCGGTTCACAAATTTTAAGTTTAGCTGAGGACCTTATTTCCTTAATCAGGGGCTCTCAGCCACATCCAGACAGGGCCTCTCAACCTCCTCCAGGCAAAAGGCCCAGGGTTGAGCAGACAGATCCCCAGTCTTCTGATGAGGCCTCAGATGACTCTGCCCATTCAGACTACCAGGAGGAGGCCTTTCCGGCCTATAAGGATTGTGATGCAGAGGAATCTATTCCCTCGGCCTCCCCCCCTGAAGAGTTGTCCTTTGGGGAGACCCTTCACTCCATGAGAGAGCATTTCAAATGGCAAGGCCAGGAATTCTCTGATTCCAGGAAGAGGTTAAGGACTTTTTTGCATTTACCTCAGCATAGACCTTTGGCTATTCCTCCTGTTTTAAATGTTATAGAAGATGTGTACTCTGAGTCTAGTATCTCCCCTGACTCCCTTCCTCCGGCTCCTGTCAAACCCGACAGGTACTACAGGGTCCTGGACTCACATCTATTCCTTTACAAGGGCCACTCTGCTGACCCAGAAACTATTTCCCAGGGCCCTAAAGGGGTTACAACCACCACTAATAAGAATCCTCTTCCTTCTGAAAGGGAATCCAAGGCTTTAGAGAGATGGGGTAAAAAAGTGTATACTTCTTCCACACTTTCTATGAGAGCATTAAATTGTCAATTCCATATGATACAGTATCAAGAGTATCTGTTAGATGAATTGCATAAAAAACTAACCTCGCCTGAACCCCTAGATCGCAAGGCGCTTCAGGATCTGGTGCATAACTCCCAACAGGTTAGCAACCATTTCTTACAGTGTGGTTAAGATGCATTAGAAGCTTCATGTAGGTCAGCAATGACAGGTGCAGTCATACGTAGACATGCTTGGCTGAAGGAACAAACACTGCCAAATCATGTTAAAGCAAAGCTTCTGGATGCACCACTGAAAAAACAAAAGTTATTTGGTTCCACGGCTCAAGAGGTCTTAAAGAAATTTGAGGAAAAGGCTAAATCAGTACAAACAGTCAAAGATTTTCTCCAGGTCCAACCACCAAGATTCAGCAGAAATTGGCCTTCTAAGAATTGGTCCTTTCCAGACACAGAAAGATTTCAAAGAGGCAAAAACAGGCGTGCCAGAGGTAGAGGGCAAGCTCGAGGCTCCTACAGAGGACGTCAATGGCAGCCTCCTAACCAGAAAGGTAATGCAGGACCTACAACTACTGCACAAGGACAATCTCAATGACTTGACTTTGACCCCGCCAACCAGGGCTCAATTGGAAGCACCTTTGGGCAGAAAGCTGTCTTTATTTTCAGAAAATTGGCACAGTATTACAAAGGACAAATGGATACTGCAAATAATAGACAAAGGATGCAGATTCCATTTTCATACATTACCAAAAAGACAAGGCATGCCAAACCTGCCAACAAATCAAAGGGCAGAGGCTTTCAAGCAAATTTCCAACCTACTACAAATGAAAGCAATAGAAAAGGTTCCTTTCACAGAACAAGGCCAAGGATTTTATTCCAGACTATTCCTTGTTCCAAGAAAAGAAAAGCAATGGAGGCCTATTCTGGACTTGTCCGCACTGAATATTTATCTCATTGTGCCAAAATTCAAAATGCTGACCTTACAGCAACTCCTTCCCATGCTGGGCAAAGGGTCCTGGCTGGTAACTCTAGACCTCAAGGAGGCATACCTGCATGTCCTTATCAGACAAAGTTGCAGAAGACACCTCAGATTTCTTGCAGGTTCAGAGCATTATCAATTCTCAGCATTGCCCTTTGCCTTATCTACTGCGCCCAGAGTATTCACGAAATGCCTGGCATCAGTAATTGCACATTGCAGACTTCAGGGGATTCAAATATACCCATACCTGGACGACTGCCTTATACAAGCGGACAGCCAACAAACATTGGTAAAACACTTGAACTATGCCATCCGCCTACTACAGGCCTTGGGATACACAGTCAACATTCAGAAATCAAGACTTGTTCCATCCCAGCGAATAATTTTCCTGGGTGCAAAACTGGATACAAACACCCAAATGGCTTTTCTCACAGAAGAAAAACAAGAACAATTACCGGATTATTTCAGAAATCTGACAACACAAACCCAGCTCACTGCAAGGAAAATCCTGCAGGCCCTGGGTTTCATGGCATCTTGCATTCTTCTGATTCCACAAGCAAGGCTGCGTATGAGGAAACTACAATGGTACTTAAGGAGTCTATGGTCTCAACACAGTCACAGCCTAGAAGCTTTGATCCCCCTCATTCCATGCCTTCAAAAGGAATTTCTGTGGTGGGCACAAGCAAGCCAGACAAACATGGGTCTGCCTTTCAGCAAGCCACATATCAGCCAAACCATTACAACGGACGCCTCAGACCATGGATGGGGAGCTCACATGGAGGGCAGATGCATTCAAGGACAATGGACACAAAAAGAATTGCGCCTGCACATCAACCAAAAGGAAATGCTGGCAGTAATACATGCAATCGAGGCCTTCGAACACTTCCTACATCAAGGTCACCTGCTAATAAAGACAGACAATACCACAGTTTTGTGGTACATAAACAAGCAAGGAGGTACCCATTCCTACCCTCTTTGCAGGCTGGCAATGAATCTTTGGGAACTTTCCCTAAAACTCAATATAGAGCTGCAATCCCAGTTCGTACCAGGAAAGGACAATGTACTGGCGGACAGCCTAAGCAGAAACATCATGGATCCACACGAATGGATGTTGCACCCAGACATTTTTCTTCAGATAGCACAATCATGGGGAAGGCCTGACATAGATCTTTTTGCCTCCCACCACAACCATCAACTGAAGAAATTCTGCACAAGGACATACCATCCTCCAGCATGGAAAGTGGACGCCCTCTCCTTCAGCTGGAATACTCTAACAGTATATGCATTCCCACCTCTACCGTTAATGACCAAGGTCTTACTGAAGATCAGGACAGAGCAACCAAAAGTGATTCTGATAGCTCCGGACTGGCCAAGACAACACTGGTACCCCACTGTTAAAGAGCATGTCACGCACGAAACCGTGGCCTCTACCACAATGGCCACTTCTTCTGACACAGCACAATTACAAAACTCTGCACTCCAGCCTAAAAACCTTGCAGCTGACAGCCTGGAAAATACCTTGACTCCTCACCAGGATAAACTATCCAAGAGGGTAAAGGATATCATCATGGAAGCTCGGCCTTCCACAAGAAAGGCATATTCAGCAAAATGGAAAAGATTTCGTACCTGGAACACCGCAAAGGGTCAAGATCCGACAGTGATGAGCATTCCACATATCCTTGAATACTTGGCTGAAATGCTCCATAATGGCCTTTCTTATTCTTCCATAAAAATTCATGCTTCAGCAATTTCAGCAGAGTACAACACTGATCCACCTGTATTTTCTCATCCTCTGCTAAGGCAGTTTCTAAGAGGATAAAACATCAACCCTCCAAGGAAACCACCAGTGCCTACATGGGACCTTAACTTCATGTTGGAAAAATTAACTCTACCTCCCTTTGAACCAGCAGCATCTTCAGAACTACAATTCCTGTCTTGGAAGACTGCCTTCCTTCTGGCCATAACCTCAGCAAGAAGAGTATCTGAGTTACAGGCCCTCATGGCAGTACAACCATTTCTCATTTTTCATCAGGACAGAGTTAGGGTTGCCACCTTTCCAAATGCCCAAAGTGGGACATTTGAGCTACAAACATCAGATTTTGCAGGGCAAAACATACCCACGGCCAGTACAAAGGACAGAACTTCAGTTTTTTGCCTGAATAAAAGTCTATTCTTGTAGCATTTTAGTTCATTATTCTGTTTCTTATAACATTTAGGTGTTTCAGATACAGAATAACTGTTTTATGCAACTATGACATAAAATATAGAAAAAAATTTTGTCCTAAAATCTCAGGACATTTGCCATTTTTTCACATTTTTTGCAGGACACAACTGCCCAAAGAGGGACTGTCCCTCGCAAAGTGGGACAGGTGGTAACCCTAGACAGAGTCTGTTTGAGAACCAATCCTTCATTCATGCCAAAGGTGGTATCCAGGGTCTCACTGAACCAAGCTATTCACCTGCCTACCTTCTTTCCAAATCCACAAAATAAAGGAGAGAAACTTCTGCATACCCTGGACATTCACAGACAGTTGCGCTACTACTTGGACAGAACTAAGACTTACAGAAAAACTGACCAACTCTTTGTAGCATATGCTGCTGGTGTACAAGGAAAAGCAATTTCCAAACAGACAATTTCAAAATGGATAGGAAATTGCATTCGATTCTGTTACTCTTTTCATGGAAAAGCTGTGCCAGCTAACATCAGGCCTCATTCCACCAGAGCAACAGCCACCTCTACAGCCTTCTTAAGAGGGGTGGCTACAAAGGACATTTTAGAAGCTGCTACATGGAGCTCCGTGCATACATTTTCCAAGCATTACAACTTGCCTTTATATTCCAGATCCAGAGCAGGCTTTGCTACTGCAGTCCTGCAGGGCATGTTGGCTACACCATCCTTTTCTTAGGTCCTACCACCCCCAGCTTGGCTATGGTATTCTACCCATATGTCAGGACTGCAGATGCATCCTTGAAGGACATAGTACAGTTTTGTACCTACCATAAATGTAGATGTCCGATAGGTATGCATCTGCAGTCAGGTTTTCCCTCCCTCCTACCCCTCTGTGGTATTCTTTGGGTACCTATCCCTCATTTTAGCTAGCTGGGGTTATCTTTTATGGTGTATTTGTTTTTTATTGCAGTGCATGTTTGGAATTTTTCCATCTCTCCAAATTTAGCCTTCCTTAGAGGGCACCTGGCATCTGGGGCAAGAAAAACTGAGGAAGATGGCGTCGGCTGGCGCTTTTATACCCCAGGCGCTCTGACGTCGGGGAAAAGGGCGACATCAGCCGACGCCGGACCCAGACTTTGGAATCCGGCCGACCGAAGGGCTGCCTGAGGCAGGACAACCCATATGTCAGGACTGCAGATGCATACCTATCGGACATCTACATTTATGGTAGGTACAAAACTGTACTTTTCCTGGGGTTCATTAATTCCAATGCCCTGGACCAGCACGCTCTTATCCCCACTAGAGGTAGCAACATCCTTGACCTCGTCATTACTAGCATGGGCAACCATTGCTCTACACCAATAGTAATCTCCTCCCTGGTTAGATCCGACCACAAACTAATCACCTTGGAAATCCACATCCCTCCCACCACCCTCCCCAAAGGTAGCCACCATGAAAAACTTCTCTAAAGCTAACTTTGGGCTCCTAAAAACAGAGGTGACTAAATTTACGGCACCCATGCAAATGGATAATAGTTGTATGACTGCCGAATCTTACACCAATGCACTGTATGAACACGTACACAAATGCATGGATCTCTCCATACCCAATAGAACCAAGATGCTCTCCTCCAAAAAAGGAAGCCAATCTAGTGGTCCCCTGCCATAAACAAACTCTACAACAGAAGGAGGAAACTAATGTTGAATAAGATGAAGTCCCAAGACTAGAAAAACTCCCTTATCAGCCTCAACAAAAAGTTGAGATCCCTCATCAAATCCTCTAAAGCTAGCTATGAAAACAGAATTGCAGCAGACAGTAAAAACAATCACAAGGTCTTCTGTAGTTATGTAAAGATTCTCCACGGCAATACCCAGATTTGCTCTGAACTACTGCACAATGGCACCTCCTTTGCCAACAGATATTGCCAGTATACAGGGTGACAGATTCAGTGCCAACTTTATCCCCCCCCCAAAGGACCAATCACAATACCAGTAAATTGCCAGGCACCAAGTATTACTGCTGCACAGGTTAAAACAGCACTGTCCAAGGCCAAGAATACAGCTTCTATGGGACCTGACAGTATCCATGGCTGTGTTCTTCATGAACTACATGAGTGAACTGGCACCTCACCTGTGTGCCCTGTTCAGTCACAGCCGCACTTCAGGCTTTGTCCCTACCGAATGGTGTACTGCTACAGTCATCCCTCTCCACAAAGGAGGAGTGACTACAGACCCTGGGAACTATCAACCCATTAGCCTGACGAGTCTGATATGCAAAGATATGGAACGCTTCATCATGGACCTAATAAACAAGGATATAGGGAATCTCCACACTCTGGATCACACACAGTTTGGTTTTGTGAAGTGTAGATCATTCCTGCTCAACTTGGGCAACTTCTTTGAGTCAAGTCACCAGAGCTGTGGATGAAGGCAAGGTGGTTCATACAGCCTACCTTAATCTGGCCAAGGCCTTTGATACCATTCCCCACTCAGGAATCATAGAAAAACTCACTAAGCTAGGCATCAACCCCTATATCACTAGGTGGGTTGCAAACTGGCTCACAGAACCCACAGTGTGAAAGTAGCTGACTCCAAGTCAGACTGCCGAATTGTCACGAGTGGAGTCCCACAGGGTTCGGTCCTGGGTCCTCTCCTGTTTGGTAACTACTTCTCTGAAGTCCAGACCAACACGAAGGGACTCTGGCTGACAAAGTTCACAGATGATTGCAAGTTGGGAGCTATTATTAACTCCCCAAGTGATGTTAAAATCCTACAGAATGGCCTCACTGAGACCAACAACTGGTGTCAGAACCATGGCCTTAAGCTGAGCGCCAAAAAATGTCATTATCCCCTTTGGGAAAATCCCGGTTCCCATGAATTACCACATCGATGGTAGTCCACTGAACGCAGAAGGCATTACAAGAGATCTGGGAACACAGGTTGACAGCAATCTCTCTTTTGATCACCACATTGCCACTGTGGTCAGAAAGTCCTATGTGGCACATCTCATTACTTTGGGTTTTGCATCCAGGAAGAAAGAGGTCATTGTCTCCCTCTACTCTTCCCTCATTAGGCAAGTCATTGAGTACAATGCCCCATTTGGCATGTACCTCACTAGACACCTGCAGCAACTGGAGAGGCCGTAAAACTACCTCACAAAGAGGATCCTAGGCCTTAAACACTTGTCCTATATGGGCAGACTCAAAAAACTCCAACTATTCTCGGTCTCGTATCGTCTACTTAGAGGCGATCTCTGCTTGACTTACAAAGCCATATCTGATCCAGCTGTGTTAGAAATGCTACATCTAAACAAATCCCAATCCCTCCACACCACACACTCCAGAGACCTCAACCTCATTACCAGAATCAACAGAATGTACTGGAGGGACAGGTTCATAACCCAGAGACTGCCCATGCTATGGAATAGACCTCCCAATCATGTCAAGCAGAGCACTTGACCCTCTTCAAGAAAAATCTTGATGAGTGATGGTAAATAGAAAATTCACTCCAGGGATAACTCCAGTGGCTCTACTTGACAGAAGCACTGGGAACTAAGGTTGGGTTGCACAATGCCAGGGTAATCCTATAGCTAGACTTGTAAAGCCCCAGGGCCATTAGCCTAGTACACACCTATGAACTATTATAGCAGTGAGGAAAATCCTCCAATCCTCCTTCCATCACCATTCTGAAGTAGTATCAAGCCAGCATTTTTATTATGTTTTACATCAGCATAGTGGGGAGTGAAATCACTGCTGCTGTCAAAGGAAGCAGCATTACTCCAGAATGGTGGAACATAGAAATTGTTTTTTGATTGGCCCAGAGTTTTCCAGATTTTCTCTGGCAGTGAGACAGGCTCACTGTGTTGGTTTGTGGCTCTGTGTTATACATGGCTGTATCTTTCTTCTTGGACTCCTTTTGTCAGTACCCAGTTTGTTTTTCCTTACTATAGGAGCTCATGGTCAGACTCCACAATCCCTAGTTGCTGCTTTTAGTACCTTAGCTGATGTTCTTCGTGTTTCACTGTTGCAATCATTACATGTGGGTAATCTGCTGGCAGGTTGCCCTCAATCGGCCTGAATTCCAAAGTCTTGGGTCCTGCGTCGGTTGCTGTCTCCTCTTCCATGACGTCAGGTCGTCAGGGGTATCAAACATGCAGCCGACGCCATTTTCTTTAGTCTTTCTTGCCGCGCAGTGCTCAAAGCAGAAGCATTTCGCAAGTGCCGGTCGGCCGACTACTGAAATATTCAAGTTTGAGTTTCAGAACCAAAGTCTTCACTAAAGTTAAGTACCCCGTTGGGGAAACTTTTTTTCTTGCTCCTTACCGATGTCAGAAAAAGTTAATAATTGTATTACTTGTGGGAAGCAAATACCTCATAAGGATTTCCATTTATACTGTATTCCTTTCCTAGGCCCTGATCACAATGTGCCTGGCTGTCGGTTTTGCGCTAGATTTAACCAACGCACTATTAAGCGTCTGTATATTTTTGCATCAAAGTATTTTGGAAACAGATTTAACTACCCAGAAATGTCGTCGGATAGCAATCCGACTACCGGAGTACATAAAAAACGCAAAGAAAAGGACAGAGAAAGGCAGTCGAGATCCAAAACCGACGACGAAGCTTCTAAGCCAGTCGCCGGTACTCAGTGAGGCTCTTTCGCGGCCCCTGATACCCGCTACCTTCGAGTCACAGGCCTCTACCGACACCTATGTGGAGTCCAGCATGCCGCAAGATACTCAAGGTACTGGACCGAGCCCGTGAGCAGGAACCGGCTTCTGAGGGTGTATTCAGACCTTACCATTTGTATCTCAAACCGACGACAGCTGCAAAACCAAAGACAAAGGCAACTTCTAAAACTAAAAAAACGATGCATGAGCCACGTGCACAGGCCTCTATGCCTAAAAAACAGATGATCAAAATGGCTGAAGACCTTATTACCTTGATCAGGGGTACCCATCCCCCCTCCAGATAAGAGGCCTAGGCAGGACACTGATTATGAATCTTCATATCAGGTTTCTATGTCTTCTGATTCCTCTTCTGATCAGGAATTATCTATACCTCCCTATGAGGATTCTGATGCAGAGGAGTCTATACCATCTGCATCTCCTCCTGAGGATTATTCATTTGGAGAAACCTTGCTTACTTTGAGGGAGCATTTTCACTGGGAGAGTCAAGACTTCTCAGAATCAAAAAAGAGACTCAGGGATTTCCTTCTTCTCCCTCAGCACAGGCCTTTAGCCATTCCCCCTGTTTTAGACATTGTGGATGATGTGTTTCCGGAGTCAAGCTTGACCCCTGACTCCTTACCTCTGGCTCCCAGTAAGCCTGATAGATATTACAGGGTCCCTGACTCACATAAATTTTTATTTAGAAATCCTGCTGCTGATCCTGAAACTATTTCACAGGGTCCAAAGGGAGTTAAGGCTTCAACAGCAAAAAATCCTACCCCCTCTGACAGAGATTCAAGGGCACTGGACAGATGGGGAGAAAAGGTCTATACATCTGCAACCTTGGCAATCAGGACCTTAAACTGTCAATTTCATATGCTTAAGTACAACAACATATTGGATTGCTGAAACAGAAAATGATGTTGATTTCAGAATGTGGAGAAAATAAAGAATTGCAGGAATTATTGCATGCAGCTGAACAGGTTGGAAAACATATTTTGCAATGTGGTTTTGACTCCTTAGAGGCCTCCTGCAGGGTCACAGTTACTGGATCTGTGATAAGGAGGCATGCCTGGTTAAAGGAACAAAATTTGCCTGATCATGTTAAAGCTAAATTGCTAGATGTACCTTTACAGCATGATTCTCTGTTTGGTATTAAGGCAGAAGAGGTTTTAAAGAAAATGGAAGACAAAGCTAAGGCTATGCAACCTGTTAAATACTTCTTACAAGTGCAGCCACCAAGATTCAGTAGACACTGGCCTACAAAAAAAATGGTCCTTTCCTATGTCAGACAGAGCTCAAAGGGGCAAATCCAGATGCCCTAAGGGTTCCAGATACCAGGCGCAAGATTCATACAGGTCAAAGCAATGGGGCGCTTCTACCTACAAATCTGGAGCAGATAAAGCGCAAACCTACAGAAAACAATCCCAATGACTTCCGTCTGCCTACACCAAGCACTTATCTTTTGGCAGCACCCATAGGGGGAAAATTAGCACTTTTTGCTCACAATTGGCAGTTAATAACCCAGGACAAGTGGGTACTAAACATAGTATCACAGGAATACAGATTCCATTTCCGTACTCTGCCAATGGCAAATGGTTGGCCAGATCTGCCAAAAAATCAATGAGCAGAGGCACAGAAACAGGTTATGTCCCTCATGGATATGGGGGCCATTCATCCAGTACCAGAACAGGAAAAAGGACAAGGTTTTTACTCAAGACTGTTCTTGGTACCCAGAAAGGACAAGGCCTGGCGGCCAATACTGGATTTATTGATTTTGAACACATACCTGAACATTCCAAAATTCAAAATGCTGACTTTGCAGCAGCTTCTGCCCATCCTGGGCAAGAATGCTTGGCTGGTGACATTAGACCTAAAAGAGGCATACCTGCATGTCCCAATAAGACAATCGTGCAGAAGATACCCTCAGATTCAAGGCTGGCTTAATGCATTACCAATTCTCTGCACTGCCCTTTGGCTTATCTACTGTGCCCAGGGTCTTTACAAAGTACCTGGCGCCAGTAATTGCATTTTGCAAACAAAGAAGTATACAAATATACCCTTACTTGGACGACTGTCTCATTCAAGCAGAGAACAAGGACATTCTTCTTCGACACCTGGCATTTGTGAAAAGGCTGCTAACATGCCTAGGGTACACAATAAATGAAAAGAAATCACAACTGGTACCCTCTCAAAAGATAATATTCCTGGGTGCAAGCTTGAATACAACTGCCCAGATGGCTTACCTCACGCCAGACAAGCAAAGGCAACTGACTACTTACTTCAAACTGATGGCAACAAAAACCCAGTTATCTGCAAGACAAATTCTGCAGGCTCTGGGCTTCATGGCATCCTGCATCCCACTGATTCCATATGCAAGACTGTATATGAGGAAACTTCAGTGGTACCTAAAAAGTGTATGGAGTCAACATTCTCACAGTCTGAAAGCAATGATTCCTCTCATTCCCTGCCTACAACAGGAGTTTCCATGGTGGGCAAAGGCATGTCACCAAAACATGGGACGGGCCTTCACCCTACCCCCTGCTAGCCAAACCTTAACAACAGACACATCAGATTATGCCTGGAGGGCCCACATGGCAGGAAGATGCATTCAGGGCATATGGACCCCAAAACAAATGCATCTACATGTCAACCAGAAAGAGATGCTAGTTGTTTGAAATGCCCTAACAGCCTTCAAGGACTTACTTCATCCAGGACAACTACTGATAAAGACGGACAACACCACAGTCATGTGGTATATAAACTAGCAAGGGGGCACACACTCGTACCCCCTTTGCAGATTGGCCATGGCACTGTGGGACACAGCTTTGACCTACCAAATACATCTTCAAGCTCAATTCCTGCCAGGAAAATAAAATAGTCTGGCAGACGATTTAAGCAGAAACCTTATGGATCTTCACGAGTGGAAACTAAATCCACAAGTCTTCAGCATGATAACAGAGAAGTGGGGGAGCCCAGACATAGATCTGTTTGCCTCTCCTCAAAATTATCAATTGAAAAAATTCTGCACAAGGACTTACCACAGACAAGCATGGAAAGTGGACGCCCTATCCTTCAGTTGGAAAAACCTATCGGTTTACGCCTTTCCTCCTCTTCCTCTTCTCCCCAAGGTCCTCCTAAAAGTCAGACAAGAGACACCAAAGATGATACTAATTGCCCCGGACTGGCCCCGCCAATACTGGTACCCAATCCTAAGGAACTTGACTCAATACCCAGCTTGGACCTTACCTCAAAGACCTCAACTACTGTCCCAGCAAAACAATCAGATCCTGCACAATCAACTACAGACACTGAACCTGGCAGCATGGCTGATCATGTAGTTATACAAACAACACCTCTCAGTAAAGCTGTGATGGATGTCATTTTGGAAGCCAGAAGCCCTAGTACTAGAAAATCTTATGCTGACAAATGGAAGAGATTCTGTGCTTGGAATCAAGCACAAGGAACAGATAAAGCAGAACCAAATACTCCTCAGATATTACAATACTTAACTGAGATGCTTGACAAAGGCCTATCTTTCTCATCAATTAAAATCCATGCCTCTGCCATTTCGGCTCATTACAATACAGATCCACCAATCTTTTCTCATCCTTTACTAAAGTAGTATCTTAGTGGAGCCAAAAATTTAAGGCCTCCTAGAAGATCACCAGTACCTGCATGGGACCTAAATTATGTGTTGGAAAAGCTCACCCTGCCTCCATTTGAACCAGCCGCTACCGCTGTTATAAAGTTCTTATCATGGAAAAAGCTCTGCTACTAGCAATTACTTCAGCAAGAAGAGTTTCAGAGCTACAGGCCCTCATGGCTGTAGAACCTTTTATCATATTTTACCCAGACACGGTGTCTCTGAGGACAAATCCTACTTTTATGCCTAAGGTGGTTTCCATTGTGGCTCTTAACCAAACAATTCATCTGTCAACCTTTTATCCAAATCCGCAGAACAAGAGGGAGTGAATTCTCCATTCCTTGGACGTACAGAGACAGCTAAAATTCTACTTGAGCAGGACTAAAGCTCTAAGAAAAACTGAGGAATTACTAGTGACATATGCTGAAGGATCAGGAGGAAAGGCTATTTCAAAGCAGACAATTTCAAAGTGGATAAGCCACTGTATCCATTTCTGCTACTTACACCATGGTAATCCTGTGCCCAAGGGCATTAGGTGTCATTCCACCAGAGCTGCAGCTACTTCAGCAGCCTTTCTCAGAGGAGTACCAACCAAAGACATTCTAGAGGCTGCTACTTGGACTTCTGTTCACACCTTTACAAAGCATTATCATTTGCCTCTCTACTCTAAGTCCAGGGCAGGCTTTGCCATTGCAGTTCTGCAGGGCCTTATAGCCGCACCTAATGCTGTTTAGCTCCAGCCTCCCAACCATAACTTTGGGATTCTACCCAAATGTAATGACTGCAACAGTGAAACATGAAGAACATACATAGTACAGCTGTGTACACTTACCATAAATGTAGATGTTCGAGTGTATTCACTGTTGCAGTCCAGGTTACCCTCCCACCATCCCCCTGTCATTCTGGAGTTTATCTTTCCTTCTCTATCTTCTACAACCTATGTGGTGTATTTGCTTGTAGATGAAGGTAAAGTTTATATTGATGCATGTATATATATATAGATATATATATATATATATATATATATATATATATATATATTTTTTTTTTTTTTTTTTTCCTACCTTTTTGGGGGCAGTTGACATCGGGGGCAAGAAAAACTAAAGAAAATGGCATCGGCTGCATGTTTTATACCCCTGACGTTATGGAAGAGGAGACAGCAACCGATGCAGAACCCAAGACTTTGGAATTCAGGCCGACTGAGGGCAACCTGCCAGAAGAATACCCAAATGTAATGACTGCAACAGTGAATACACTCGAACATCTACATTTATGATAAGTGTACACAACTGTACTTTGCTTGTACCAATATGTCCAAACAGCCCAGAACCCAGGTCTTAAAATGCTAAAGATGTAGCTGTTGATGGGATAAGAGTATTAGAGGAAGTTGTTCAAGTTTTTTGGAATACATCATGCTTAGACCTTTAACATAGGTTTGCATGTGAATGTAATGTGTTGTTGAAATATCCATTGTTCCTGTCTAGTTTTGCTGTAATCCGCTGTCGAAGTTTATCTGTATGCTATTTCTGCCTTTTAGTATCATGCCCAGGGCAAATGGTGGCATACCTAAATATATTAGAAACTTTGTAAAGGGATCAGATATACCTTAAAATTCTTTCAGAAAGCTTTCACATCCATAAAATCTACCTTGATAAGGCTTGGGTTTGGCATGCAAGTCCATTCCTTCCTGCAACTTGTTTTGTTTCTAGGAGGACATTCTTTATGATAACCAGTGCTACTTCTAACAGAAAGATTTTTGAGCATTATACTTGCTGATCTAAGTAAAGGGTAGAATAACATTTTGAGTGCCATTCCATATTCCCTTCTGAGGATTGTTTCTAAGTTTATGTCCAAGCAATTTTGTTGAACTGCCAGTGTCTTTTCTTGCCAAATAAAATTCAGAGAAATCTTTCCCAAATAGGTTAAGTGCCTATGAAGCCATTAGCTTTTTTTCATATGAATGTGGTCAGAGAAGTGAACCAACTGTATGATGTTCATCATGCATACAGCTGCAGTCATAACAGATGGGTTATCCTGCCATCAGGCGGGTCCTCGGTCGGCCGAATTCCAAAGTCTAGGTCCGGCGTCGGTTGTCATCGCTTCTTCCCTGACGTCAGTGCGCCAGGGTATAAAAGAGGCAGCCGACGCCATTTTCTTCAGTCTTTCTTGCCGCGCGGTGCCCGAAGCAGAAGCAGTTCGCAAGTGCCGGTCGGCCAACTCCTGAGATTTACGAAGGTATTTCAGCCGAAGTCTTCTTGAAAGCTAAGTACCCCGTTGGGGAAACTTTTCTTGCCTCAGACCGATGTCAGACAAAGTTAATAATTGCATTTCATGTGGGAAGCAAATACCGCATAAGGATTTCCACTCTTTCTGTATACCTTGCTTAGGCCCAGACCACGACGTCTCGGCCTGCCGTTTTTGTGCTAAATTCAATAAGCGCACTATTAAGCGTCGGGCGGAGATCGCCCTTCACTTTTTTGGCAAAAAATTTAATTATATTATGTCATCGGATACTCCGACTCCAGTTTTGAGCAAAAAACGCAAAGATAAGGACCGACACACGAGGTCCACACCACCTACTGAAACCACACTAAGGCCGACTGCCGGTTCTCCGGTACTCAGCGAGGTGCCTACGCAGCCTCTGAGTACCGATGACAAAGCATTACCGGTGTCTTCAGTACCCAAGGTCGCAGGCTCCTCGGCCCCCATTCCTACTACAGATCCCGACGCCACTCAGAATTTAGACAGGTCTGCCATTTCTCAAGGAGTCTTCAGGCCTTCCTCCTTCTCTATTAAAGCCTTCACTAAATCTAAAGCAGCCAAGAAATCCAAAAAACAGGTTCCTCAGACCCCCTCTCAAGGCACCATGCCTAAAAAACAGATGCTTAAAATGGCTGAGGATTTGATTACTCTTATCAGGGGTTCTCATCCCCCCTCTGACAAAAGGCCCAGATTAGAGGAAGACTACCCTTCCTCAGATCAAGCTTCTATTACCTCAGAACTATCTGAGGACCAGGATTATGCCTATTCTCCATTCGAAGACTCTGATGTTGAGGAGTCTATTCCCTTGGTCTCCCCCCCCCCCCTGAGGACTTCTCTTTTGGGGAAACCCTGCATACATTGAGGTAACACTTCCACTGGGAAGGCCAAGATTATTCAGATTCCAAGAAAAGGCTCAGGGAATTTCTTCTGCTCCCCCCAGCATAGGCCTCTGGCTATCCCTCCTGTTTTAGATATATTGGATGATGTGTACACAGAAGCCAGCCTTAATCCTGATTCTTTGCCTCCACCTTCTGATAACCAGACAGGTATTACCAGGTTCCTGATTCTCACCAGTTCCTACATAAAAGCCATACGGCTGACCCAGAAACAATTTCACAGGGTCCCAAGGGAATTAAGGCCTCTACTGCTAAAAATCCATTACCTTCAGAGAGAGATTCCAGAGCTTTAGAAAGGTGGGGGAAAAAGGTGTACACCTCGGCCACCTTAACCATGAGGGCATTAAACTGTCAGTTCCATATGTTAAAGTATCAACAGTTTTTGATATCTCAGCTGAAAAGCAAGATGACACAACCAGAACAACCAGATTTAAAAGAGTAGCAGGATTTGTTGCATGGTGCAGAGCAAGTGGGAAAACATACCTTGCAGTGTGGTTTTGATGCTTTAGAGGCCTCATGTAGAGCTGCTGTTACGGGGTCTGTTATACGTAGGCATGCTTGGCTCAAAGAGCATACCTTACCAGATCATGTCAAAGCTAAATTATTAGATGCACCTCTTCAAAAAGATGTATTGTTTGGTGTTAAAGCTGAGGAGGTGCTAAAGAAAATGGAGGAAAAAGTGAAGTCAATGCAGGCAGTGAAAGATTTCCTGCAGGTACAGCCTCCATGTTTCAGCAGAAACTGGCCTTCAAACAATTCGTCCTTTCCAGCTATGGACAGACCTCAAAGGGGCAGATACAGGTGCCCAAGGGGCAGAGGGCAACTTCAAGGATCCTTCAGAGCCAGACAGTGGCAAGCACCAACTCCAAGAGGTGGAGAAGATAGATCACAGTCTTTTAGAAAACAGACACAATGACTTCCCCCCTACACCTGCCAAGTAAAGCTTTAATGGCAGCACCTTTGGGCGGAAAATTGACATTATTCTCAAAAAATTGGCATATTGTGACAAATGGATTCTGGACATTATACACAGAGGCTACAGGTTCCACTTTCACACCCTTCCAAAAATGAGAGGCATGCCAAACCTGCCACAAAATCAAAGGGCAGAGGCACAAAAACAAGTTTCAGCTCTCATAGACATGAAGGCAATTCAAGAGATAGCTGCAAAAGAACAAGGTCAAGGGTTTTATTCCAGACTATTCCTGGTACCGAGGAAAGACAAAGATTGGAGACCTATCTTAGACCTATCCATCCTAAACACATATCTACAGGTGCCAAAATTCAAGATGCTCACATTACAGCAGCTTCTTCCCATGCTGGGCAAGGAGTCTTGACTGGTAACATTGGACCTAAAGGAGGCATACCTGCATGTCCCTATCAGACAAGGTTGCAGAAGATACCTCAGATTTCTTGCAGGTTCAACCCATTACCAATTCTCTGCATTGCCCTTTGGCTTATCTACTGCGCCCAGAGTGTTTACAAAATGCCTGGCATCAGTAATCGCCTTCTGCAGACTACAAGGGATACAAATCTACCCATATCTGGACGACTGCCTGATCCAAGTGGACAGCAAGGACATACTACTGCAGCACCTGGCGTTTGTAATAAAACTGTTGAACTTCCTGGGATACACAGTCAACAAAAAGAAATCAAAACTAATACCCTCTCAACAAATAATTTTCCTGGGTGCCAGCTTGGACACAACCACCCAGATGGCCTACCTCACGCCAGACAAGCAAGGGCAACTGTCTCAATACTTCAGAAAAATGGCAACTTACACCAGGCTAACTGCAAGGAAAATCCTGCAGGCTCTGGGATTCATGGCATCTTGCATCCTACTAATCCCATGTGCAAAGCTGCATATGAGGAAACTTCAATGGTACCTGAAAAACTTATGGTCTCAACACAGCCACAGCTTGGAAGCAATTATACCACTCATTCCATGCCTTCAAAAGGAATTTGTGGTGGGCTCAAGCTTGCCAAAGAAACACAGGTCTTCCTTTCTGTATACCTCAAGCAACTCAAATCATCACAACAGATGCCTCAGACTATGCCTGGGGAGCACACATGACAGATCAATGCATTCAGGGAAAATGTACCCGAAAAGAGAAGCACCTTCACATCAACCAAAAGGAAATGCTAGCCGTGCAAAAGGCTATTATGACCTTCAAAGACCTACTGCATCCAGGCCAGCTATTGATAAGGACAGACAACACCACAGTGATGTGGTACATAAACAAACAGGGGGGAACTCATTCATACCCCCTGTGCAGGCAAGCCATGACCCTATGGAACACAGCACTGGAATTGCAAATTCAACTACAGGCACAATTCCTGCCAGGGAAGGAAAAACACTGGCAGACAACCTAAGCAGAAATATGACAGATCCACACAAATGGAAGTTGCATCCTCAAGTTTTCACAAAGATAACTCAGGCATGGGGACAGCCAGACATAGATCTCTTTGCTACCCACAGAAATTGCCAGTTGAAAAAATTTTGTTCAAGGACCTATCATCCACAGGCCTGGAAAGTGGACACACTTTCCTTCAACTGGGCAACACTGACAGTCTATGCCTTCCCGCCTCTTCCTCTGCTGTCCAAAGTACTATTAAAAGCCAGAGCAGAGAGGCCGAAAATGATTCTCATCGCTCCAGACTGGCCAAGACAACACTGGTATCCGCTCCTGAGGAGCCTGACACACTCCCCACCATGGATCCTACCTCTAGTCCCTCTTCTGTTGTCCCAGCACAACTACAAAACCCTTCACAGCCATCTCAAAACTCTAAATCTAGCTGCATGGAGAATTCCTTGATTTCCCAATAGTTTCTCCTCTCCAAGGAGGTGCAGGACATCATCTTGGAGGCCAGAAGACCTTCGACTAGAAAGGCTTACTCCGCCAAATGGAAACGATTTTATGCCTGGAATCTCGAAAAGGGACAGAATCCTTGGGTAATAAATATACCTCAAATTTTACAGTACCTAGCTGAGATGTTAAACAATGGGCTTTCCTTCTCCTCCATCAAGATCCACGCTTCAGCCATTTCTGCACAATACAACACAGATCCTCCATTATTCTCTCACCCTCACTTAAGGCAGTTCCTCAGAGGGGCAAAGAATATAAAACCCCCAAGGAAACCACCAGTCCCTGCTTGGGACCTCAACTATGTACTGGAAAAGCTGACCCTCCCTCCCTTCGAGCCAGCTTCTTCAACAGAGTTACAGTACTTGTCATGGAAAACGGCCTTTCTTCTGGCTATCACCTCAGCACGCAGGGTTTCGGAGCTTTAGGCCCTCATGGCTGTGCAACCATTCATCATTTTCCATCAGGACAGAGTTTCCTTACGAACCAATCCTACCTTTATGCCAAAGGTAGTATCCAGTGTAGCTTTGAATCAGACTATCCACTTACCTACCTTTTATCCTAATCCACAAAACAAAGGGGAAAGACTACTACATTCCTTGGACATTCACAGACAACTACGTTACTACTTGGACAGAACAAAACCATTCAGGAAATCTGAGCAACTCTGTGTCCTGTGCTGTAGGTGCTCAGGGAAAGGCTATTTCCACACAGACAATTTCAAAATGGATAGCCCACTGCATACGCCTTTGTTACTCATTTCATGGAAAAGCTGTGCCTGCATGCATCAGATCCCACTCCACCAGAGCCAAAGCTACCTCTGCAGCCTTCCTCAGGGGGGTCCCTACCAAGGACATTTTGGAAGCAGCCACCTGGAGTTCAGTGCACACTTTCTCTAAGCACTATCACCTCCCACTATACTCAAAATCTAGAGCGGGCTTTGCCACAGCAGTCCTGCAGGGCATCCTAGCCCCTCCTAGTCCCACTTAGTGCCTACCACCCTTACTTAGCTTTGGGATTCTACCCATCTGTTATGACTGCAGCTGTATGCACGATGAACATAGTACAGTTTTGTATCTACCATAAATGTAGATGTTCGAGTGCTCATACAGCTGCAGTCCAGGTTTCCCTCCCTCCAACCCCTCTTAGGACAGGCCTTATGACAAACACTTTTCATATAACCTTTTTGGGGTATTCTTTTATGGTGTATTTGCTTGCAACTACTGTTTTTGATTTATCAACATTGCATCTTTGCATAACTTTATGTTTGCCTTCCTTCTGGGGGCACCTGACATCTGGGGCAAGAAAAACTGAAGAAAATGGCGTCGGCTGCCTCTTTTATACCACGGCGCACTGACGTCAGGGAAGAAGCGACGACAACCGACGCCGGACCTAGACTTTGGAATTCGGCCGACCGAGGACCCGCCTGACGGCAGGATAACCCATCTGTTATGACTGCAGCTGCATGAGCACTCGAACATCTACATTTATGGTAGGTACAAAACTGTACTTTTCATTTGCCAAAGGCAGACTGGGTAATTTTGCCACTAAGCGAACTGTGTCATCATAGCTTTTGTATTTCTAAAAGATGCTTGTAAGGAGGGGGGAAGTCATTGCTAGAGGCTGACTAGGTTCATTCATTTAGGGCAATAGCAGCTTTGATAGCTTTCATGAGAGGAGCTTCAGTCCGACATCTTCAGTTGGTGTTACATGGACTACTACTCCCATATTTACTAAGTGTGGCAGCCTGATTGTTTAGTGCAGGAGCACAGTGGAATTTGGAAAACGACTGTTTCTAGTCAGTCTGACCTTCTGCAACATCTTGTTTTGAGTAAGTTATCATTCAGTAGTGAATTGCCCTGTTGACTCAGATCCCAAAGTAGATAGGTTATATGGGTTACAGTAACCCCATGATCTTTAAGGGTGGTAATGTCATCAGAACAGCTAGAGCCAACCAAGTTTTCCTTTGGTATATAGGATGGACCTTCTGTTTTGGTCTCTTATCCCCTTTTTTAATTCAGGAAAAATCCTTGGTAGGAATGGTTTCCCCTTTCTTTTGTGGTCTTTAATTATGTCTTATTGATGAGGGAGGATTTCTCACAGCTAAAGTTTTTTAGTTGAAGCGTTCTGGCTGTTATGTTGATTCATCACCATGAAAATCTGGAATTAAGGTAGGTATTACATAGATTGTAGCGAGCACTGGACAAAATGTTTTTTTTATTTTCTGATGGAATTTTTATATATATATATATATATATATATATATATATATATGTTGGTCTTTGTGTGTGTGCTTGTGTATTTTTTAATGTAGCACAAGTTGAGCAAGTAGTCAACTCAAGTTTCCTGTAAACAACATTTAACTCCCCCCCCCCCCCAAAAAAAATGGATAATATATAAGGTGTATACATTTTTTCTCATAGGAATTTTGCAGGTTGGCGTGGAACCACAAAATCTTTTGAACATATGGATTGAACACTTGAATCTTATCAATAGTATCTTGGAATTTTGTTCATATTGCAACTAGAACTTCTATTTTAATAGAGAAGTTACATTTTATCTGTATCTTGTTTAGTTTTAACTTTTCTTTTTTGTTTATCTTTTTTCCAAAGGTGTCCAAATTATCAAATCTACGGTCACTGAGTCGACCACTTCTCCTTGACATCATCGAATCATTAGCCAATCACATATCAGACAAACAGTGTGCAGAACTAGGTTCTGACATATAAGCCTTATGTGTTATCCTTAATTAAATGGCTGTCACTTCTGAGAAGTTAAAAAGTGCTCAATGTCAGACTCCTTCATGAATGTGATGCCTGTAGTTTTCATACTTCATATTCTGCTGTATCAAGACAATGCATTTGGAACGGTATAAAATTAATTACAACAGAACATTGGCATAAAACAAGAAAATCCGACAATGACAAAAAAACACTGCATTACTCTCTTGTTAAAATATTGTGTTGTATCATGGTATCTTTTTTTGAGGAGGGCAGTGGTTACGGTAAGTCATAACATTTTGGTTAATCTGCCTTTGTTTTTCAGTCATCAGTCTGCAGTTTTCCAGTAGTAGTACTGTTCCCTGCGAGGATTAATCACCGATCTCTTGTATTGAAGTTGCTGATAAAGGTGGTGTGAGGCTCCCAAGGTAGATATTTTGTTCCAAAAAAACACCAAAGCTTGTTTTGTTTTGGACTGAAAAGCTTGAATCATAAGTACCTCACGTTAAATAAAGCTAGTAAATAGAGTTTTAAAAGTTTTGTTGTTCATTCATGGCTTATAGAGAAATGCTTGAACTTTAGAGAAAAGTGTAATTAAAGTCCTAAAGAGAGGAAATCCATTAAGTGTGTAGAAATGAAGAACTTTCATAAGTAAGGGCATCGTATCCAAGACTAAGGATGTTAACTCCTCTGTACTCGACCCTCATCAGACCACTTATAGAGTATAATGCTCCCTTTTGCATGTACCTCACCAGACACTTGCAGCAGCTGGAGAGACCAGAGAGGTTTCTTACCAAGAAAATTCAGGGCCTCCAAAACATAACCAACATGGAAAGACTGAAAGCCCTGTCACTGTACTCTGTATTCTACAGGCTGCTGACAGGCAACTTCTGCATGGCCTACAGAGCAGTCTGTGACCCTGCCTTAATGGAAATGCACATCCACAAATCAAATTGGACAAGAGTCGCTTGCTGCAGAGGTCTCAACCTAGCCTGTAACATTAACAGAACATGCTGGAGAGACAGATATCTCCCAGAGATTGCCAGTTCCCTGGAATAAAACTCCCAATTCACATGAAGTAGAGCTCCTCAATAACCCTATCCAAGCACAACCTACACATTTGGATGGGAAACCTTAAATTCATACTGGGGGTGGCACCTATTTCCATTATGGACAGGATCAGTCGGTGCTGATCATAGACTCACTCTGCAAATAATGACCATCTAACCAAGGTTAGTTAGAGAACATGGTTTGGCTCTCAGAAACCGAAAATAAATATTTATTCTTGCGTGGCGAAAGCCAGGGTATCTTTTTGGCTAGGCTTATATAGGCCCTAGGGCCAATAGCCTAGTACCTACCTATGAACCTATGCATATAACATAGCTAGGCTAGTAAAGGCCTTAGGGCCATTAACCTAGTAACTTCCTATGAACCTGTGATAGGAAAGAAACCAGAAGGATTAGAGAAAAAATGAGAAACCCTGAGATATTTCCTCTGTGGATTCCGCTAGCTGTGCAGAAGTTACTACTTAATTGTAATTTGACTCAGAAGCTGGAAATAAATATGGTCTCAAATGTGCCTAAAGAGCAACCAGTGATCCCAGGCTACAAATTATTAAATTAAGCAAGCATATTCACAAGTATAGGTGTGTGAGCCATCCAAAACATTACTTGAAATTGAAGAAATGGTTGATTCTGAACACATCTTCATGGAAAACGTTCCTTTGTCCTTCAACCAAGGAGGTTTTAACCAGGAGTGAACCTTCCACCACCAGTCCATTAACTGCTCCTTCCTTTGATTTTAAACTTTTTGACAGTTCTTTAGTATGGTCCCGGATACAGCTGAAAATCTGCAGGGACCATCTTTGGATCATCCTGTGTGGGCTAGCATATGTTTTCATTTTGTAACTGAAAGATGTTAGCCTTTTCTGGTACCTTTGAAGTAAGTATTCCGTTTCCTGTGAAGAAAACTTTTGTATGGCACGGAATGGTCACCAGAATTTAGCGGTGCTGATCACAAGATTAAATTGCAGGAATCCAGGTAGAGAACCCCATCTTTTTGATACCTTCATTGATGCAACAAATGCTGATATGCTGCCAAATACACATACCCCACCCCAGCACCAAGGAGGGTAGACCAGTTGTATAACGTCTAGAGATTTCTGTAACCAAAAAGCAGGTATATTTACCATATCTCTGCCTACCTCCTTGCACTCTAAGAAATCAGGGTTGCTGGTCAGGTTCAGAAAGGTTTATTCAGTACCCTAGCTTTACAAACTCTTAATTACTAAGCAAATGTGGTTTCATACCATAGCTCATTTGTGGGTCAGGCACAGAAGATACATAGAATGCTTGCAAATAATGAGGAGGCCAGCAATGGTAAACTCACAGCTGCAGTGATTAAAACAGGGATCAACATTTTAAAACCGTTGGTATGACTGTGTAGATGACATTGGTCAGCAGTGTTGGGGGAAGTATTGAAAGCGTAGCTGGCAACTGGAAACAGTGGTGTGCATAATAGAACAGATGAGCTAATGATTTTCCAAGCACAGTTCAGGATAACACTAAAGATGCCACTGCCATACATAGAAGAGGATCAAATATGTCAACAGTAGAAGTGGAAGATGCTTATCTACACATTTCAATAAGGCCAGTCCACGGGAAATGTTTCAGGTTAAGGTATCTCATCTGCATTTTCAGTTGTCATCTCCGAAGTTCGGTCTGTTCACAGCCCACAAAGTTCTTGCTAGATGTGTAGCACAAGTGTTTACATATTTCCAGAAATAAAACATTGTCCTTCACCTGAATGTTTGTTTGGTCCTTGTACTACAACATATCAACCTGAACTTATTGATGTAGTTTTGTGATCACAATGAACTAGAAGTCATCCCTGACCTCTTCAATGCTGGCAGTACTCTGGATGTAGTAATGAACTATCCAGATGAATTTCTTTTTTTACCCTAAGACAGCTAAAACAATGAGTAAAAAGGTCACACAAACACAAAAAGAAAAATCTAGCAAAGCTAGACTTTCCACTGTGTGATTCCTTAAACCCCTTATATTAGATGCAACATGGGATATATGCAAATTGGGTATACTTTCCTACAACGAAAATTCACTTTTTTGAAATAGTAAAGTACATCCCCACTTAAGCGAAAGTGCACTTTAACGAAAGTGCAGTTTCGCTTAAGCTCACTAGACCGAACCTACTGCACCACAATGGAGGACATTGAAAAACGGGCTATGTCCTCCACTGTGGTGCGATAGTCATGGACCTTAGGGTTAGAGCTCCAGTCAAGGTAACTGGATAGCCCTAGTAACTATCCCCTTACCCTAACCCGTGCCCTAAGCCTAAGGTCCGTGACTGCTAACCCATTTGGTGTAGCGGGTTCGCGATAGTGCACTTTCGCGTTAGTGTGAGTATACTTTTGAAGTTCGAAGTAGTGAACTTTCGTTCTTCAAAAGTACACCCATGCAAATTACCCTTTAAGGATATCAGGTGTTTCAGCTAAATGGCAATTCTGAATGTCCATGACTTTTTCTTTTAAGTCTATTACTGGACAAATCCAGGCCAATAAAGCCAATCCCCACTAGCTGTGGACATGCATGTTTCTGCCTTCTTATGGCATCATCAGCACAGCATGAATGGAATGTTTGGCTAACATTTGGAAACGCAGGGTTGTTGTAACCAACTGATATCCATAAACCTTAGGGTGACTGCAGAATATCCCAACTAACAAACTAAAACCAGAAAAAAAAAAACACAAGTAGATGCCAGAGTCTGAGTCCACTAACAAAAAATGAGTAAATTGCCACAAAAAAAGAATTGGACTGGAAAATGATCAAAGAATCCAGTATATATTTAATAAGTTCGATTTATTATGTACTTACATAAGCGCTTTCACAGATGCCTGCTTCTTCAGATGTCTGGATTCTTTGGTCATTTTCGAGTCCAGTCCTGTTTTTGTGGCAACAAACTAAAACAATGAGTAAAAAGGTCCCACAGAAAAAACAATCGGTTAAAAAACACAAATAGAAAAATCTAGACTTTCCACTGTGTGATTCCTTAAACCTCTTGTATTAGTGGCAACAAACAGCTGGAAATTCAGAATGAAATCAGAGTTCCCTCAGTAGTAATAGATCCATAGGTGTGTGTGTGTGTGTGTGTGTGTGTGTGTGTGTGTGTGTGTGTGTGTGTGTGTGTGTGTGTGTGTGTGTGTGTGATGGAAATGACAGAAGTGTACATGTCTGCAACTCATTTCTGCAATCACCTCTTCCTTACCAGACTGGGTAACAGATGCCTTATTTCCATGAACTTACTTTGTCATGCCTTTCCCTCATTCTTTCCTCCCCAAGGATCGAGGTTGGGTTTGTTAGCCACTGTCCTCCTTTGGCCATTGTCTCTACAACAAGTCCTTAATAACCCGGCAGTAAATCAGAGTGCTACAGTCCAGACTCCGGTCTGAGTTATTTTTATTTATTTTTTGTACACCAAGGTGCTGGACTTAAGAAAGCCTTTTAGCATTTATTTACTGAGATAGTCTAACTGGAGATAAATCACCTGTTTTCAGCGAAGGCCCAGGGAGAAAAGCTGCATACAGTATAGAAGTACTGCAATAAACAGATACATCTAGAAATGCCATGGTACAAGTATGAGTACACGGTATAAAAAAGAAAACAATGTGCATGGTAAATATACAAAGTTTAAGAAAGAAAAAAAATATGCAAAGTATAAGTTAAATCACAAAGTTATAGAGCTGTATACAGAGCAAATTTGTAATTTCACTCAGTCAAAACAAAAAGATGAATAGCAGCCATCTTGAGTTAGAGGTTTCAGTACCGAAGTTTGGTGAAATGCAGCTGTGGGATAAGATAGATGTTGATCATCTGGTTAAGAGATGAGCAGAGTTGTTCATTATGGAATTAATTATAAGGTATATTGTAGTGTAATATTGATGTGACTATGTCTATTATTGAGGTAGAAAAAGATGTGATAAATGGGAAAAGCTGAGAGAATGCAGTGTTTGCCAATGAGCCGAGTAGTGGTTGAGGGAAGGGTAAGTATTAGAACATGGGAGAAGATGTTTAAACAGAGAATGCAAAGAGGTGAGTTAAGTGAAGAGGGAGTAGCAGAGAAAGAGAAGGGGAGTGAGAAATGAAAATAGAAAGTAGTAACGATGAAGAGCAGCGAATCGTATATGTATTGGGGGAGGAGATAAAGCACAGGTTGAAGAACAGTATCTCTGCATTAGTGTCTTTAAACAAGAAGAGGAAAAGTTTAACTTTAGACTGTGTAATCAATATAACGTTATTTAATTAAAATACATGTCTCTGCTGTTAATGTGCATCAGCCTTTCTAGAGATGGCAGCAATCTGTTAAAGCTTTCTTAAAGGGTATCGTTCACTTGAGGCCTCAAAAAATGTTTTTCCTGCCTGGGAAATGACATTCATATTGGAACTTCCAGGTGAACTGGCAGATAAAGTGGACATTTGATACCTCTCTTACGAAATAACTTTCTGTTGTTGCTATAACCGTGAAAAGAAAAATCTAAGTTGCACATTCTGATGTGCAAAACTATCTTACATATCTTTATAATGACAGTGTCTCTAAAGAATAATCCATCTTTGATGCCCAAGGTTGTCTCTGCATTCTCCCTTAACCAGTCTGTTCATTTTCTAGTTTTAGTATTCAAATTACTAGACTGAAGGGGAGTATCTCTTGCATATGCTGGGTTCACACAGACAACTTAAGATACTAAAAAAAAATATCTTCAATAAAATAGATCAATTTTGTTCCCTTTAAGAAAGGAGAAAGAGGAGGTAAAACCCAAGCAAAGTGGCAGGGAACTGTTTTGCCTTTTTATGGCAAGTGTACATTGAATTTTTGCTGAGTTACTAATAGATTGTTCTGCAAGAGCAGCTGCAGCCTTAGCAACTTAGTTTAGTAATGATTATGATTTCAGAAGTTTTAGAGTTTTCCTACAGCTGATTGAGGACCATCTGGTTGGGTTCTTACTCCTTGAACGCAGCTGGTTGACATCACCTTTTAGCATAGGTGAAAGGATGACCTCTTGGGCATGGGGGAATTGCTCTGTGTAAGAGGCCGTTGTGTGCTTAATATAGAAACAACACACACACACTCCACCAGAAGTGTTTGATATCTTTACAGTTTCTGATAAAACAATGTTTTTCATATGATCGCACATCATTCATGAGGGAAGGTATGTTGGAGTTGCCATATGGACAGCTGTCTGCACATTCACCAATAACTACAGGATGAAAGCTCAGTCCCGTGATAGTTTTTAACATAGTCGTACTAATGGAAATCCTTTAACTCTGCACATTATAATACTAATCGGGTACTGCTTGAAATTGCATACAAACATTAAGATTTAATGTTAAAGCAACAGACTTCTCAGAAGACAGTTACAGAAGATAATGTAAGAGTAGGTCTAAAAGAGCTCACTGCAAAAGTAAGAAGACTTCCTGATACAGAGAATTGTGTAGTTACTATTCTGAATTCCTGATGTTTCAGGTGTTTCTCATTTTTGCTAATACAAACACTGGCCCTAGCCGAGCACGGTTTCTTGCCTTCTATAAGCACACTTCCCTGCAAGACACCCAGGCTCAAAAACATTGAATAAAGCAGCAAAAACAGCATGGTACATATTGGAGCATTCCTCAGTTTGCATCCGTTAACTCTGAATGTGCGAGACCTGTGTTGGTTCTTGCAGGGAACAGAACCACTACTGTGAAAATCTGTGGGTAAGCCCAAAGGTTGATTCACTCTTACCTTGACGTTGTCTTGAAGATATGTTGTACTATGCACCTTATACATCTGTATTTTGTTTTATAATGTATACCTTGTTGAGTTGTAGCTTTATAGTTTCTTGATCAGAATTTTAAAAACTATCATCTTGAAAGCAGTTTTGCCTTTTGTTATGCAGTATGCAGCTCAGTAAATGCCAAGTAATGTAACTTGTAGGTCATATTGGTTTAAGAGACTAAAGCTAATCGTACTGTAAAGAGGCTTTTTCCAGCATGCAGTTGAGACAAATGTGCACCATTTCTTTCAGCCTGTGATGCATTTTACCCAGCTGTACATGGCTGCCAGCATCAGCGGACCGCTAGAGATATGTGCATATTAGGAGTCTGCATCACGCTGTATATTTTTTTCTTAGGATTGCATTGCTACAGCTGACTACTGTTAGACCAGCTATTTTCCCTTCTGAAGTCCAGTAATGTTTTTTTGCTGTGTAGACCATTATTTGTATGTCCTTACTATTCTCACGCCTGATGGTTGTTTTTATGTTGCATCTGAGAAAAAAGCGTAATAATGCAGCTTTGTCTGTTGACCATGTATTAAGTTAGGCTGCATGACCAGTTGAGTAAAAGGCTTTTGATGCCCATTTGCTAGCTAAAATATGTTCAGTGTGTCATCAGAAAGAAGTTTAATTGGGGTGTCTTCATCTCTAGAACAGGGCATTTTCCTGACGTGGGATTGTTAATATTTTCATTTCACTTGTTAAGGGCATAAAAAGAGAAAATACAGTATACACAGGTTTATTGTGACTTCCACAAGCTGTGCCATCAGTTCTTTTGCTGTCTTCGTGAATGTATTTTAGTTTCAGTTTTGTCAGAGGCATCTTTGCATGAGTCCTTCAGGGATTACACTTAAGTCATTGTTTGACTGTTCACACTAGCTTTACCGGACAGATTCTGACAGGGATGACCAGGTCATGTGCAAATGCCATTAAATGATGACTTCCACAGCATCCACCTCAATGATCTGTGCTCTGTGGCGGTGCAGTTTATGATGTTGAAGAGCTTCAGGCCATAAATTTTCAAAGTTTGCAGTCTTTGGCCTTCAGTCTCTGGTGCTGTTGGCCTTAGATTCCTCTCACTATTGCCTCTGCATCCTTTCTCCTGCCTTTAGATTATTGACACCGTTTTCATGATGTGGAAGTTCATAGGTTCATAGGTAAGTACTAGGCTATCTGCCCATGGGCATTTATAAGCCTAGCCACAGAGTGATACGGTTGCCACCTTTTCAAATGGCCAAAGTGGGACATTTTTGGGACACACATCAGATTTTACAGACCGACACATACCCATGGTCAGTACAAAGGATATAACTTTACTTTTTTGCCTAAATGAAAGCTTATTCTTGTAGCAGTTTAGTTGCTTATTCTGTTTCTTGTAACATTATTTTACATACAGAAATAACTATTTTATGCAACTATTACATGACATATGGGACATAATTATGTCCTACAATCTCAGGGCATTTGCCATTTTTAATATTTTTGGTCAGGACACAACTGCCCAAAGAGGGACTGTCCCTCGCAAAGTGGGACCAGGTGGTAACCCTACAGAGTGATGGCTTTCGCCTTCCCATTACATTAGTAACCTGGGCCTCTGTCAACAGGGCTCCTGAAGTGATCCCAGGGTAGAACTTACGATTACCCATCCACTCATCAAGATTTCTCTTGAAGAGGGTCAGAGAGGAGCTCTGTCGAATATGAATTGGGATTCTATTCTAGAGTGAGGGGAGTCGCTGGGACAGGAATCTATCCCTCCAGCATGTCCTGTTTATTGTTGTACATAGGTTCAAGTCGCTAGAATGAGTGGTTCTGAGGGATCTTGTTTTTTTGAGGTGAAACATGTCCATTAGTTCAGGGTTTGACATGGCCCTATAGGTCAGGCAAAGGTCACCTCTGAGCAGACGGTAAGTGACTGAGAAGAGCTGGAGCTTTTTTAGTCGTGCTTCATAGGGTAATTGTTAGTTTGCTGATATCTTACCTTTGCTGAGAATATATTCGTTATAATACAGGTTCCAGTGTCTTGGCCCCATGCCTAAGATCCGTTAGAGGCAGGTAAAATAGCCTAGTGCCTATGCAGGCTGAAATTGAAACTATAGTGAGTTTTATGGTTCTGTCCTTTTCATCAGGCAGTGACTCTTGAATAGTCATTTTCCATAGTTTAAGAATTTGTTTAATGAGGTACTCCTTGCATCTCCCTGAGGAAAGTCCTTATTTTTGTTGTGCTCCCCACAGTATGCTTTTGTGCAGTATCTGATGATTCTCTCGCAAAGCTGCTGAATGCCTTAAACTGCTGCCTGGCTAATTTTGTGAAATATCATGGTGTCATTTTTGGATCATTGACCCATTTATAGTTTGTGTTCCATCTTTGATTTGGCTTAGCAGTATCCTTTTCCATCTGGTCCTTAAAAAAAAAAAATGGGCCCCACCAGAGACATTGTCAGGAGGTCACCGCTCTGGTTACTTTGGAATTGTATCACATCCAGAAAATGACATCTTAGCCTTTTAAGTGTTTATCCTAATCTTTTGTTTATCCTAATCTTTTAAGGACACTGATCTGCTTGTCACTACTCTCATCAGGAGGACTATTAATAGTCCTACATGTCTGACTCTATCTCAGTTATTGCTGGTTGAACATTTTGCAGAAAAGCTGCCACCTCATTCTGTTTGTAGTATTTATAGTTGTATACTATCACACTATGCATTAGCAAGGATTAGCTTGTACAATGACTTTTATGTTCTCAGTGTTTTGGTGCACATGCAAGTGTCACAATCAGGATGAAATTTTAGGCAGCCTACGTCCAGGTCCACAGTAAAGCATTGTTTTCTTCCTGGATTTGTATGTTTCATCTGAGTACAGGCTGTCTCTTGCAGTAATGGCAGGGCTTAATGTTGTCTAGGCATCCATCACTATTATCTTTTAATTTTCTAGCAGTTTTTCTTTCTTGCTTTGCCTTTTACTCATATAATTCCTTCTCTCGCTTCAGTATGTAAAGAGTATTGCCCACCATGGCCTTTTTCTTTCCTACTGAAATTTAGTGCTTTACCAGTAAGTGTTCAGTTGTGGCTATTTGCACTTTGTAAAACAAACTTTTATTTTAATTTGATATGCTTCAGTAGCACAGTGTAAAAGGCATTCTCCACGATTTTGCTTTACTGGGAGTCAAGCTCTACTTGGCAGTGTGTAGGTCTCAGATATCCACCCCTAGACACAGTTTAGGGAATCTCTTATTTTCAACAAGAGCATTGTATTGCAGACATTCAGATATCAAAAGTAAACTGTCACCACAGTCTCTTTCAGATGACGCTCTATATAATTTTATAGCTAGTAGCAGTCTCATATGATTATTTCTGAACCCCATTTCCTTTGAGGCAGCTAGGACATGCCATTTTTAGTCCCAGAGAGTATGCATACTGTGATCATAAACACCTGAGGCCTTTTGTTTTGTTGGAAGGACTTCTACAGCTCACCTGAAAATATATGACGTGTGTAGTATCAAAGTGAAGAAAACGCATATTAATTTAAAAGGATATGATGATGGCCTTGAGGACTTGTATGTCATTCTGTTACCCAGCAGCAGTGAAGGTATTTACAGATAATCCCTTATTAATGTAGTGCATAAGTATGGGGCACATTTTTATACCTGTTGTAGTAGCTTGGGACATTACCTCCCTCCCAGGCCTTCATCTCAGTTCTTAAGTCCCCTAAAGTCTGAGTTATGTATAGAAACAGGTTCTCTAACATCCATGAATGGAGATTGGACTCTTCTTTTTGTTTTATCCAAACCTAGAGAAATGGATCTACTTAAATCACAGGAACACTATCTGAAGAAATATTGTCCAAATTCACATGTAGGGGAGGCAAGTGCAGTGAAAGTCTTCTCCATCTTTTAAACAAGGGAGCTCCTGTACGTCTTTCTTACTCCATTACACTCATCTCCAAGGTCCTGCAAAAGGTAAAGAATGGTATAGCAAACCTTATATTGTGGCCCTGTTATATCCAGTTTATACATAGTTCTTGCAACTAATTCAGGTAAGCAAGGGAGGAACAATGCAGTTTCTGCAGTTGTATGCTTTTCATTACACAGGCCAGTGGGGGGGGGTGTCAGCATGGATGCAAATTTATGTAGTCCACGCATACAGAAAGCATCAGCATGAAAGCCACATTTAATGAAAAGCATGTTCAGTGAAAACACACAAGAGTAAACTAAAAATTAAATTTAAACACTACTGCATACATCCAGTTGACAGCACAACATCCCCTTACTTTAACTGTAAGCATTAAATGTAACTTCAGCTTTAATTGTAAATTTCCTGATTTGAGCATGTGTTACAGAAAGGCATTCGGCCAGCTGACCTTTCATTCATTGCCGTATTATACTAAACCAGATTTGACAAAATGGTCTGACGTCACTTTAAGTATCGTTATCCTTGATCATCTGTTCTGCCTTAATAAATTTATATGGTCAGTATGTTAAAGCTGCTCTTTCAGGTTATGGTAGCATCTCAACACAACCAACACTGCTGCTTCCTTGGTGAGATGATGCACCCATCTTGTAGAGTTCCTGATTCATGTTACATTGTTCGCTTCTTTTGTAAAGGTATATAATATCCAGTGTTAAAAGGCTGGGAGAGCTTTTCCAAGTATCAAGTGTTGCTTACATTTCCTAATGCAGAGTTTATCTCAAGAATCTGTTAACAGCTTGTCTGTTCTTGTGCAGCTGTGTTTTTTCTTAATCTTAATTAACTGTATCATTTCAAGTTTTTTCAGTCACAATTTAATACTGGATACTTTTGCTCTGATTTAAGAGCATATTTTTATGCTGAATATTCTTCATAAAAGGAAGTTTTTAATATTTTAATTTCTACAGACATTATTGTTTACATATTTCCCACCATATTGTGTAACCAATGCATATTTTATGTCCTGAAGTGTTAAGTAGACTGCAGCTTAAAATGACTACTGCATAGTGATCTCATGCAGCAATGGGAAAACCTTTGTCATTGAGTTTTCTTTAAAGGTGTATAGGTTACCTGGTTTTGACTGCGAAGAAGGCATATTCTTTGTAATCATATAAATGTATTTTCAATATATTTTCTTTTATGCTAAGCACTTTGGATACAGTGTATTTGAGAAGTGCTGCATAATTAATTATTGTTACGAACTATTTTATTGGTTCACTTATATTTTGACAGAATAAACAGCATTTGTTTTTGAATTTTTTATTTTTATTTTGTTAGCTGTTTGCATTTCTTTAAGAAATTTTGTCATATTTACCACAATGGAAATAATCTCAAAACTTAAAGTGAATAAGGTGTCCTGTTTTGTCCTGTATTTGAATTATTTCCTGCACTGTCATAGTAGAACGTTGGAGGAGCACTAATGCTTTTCATCTCAGATCTTGCCTGAATCTGTCCTCATCATTCATTATTTCTGGATTACAGTAGACTCCCGCTTATCCGGTCTCGCTGGGTCCAAACATTAGGCTGGGTAAACGAATGTCTGGTTAATCAGAAAATGCATATAGATTAGCATTTATAGGTTATAAATCAGCTAGAATGACATGATTTGTATTAGTATGCATTTTTCTAATGAATATTAAGTCTATGAAGTGTCTGTCATTATTTAGCTTGGAGGGAGAAGTGGTGATCTTCTCTGTTGTCTTTTGCTAGGGCTATGGCAGAAATTTGATGGCTGGTTAAAGAGAATCCGGATAAGATGGAGTCTACTGTATTAGTAGAAGCACTGCTGGACTGTTCAAGAGTCAAAAGTTTTGAGAAGAAACAGTGATGTTCATCTTACTGATTACTGCTTTATTAGCATTAGCTGTGTATGGGTTATATCCTGCCAACGATATAACAGCTGGCCAGCTTCAAAGTGTTCAGGCACCTTTCATAAGCTCAAACTGTTAAGCAGCTTAAGTGGAGCTGCCTAAAAACATGGATTTGAGCACCAAGCCCTTTAGAGCTTTACTGCTGTTGAAGACTGTGCTTCTCTGTGGGCTTTCGAGGATCGACAGTTGTCTTGTACTGTTTCTTTGCTGAGCAGATAAGTTCTCTCGGGGGGAAAAACCTTCCACATATAAAAAATATATATTGTACTTTCCCGCTTAGGAAAGTTATTTTCAAGATAGCACGTTGTGCTTTAACAGAGTGTCACAAGATTTAACTGTACTTTTAAATGGGAGCACATTTTTTCCTGTCAGTTTAAAAGTTGTTTAAAGTAGTTGAAAAACATTTTTTGTGTGGAGTATTGTGTTTATTTTACTTTGGTGGGACAGCAAACTGGTTAAATGTTTTTACTGTGTTTTTGTGAGAAAAAAGTGTCTTTTAACAACTTAAAAGTTTTACTGGCTTATGCTACTTATTTTCCACTGGAAAGAGGCACCATTTTTGGCTTCACCATGAAACAAACTACCTGTCCAGCAACTGGGCCTTCTAGCCACAAAAAGAAAAAAAGTAAAGCAAACAGCCTTTGCCACCACAGCAGGCTAGCAATCTGCCCTAGTGGGTGGGCAACTCTGCTGTGGCCAAAGTTATCTGTTCATACCACTTGTCTTTTATCCGGGATCATTCTGGTGTAGCACATGCAGCCAAAGTGAGCAAGGGAGCGAGACACTTGTTAGTCCTGGGGGATGGAACATGGAAGTCTTCCTTGTTTAGTCAGAATGTTGTGCCCATCCCTAGGGAAGCTGCTGCTGCTGCCATTAACAACTATGATAGCCCCATTTTTCCTGTCAAAAAGAAACAGAAAACTAAACATGTATCTCCACCCCCCTCAAATGTATGTAGAGAGGAATAGTTTACTAAATCTGGTTCAGTGTTTAATTTAGGCTGTTGTGACCCCTTATAAACTGGTTTCTGGTAAAAGAAAGACGGATTCTTCATTTTCTGAACAAAGATCCAAGACTTTCAATCGGGACAGGAAGATGAAGGAATGGATGCAGGGTTTTCTCCTCCCAATGTCTGATTGAGACTTAGAGGAGAGCACAGTATCAGATGCTCCCTGTGAGGGTTTCTATTTCTCCTGAAACTATTGCCAAGACTGTGGCAGTATTTTCAGTAGGAGAACACTGAGGTTTCTCAGTCCCTCAGAAAATACTATGAGCTGTTACAGATGGAATTTCTAAAACCTTTGTGTATTCCTCCAGTGCTGTCAGCTTTGGAGGATGTGTGTCACTGCTAGCAGTTTTCTTGACTGTCAGCCTGCTGCCTTCAAAAAGGCTACTAGATTGCAAAAAGTTCCTCTGTCTTTTAAGGTTTTATACACTCATTCCAAACCTGACTGAGCTGTTATAGGTTTAGTTAATTCTGCTACTGCTAAACATTTAGTTAATTCCAATCCTACTCTTTCTGACAAGGATGGGAAAATAGTTAATTATGGGAAAAAGTGTATGTTTCTGCAAGTTTGATTTTCAAATTTTTGAATGGTCAGGGTTGTATATTAACAGTTTATTCTGACTAATTATGAAAGTATGTCTACAGTTTCCTCTCGTGAGGAAAAAAATCTGCTTTAAATGGTTTAATTTCTTCCATTTTGCATGCTACAATGCATTAAAGTGTGTATGACTATTGATACTTCTTCCAGGGTTACAGCCACCTGTACGGTTTTGAGAATGATTGCTTGGCTGCATTATCAGAACCTCACAGATGTGAAAAATTATATTTTAAATTCACCTTTAGGTAGAGATTTAGTTTTCGGTCCCTGTGATGCAGAGGTAATCAAAAAGTATGATGGAAGAGGTAAGTTGTTACAGATTTTTCAGCCCTCTTACAAATTTTTTTAAGTGATTCTCTAACCCCCTCATTCACTTTTATCAAGAAACCCAGTAAACAGTCTCATCAAAATGCATTTGAACAGACATTTAAGAGGAAATGGCAACAGGGTTCCAAAAAGCATACAGGACCCCCCCCCCCCCAAAAAAAAAAGACAGTTCAAGTTAGAATGACTATTTAAATAACCACTTCCCTTCACCCTTGGCAGTCAGTTTCCCTTCCAGAATGACTGAATCTACTCTGTCTTTGACAGCAGGTAGTTTTAGACAGATGGGTTCTGAAAATCATTCATCAAGGTTACAAATGGTAGTGGGAGAAAATTCCTCCTTTCCAGGGGTAATTCCTCATCCACCAGATCAGACTGCTGTATTCCCCCAATTTTTCAACATTTCAGGTAGCGAATAGAGGCAGTTCTCCCTTCCCATTTGGGAAAGTTTTTTTTTTTCATGGATGTTTTCGGTGCCAAAAATAAGAAAATGTTTGGAGACCAATTCTGGATCTTTCTTTCCTAAATCACTATGTGATAATACTGCTGCTGTCTCTTCATGTAACTTTCCTGATAAACACTATATTTAAGATTCTTATCACATCACTGTTCAACGAGGCTTCAGCCATTTCTTAAGGTTTTATGTGTCTGGATCACATTATCAGTTCTCTGCCTTACCCTTTTAACTATTCACTGCAACATGAGTGTTCACAAAGTGTCTAGTTCCAGTTTTAGCTGATTACAAACTACAAGAAATCTACATTTTCCATATTTAAATTAATTGCTTATACTTGCAGTCTTTTTTCAAAGTGTCAGGAATCTCTTACATTAGCTGGGATTCCAAGAGGACATTCAAAAGTCTTTTTTTTTTTTTTTTTTTTTGACTACATCACACATGATTATTCCTAAGGTGTCAGTTCAAAGAGCTTTTCTTCTGCAGGAAAACAGTAGCTCTGTACTTAGATCTGTTTATTGGATGTTCCACTCAAACTTCGGTCACTGTGAGGCAATACTTCAGAGTTTTTGGTCACATGGCATCTATGATTTGTGTGATACCCCTGGTGAAACTCTTCACGAGAAAGATGCAGTGGTATCTGAAGTTTCTCTGGTCCCAGTTTGTCAAAAGAGAAACCACTTGATGGGGACAGCAACATTTTAACTTGTTTTTATTTAATTTATTCTTTTGTTTACCAGGTTAGTCTCACAAGGCTAATAGCCTGTTTTCAGGGGTGACCTGAAGTGGTATTTATACCACTAGGAGAAATTTTGCCAGGGCATTAGAGAACATCTCCTGATTTTTTTGATAGGTGCCATGAGATCTTTTTATCCACCTGAGCTACCACTAACTCAAGCATATGGGAGCCTTGGTTCAATGTCTCAACTGAATGATGGCACAGTCAGGAGTGCAGCACCCTCTTATGCTTCACTGCAGTGTCAGTAATTGATATTCCAGATGTAAGAATAGAACCAAAGCCTTCTGCACCAAAGATATGTGCTTGCTACCTGTTGCGCCACAAACTCTTTTCCTAAATGCAGGTCTCCCCTTCTACCCCATCCACAGATGGCTTTGACTTTGCTTGCCAAACAGCTTCAATAGTGTGTTTGGGACACCAAGGACAGACATGAGCATATAAATACAAAAGAGATCCTTGGTCTAATCAAAGCATTCAACACTCAGAATCACCTTTGGCCCCAGGACCTATTCAGGTTGTTACAGACAATACCACAATTGTGGTACATCAACAAGCAAGGGAGGACCAGGTTTAACCCCCCCCCCCCCTTTGCAGACTAGCCGTGCTATCTTGGGATATAACTTCACAGCATAATCTCAATCCACAGGCATCTTATATCCCATCAGAGCAAAACTGTGTGGCAGACCATCTGAGCAGGGCAAAGGTTAGACCCTCACGAATGGAAACTAGATCAGGAGGTCTTCCAAGTTGTGATTATCTCTGTGAAGTTCCACGTGTAGACCTCTTTATCTCCTCTCTGAACACACAGCTGGCAAAATTCTGCTCCAGGACTCCATGTAAAAAGCCTAGAAGACAGATGCCTTTTCTTTTCATTGAACAGGAATGCTCCTGTATGCTTTTCCACTGAAATCCAGAGTACTTCTGCAGATTCAGAAATAATTCCTGAAGGTCACTGTGGTCACTTCCATCTGACCAAGGCAATGGTGGTTCTTCTTTTGGAAATGGCCAGGGGCAATTACCACAAGCTTGCTCACAGAATTAATCTACTCAGTCAAGAACAGAGAAGATTGGTACACACTAAATGCAATAAACTTCCACTGACTGCCTGGATGATAGGGTCTTAATTCCTTTCTGCCAACTGTTTACTGAAGACATGGACAGGTATTAGTACAGACAGAGCCTGCTATTAGAAGATCGTATATTAGCAAATGGAAAAGGTTTTTCTAGTTGATCCCAACATAATCAACACCTATTCATAGCTAGTGATCTGATGTCAATCTTCATTCGTGACAGTTGAATTTTGGTTCTGTCCTCTGAACTGACTTGGACGATATAACAAGCTCACGCAAGCTAAAAACTATCAAGCTAAGGTTACCCATAGTGCCTCTCTTCCCTTCAGATCTCGTTTGCCACATAGAGTTTCAAATCCTGTCAGGCCTGCTCTCAAGCTAAGTGTTATTTTCTTCACTGTGTTTCAAAAAAATTACTACTCTTTCTAAAACCTCTTGTTTTCTTAGTTGCACTTTATATGTTTATTTTGGTGCATGTTTTTTCTCCTTATTACCATTTTGGTACCTCCACTTCTGGTAATTGCCAGGCAGAATAATTTATCTTCCCCCAGTACAAAAGACACTTCTGGGTACCCATAAACCGTCCACAAGGAAAATCTGTCATAGTAAGTGGAACAGATATGTAATTTGGTCTCCAGAACAAGGACTTGACCCCTTTTCAGCCCCAATTAATAGCGTTGGAATATGTGTCAACCTTCCTCCATTCAGGAGCCTTAGTTTCTACTATCAGAGTCCATTTAGCAGCTATTTCCAATTTCCATAATGGCTTTGATGATTTTTCTTTAATATCTCACCATCTCTGCAAAACCTTTTTAAAGGGAACCATGCATTTACAACACCTTTTAAAGAACCCATCGAACCTTGGCATTTGATATTAGTCCTACAAACTTTGATTCGCCAACCCTTTGAGCCAGCAGCTACCTGTGATATAAAATTCTTGTCTTGGAAGACCTTATTCCTGGTAGTTGTCACTTCAGCCAGGAGAATATCTGAATTACAGGCCTTGTGTGTAAAGCATCCATACATAATTTTTCACAGAGAGAGAGTATCCCTTCGGACTAACCCCTCCTTTTTGCCCAAAGTTGTCTCAGATTCAAACATTAATCAGTCTATTGACCTGCCAGTTTTTTTTCCTAAACCTTTGAAACAAAGGAGAATATTATTTGCATTTGTTGGATGTACACAGACAATTACATTTTTACTTAGGACGAAATTATTCAGAAAATTGGACCAATTGTTCCAGTCTTTTTCAGGGCCCAAACTGGGCAACTCACTATCTAAAAATGGTTGAGAGACTGCATCAGCTCTGTTTATCAACATAGTCAAATGAGTTTATCAGCTAAAGTCAAGGCTCATTCCACCAGGTCAGTTTCCACTTCAGTAGCCTTTCATTCAAGAGCCTCTATGGATGACATTTGTATAGCAGCTATTTGGGCTACCTCTCATACTTTTATCACTCATTACAACTTGGACATGGTCTCCAGGGGACAGGATCTTTTGGCTCAATGGTGCTCAGGAATATCCGCCACAGGGCCTCCCAGAACATGAAGTAGCTAGGGACTCTGACCCAACTGTCATGAATGAATGAAGATTGACAACATCAGATAAAGAAGTTATGTTCTTAACCATAACATTCCATCAGTGTTGTCGATCTTCATTCATTCTTGACATCCCACCCTCCAAAGACTCCTGGAGGTTCGGAACTGGTCATGGCTATGTGGTAGGGCATTTGCTCAGACAAACCCACAGCTTTATTGTTTTTAAGGGCAAACTTGATCAGAAGGGAAGAGAGGCGCTATGGGTAAACTTAGCTCAAGAGTTTTTGGCTGGCGTGAACTTGTTATACCGGCCAAGTTGGTTCTGAGGACTGAACCAAAACAAACTGTCAAGAATGAATGAAGATCGACAACACAGATGGATCATTATGATAAGAACATAACTTCTTTTTTTCTCTGGTTTCACACTATTTGTGTGAGTTTCTAACCTATGGCCTTTTTACTCTCTCATCAAGGTTCATTTATTGGCCATTTCAGCATGAATGCCAGTGGATCGTCCTCTTTCAATGCATTCTTTGTCAAAATGTTTTTGAAAGGGGTTTTGCATACGAGTCCTCCAAGAAGATTAGTGGCTCCTTGTTTTGATCTTTATTCTGTGTTACAGAAACTAATACTTGCTCCATTTGAACCAGCTGAGCTGGCTGACTTTAGGTTCTTAACATGACGTGTTTTACTGATTGCTCTGACCAAGATTGTCAGGGTTGCAAGTTCTTAAGTTGAATCAACCTTATCTTATTTTTCACAGTGACAGGGTTTCTTTGAGAACTAATCCTTTTTGCCTAAAGTGGTATCTGGGTGTACTTTAAGCCAAACACTCCAGCTCTTTTCTTTTCTGAACCTAAAAATGGAGTAGGGGGGTATTCCATACCTTGGATGTCCTCTGACAACTGTGGTAGAATCTTGACAGAACAAAATCTTTCAGATCTTTGGATCAGTTGCTCATTTATTATGAGAACAAGAAGGGACAGCCTGTGTCAAAACATACTATTTCCAAATAGTTGCCTCAGGCCATTACCTTTTGTTATTCTCACCACAACAAAACTATTCCAGGCAGGACCAAGACCCACTCTTCTGGGGGCCTTGGCTTAGTACTATGGCTTTTTGGAAAGGGTTCGATTCTAATCTAATCTAGAATCTATAACTTGACCCGCTGTGCATACTTTTACAAAGCACTGCAAGTTTGATTCCTTCTCTAGGTCTTGGTCAGGCTTTGATAGGGCCATTCTCCAGGGCTCCTCCTGCTAAAGCTACTCATATTTATGTCCTCTCAGGGCACAGCCTCCCTCTCTCAGTTGGCATGAAGTCTCTGAAGGATTTTGTGCTCAAACCAGTGTTTTAGGAAGCACATCTGAGCTAACAGTCTGAGGGTGTGGAAGGTGACATGATGGTTTAAAAGCTGGCCAGCTGTATTATCTTTTGTATGATATAACCCATATAGCTATGGCTAATTGCAGCAATGATCATTCAAACATCTACTGTTATGGTTATGTTTACGCACACAACTGTACTTTATGTTTTAGCCATGTACTGTTTCAGACTTTGCCTTTTATGTGAACTTGGAGGTTCAGACTTCTTTGGTACGAATAACTGTATCTGGTCTTTTACAAGGATGTGATGCTTCTTAGGGTTAAGGCCCACTTTACCAGGACCTTGGCTTCTACTGTGATTTTTCTGAAAAGGATATGATGCTCCAAAGAAGAAACCCATATTGTCTTCTAAATTGATTCTGGAGTTGTCCCTAAATGAAGCCATCACCCCCGGGAGAAACACCAGAGAAGAGATTGCTTGTTAAGCTCTGAATGTGTAATGTGCGGTTACTTGCTTCTGGAGCCAGGTGGATGAATTAAATCTTCTTTGCTCGGAGCAGGAATCAGCTTGTGCTTGCCAAGCAGATACTTTTCAAAGTGGCTTGTCTGCAACATTACATTTTGCCCTCAAGCCACTGTCCTTTTCTTAATCCTGTCCTGTGGCAAATACTGTGGTTAATGTTTACTCGCCAGAGGGAGTTGCTTTCTCTAGTTGTTGTGTTAAGAATGTATTCATTGCAAAACTCTGTGTTGTAGCCACTTGGTCTTGGGTGCCCAGGTGAAGGAGGCATAATTGTCTCAACTCTGAATTCAGCTGCTTTTGGGAAGTTAACTTGTGCAATCCTTTGACTTTTACCTTTGTGTTAATCACTTGAGTCATTCCAGTCTAAGACCCATTGGGGATATTCCGCGATGTTGGCTACTAACTCTTTGATGTCCTGACTAAAATCATTGTTGCAGTATTCCTGACATATGGGTTGTCACTGCTGACAACAGGATGGGTACCAAAGCTTTATCGTCCCGAGTTTGTATGTCCGACATGTGATCTTTGCCCATATAATGGATGGACGAGTGTGGATCTTCAGATTATCTTGCTGCCAGCTTGAATACAGGTTGTGCATCCATCAGGCTGATTGCTGTTTGGTCATTGTTACCTTTTCTTTGAACAGTTATCCAAATAATTGCCCCATTGGGAAACCTTCCTTTTTACTTGCGTTATTTTGTTGAAAGTTTTTAAATGTCCGCTAGGAGGGGTAAGCGCAAGTGCAGTAGGCAGATTCCATACAAGGATTTTCATTCCAAGAGGTTTTTTTGGGCTAGGTCTGTAACATGATCACAAATCTGGCTCTCTGTCAATTCATTCCTGAACCCCTTAGGCTGAGGCTTTCGAGACCCAGCCTCTTAATTTGGCCCAGTGGAAGATGTTTGACTCCTGCATCCTCAGACACCCGTCTGCTGTTGAAGAAAAAACTAGAGACCTTGAATGGATCTGCAGTCCAGTGTTTCTGACTCCAACATACCCGGTGAGGTTCCAGAACCTGCGGTACATCAGATTACCTTTCATTTGCCTGCTACTGAGACTCCCATTAGAGGCTGATATGGCTCCCTCCTGAGGACTTGCAGACTGTTGATATGTCCGATGAACCACATCTCATCACTTCTGGGGGACCACATGGTGTCCCACAAATTTTTTTTTAAGGAAGATATACCAGCCTGTAATAGACAGGGTTCCAAACCCCCACACATCATAAAGACAGATGTCATGCCTAAAAAGAAAAATCAGAAGACTAGGCATGCGACCTCTCCCTCCGCATCTAGAGAAAAAGTGTGGCTAGACTTCTCATAGGGGTTGTTCAGAGCTGTTATGTATTTGAAATCTCCCTCTTTTGGATCTCTGCATTCACAGGCTGCTACTAAAAAACCTACCCTGTTTTCCTGTTCTGAAGAACAGGACTACAACTTTGACTTTTCCCTGGATTATTCCTCTCAGTTGCATTCTCCAGGACAAATCTCGTCCAACAGATTTCCCTGTTGAGGAAGCTTCCTTTGGGGGGACTATACAAATCATGATGACACACTTTGAATATAAATCCATGCAGATCTCTGATATTCAGAAGAGGTATTAGAGCATTGTGTATATGGGTATCCCTACACTTTTTCTGATCCCTCCTGTTTCTTGAGGCTTTCTAGGATACCTTTCATTTCACCTTTTCTAGGACTGATTCTCAACCATCAGCTCCTGAAAGACTAGACAGGTTGTACAAGGTGCCTGATGACCTAAAATATTTATACAAAAATCCAGCAGCAGACACCTCAGTTTCACTGTCTCCAGATAAACCTTTTAAGTTCCTGCCCAGTGCTAATGCCCTACCTATGGACAAAGTTAGTAGGGCTATGGATAGATGGGGAAAGAAGATTTACACTTCTGCAGTCATTGCTTTTAGGGCAGTTAACTACCAGATTTAAATGACAAAATACTTGATCTCTGTCGTGCATTCTTTCTACAAAGTTATGCTGGACCCTCCTACTGCCAAGTCTGTGCATTAAATATAGAGCTGTCTATCCCGGGCCACTCAAATAGCCAGACATGGCATTAAGTGTAGTTGTTATGCTGTGGATGTTTCTAGGACAGCTGCCACTGGATCTGTTTTTCTCAGATATATGTGGCTTCAGAGTTAGCCTATGCCTGAGGATTTCAAATCAAGTATTTTAGACTCTCCCTTGGACAAAGGCTTGCTGTTTGATCCACAGGCTGTCAGCCTGTTCAAAATTCTTCAAGACCAAGGTTAAGACATTGAAAGACTGCAGGCAGATTTTCCTCTCTTCAGTTCCTAGATACCATAGAAACTCCCCATCTAAATCTACTTTCTTCATTAGAAAAGGTTTTAGGACAGCTCAGAAACAAAGAAAATCAACTAGGAAAACGTACAGTGAAAAATTCCATAGAGAACCTTCAACAGGGGGAGGCCTCCCTTTGAAAGCAAAAATCCTGTGGTTACTTGTAGAGCACCCCTTCCCCTGCCCTTAGTCCCATTATCCCCCTATCCCAAAGACTGTTGCTGTCCCTAGCCAGTTGGGAAGCTATATCCACAGTTGAGTGGGACCTCTCCATCATCGAGGCTTGGTTATGCCATGTCTTGGGAAAGTTTTCACTCTCTGAAAGGCATGCTGCAACCTCCTTCAAATCAAATATCTCTTCTGGTCTCCATTATTCAAGACTTCTTGAATCATGGTACCATAGAGCAAGTCACAAAGGACTTCATAGGAAAAGAGTTTTACTCCAGAGTTTTGCTAGTCCCAAGGAAAGAAGGGCAGTGGAGACCCATCCTAGACCTGTTTCTCCTGAACACTTACTTGAAGGTACCTTCTTTCAGAATGCTCTCTCATCACACTCTTCTGCCTTTTATCCTACCCCAAACTTTCTTCATGTCACTAGTCCTGAAGGACACCTACTTACACATACCTATTCATCCTTCCTGCAGGAGATTCCTTAGGTTTTCATCTGGCTCCATGCACTTTCAATTTACTGCTCTGCCTTTTGGTTTTTACATAGCACCAGGAGTGTTCACAGTGTCTAGCTCCAGCAGTAGCTTTCTGTCACACTCAGGGAATCCACATTTTCCCCTACCTGGGCAGTCTACTGATCCCGTTTCTCTCTCTTGCTCTCTCTCCCCAGAAATAATTCTTCAGCATCTACACTTAACCCTCCGACTTCTGACATCTGTGTTTCAATATAAGGTTCAATAAAATCCCACATGTTCCCTACACAGGATTTGTTTTTCCTGGTCTGCAGATGGGTTACAAAGAAATGCAGGGCTTCCCCCCAGGAGAAAGTTCACAGTCTGACCATTTTTTTCCCAAAAACTCTCCTCCTCAACCCGTTGCTTAGAAGGAGAGATCCTAAGGACTTTTGGATTCATAGCAGCCGCCATCTCTATGCTACCCTAGCCAGACTTCACATGAGAAAAATCCAGTGGTACCTGAAGTCTGTATGGTCCCAGCACTGCCATCTCTTGGAAGCCCTGATTCCCTTCCTCCCTTGTCTTAAAAAGGAACTGTTTTGGTGGAAGGGACAGGCCATCTTCAACACAGGACTGCTGTTCACATCACCACCACTTCTTCAACAGGTTTACACAGACACCCTTGGACATTGCAGGTGCAAGGACAGGATCACACTGAGTGCAGGGGAAATGGCAGCCTCATTTTCCTAAAGGAGCATGTCAGCCTGAAGGAAATAAGGGTTCTTCTGCATGCTCTTCAAGTTTTTACCCACCACCTGAAAAAAACCCAGAGCACTGATAGTGTACATAACACCACAGTCATGTAACATAAACAGGGAGGCACCGTGTCTTACCAACTGTGCAAGTTAGCACAGGAGGCATGGAACATAACAAACCAAATGGACATCATTCTTACAGCTACCTACATCCCTTCTTAGGACAGTGTGCTAGCAGACTTCTTAAACCATTCCCTGTACGACCCCATGAATGGACATTCAACAGAGAGGTTTTCCAGACAGTCGTCTTTCACTGTGGCACCCCTCAGATAGACCTTTTTGCATCACCAAGCAACCATCAGTTCCCCAGTTCTTCACCAGGGACACTTGTCCCACAGCCTGGAGGACAGCCTTTTCCTTCCAGTGGACAGGGAAGTTCCTCTGTGCTTTTTCTCTTCTGCCTGTTATTCCAAAAATTCTTCTCAAGGCACAAAAAGAAGCAGACAGACTACTTTTATTTTTACCATTTGGGCTGAGGCAACATTGTTTTCCAATGCTGTCAAAGGGAAATTGCAGGAGAATACCTCTTCAACTACACTTGATAACTCAAAAAGATTGCTGCTCCACCCAAATCTGAAATCTCTCACCTTGACCCTGTATATTAAAGGATTTTAATTCCTCAAAGATACTCCTTCTCTGAAAAGGTTGTTCAATCCCTACAAAAGGCCAGGCAACACACTAATAGAAAATCTTACACAGCTAAATGGAAAAGGTTTTCCTATTGGTGCCGCAAACAAAATCAGGACTTATTCATATCACAAGTTCCTGCTGTACTGCAGTCTCTCTGTAAACTGTTTCAGTCAGGTTTGGCCTACACTTTCTATAAAAGCTCAGTAACTGTCTCCCTCTTAGCCCTCCAGTTGTGGCTCAGACAGAGGTCAGGCTTTTCATCAGGGGAGTCTTGCATCTTAACCCACCAAGGAAACCCATCTCTTCCCCTTGGGATCTTAATTTTGTGCTAGAAAAGCTTACACTGCCTCGTTTTGAACTAGCATCTTCTGCTTCTCTAAAATTTTGTACTTAGAAGACCTTCCTTCTCTTGGCTCTCACCTCTGCTAGGAGAGAGTTCCAAGCTCTTATGGCTGTTGTCCCTTTTATTCTTTTTCACAAGGACATGGTAACTCTCAGGGCTAATCTATACATCATGCTTAAGGTAGTGAATGTGCTGTCCCTCAGTCAGGCCATTCACCTATCCATTTTTACCCCAGTCCATAAAGAAAGGGAGAAAGGATTTTACATTCTCATTCTGTAGACATTCACAGAAACTCTTTTATTTGGATTAAACTAAAGACTGACCAGCTGTTTGTATCATTGTGAACCCTTAGCTGGGCCAGCTGTTCTCCAAACAAAAGCTACTCGCACTGTAGTAAAACCTTGCCTTCCTGCCCCAAAGCACATTCTACTCAGTGGCTTCCTTGGGGGGGTTCACAGAGGAGTAGACACAAGATCTGTCTTGGAGGCTGCCACTTAGTCTTCTCTTCACACCTTTACTAAATGCCACAAAATTGATACTTTCTCCAGGCCAAATGCTAGGGTAATCCTGTGTGAACTGCTGGGCAGCTCTTCTACTCAGAAGCCAACTACCCGTCCTAGCTCCTTCAGCTCTGGGAATCACCCATATGTCAGGAATACTGCAACAGTGATATCAGTCAGGACATAGTACAGTTTTGTAGGAACTTACCATAACTGTAGATGTCCTACTGATTACTGTTTCAGTGTTCCACCTCCACCTCCATACCCTTTTCTCTGCCTCACTTCAGCTTTCATATCCCCCTTTGCTTTAATCTCTAATCTGCTTCATGAGAAAGACGGAGATTTTTGTTACTTATTCAATCTGCACCCCCTCCTAGATGACCAGTCAGTAGTCTTAAGGCTGCTGGCTTGGAAATTGTCTGAAGATCCAATCTCTTACATTCCATTTGTATACCCAAACACAAAAGAGCTGAGGTCATGTGCCAGGTATGTTACCTTGGGAAGATGAAGCTTTCCTACCCTGACTGAATGTTATCATTATGGACCATATGTCAGGAATACTGCAACAGTTCTTACACAACTGTACTTTACCACCTTATCAGTTGATCTGCTAGAGGACGCTCTTTCTTGGGTATGAAATGCCTGTCTCTTTTAAACAGTAGCTTTTCTACTAGCTGCATTACTTGGCAGTATAACTTGTCAAAAATATATGTCATCCTTCCATTTCACTGTTGCAGTATTCTTTACAATAGAGATCCCTTGCCAAGGGCGGCCCAACGTCCGGCCAGTATACCAAAGCCTTTAAGCTGCTTTAATGTTCATCACTTCACAAGTATGCTCCCAGCATATAGCATAGGGCATAAAGGTGATGTCCAGATGTACCATCCTTAGAACTCCTTTGATGCCAGTCTAAACGCCATCTTTTGATCGTCAGTCTGAACACCCACTTCATTGCTGGTTCACCAAGCAGTTTCAGATAACTGCCTTATTGGGGGGTTTGTCCTTATATATTTTTTTCCTTTTGTTTGTTGCTTGGAGGTTCATGTCATTCAGAAAGGGTACATATCAGTGCAAAATACAGATTCCCCATAAAGATAATCATGAACAGTGCTTATTTTGTCTTAGTGCTTCCCATAACCACAAGTCCCATTCCATTTGTCAGGCTTTCATCTTTGGTCCTATATTTGGAGAACCAGTGTCTTGAGCTTTTCTGAAAGATACTATGGAGGGAACTTCCTGCTCTGAGGGTCAGCCTTCTGTGAAGAAGGCCAAGAAATGTAGGTCCGATTCTTCTGCTGTATTGCATCTGCCAGATGTCTCTCCTGAGGCAAATGAAAGCCCAGAAGATTGCCTGGCTTCTCCATTGGATTCCTCTGCCACGACTTTGGAGGCCAGCATAAATCCAACCTCATATATTTCCCTGGAGACCTTGCAGACATCTACTTCAGATGCTCAGGGGAACTGTGTCTGATTACCAAAGGGCCTAGGGGTGTTCCTTAAATTTTGGTTAGAGAAGAAGTTCCGACTATAATTGTGGAATATCATTCGGCGTCTGAGCCTTCTAAATTTTACAGACCAGACATCTCCTACTCCTAAGGACCCTCAGGGTGAATGGTAGAATTTCTCTCAGGGTTTGTTTAATGCCCTTACGGCTTTGAAACTTCCTCAAGGAGTTTCTGTTTTTGTTCCACCTTGGTCCTGTACTGGCCTAGGGAACATGATTCCTCTGAGGAAGAGGTGGATTCAGATGAGGAATCTCATACTTATTCATCCCAGATTCCTTCTTTAGACTATGGTTCTGAAGAGGAGTCCACTAGTCTTGATGCTCCCTTTGAAGAGATTTCCTTTGGGGACACAATATCCAGGATGATAGAATTTTTAAATGAGACTGTGCCCAGGTTTCTGAGATGCAGAAGAGGTGGTATGAGTTTCTGCATATGGATTTTCCCAGACCTTCTGCTGCCTTGTTTAGATGCCTTTTCTACTGTGTCTCAGGGTCCAGACTCCCAGCCTCCTGCCCCCCAAAAACCTGATAGGTTCTATAGAGTGCCTGAGAATTGTGAATTCCTGCATAGATGTCCTTCATCTGCCCTCTTTGTGGTATATGACAAGCTATCTCAGTTACTACCCCTCTACAAAGCTTCTTCTCTCTGCTAAAGAGAGCAGGACTGGAAAGGCTAGGTAAGAATGTTTATACCTCTGCTACCTTGGCTTTTAGGGGTGTCCATTACCAGACCCTTATATTGAGATGTGCTTTGTCAGACCAGTCAGGTAATTTCTGATCTCCCTGGTTCTGAAGGGAAGACTACTACTCTCTCCTAGATGAGACCTCTTCTCAGGTGCATGTCATTCTATTAAGTGCAGTTATGATGCAGCAGATGCTTCTTCCAGAGCTGCTGCTTTTTGTTCTGTGATGAAGACATATTCCTGGGTTCATCTTCAACCTTTGCCTGATATTAAGGCTAAGTTGATTGTCCTCTGGATAACAAACACTTGTTTGGTGCAGCTGCTGCTGATTTATTTAACTCCCTTTAGGATAAGGTCAAGGCTTTACAGGAACTCAAACATGTTTTAGTTTCTCCTGTACCTAAATTTCAAAGAAATTACCCAAATAAGCTGTCCTTTGTTCGTAGGCAGTCTCATCCTCTTCCCAAGGGTAAAAAGGGTGGTAAAAGGGCTCCTCCTGCTAAAGCTACCCAGACCCTCTATGATGCAGGAATCTTCTTTTCCTGCCAAACCAGGCATTGTCTGACTATCCTGTTCTTCTTGGCCACTTTCCTCTTTCTCTTCATCTTTCCCTATCTCTTCCAGTTTGGTCGAAGATTACTCGGGATTCCTGGGTTCTGTCCATTATCCACCTAGGGTATTACATGGTTTGGAAGTCTCTGCCCCCTTTCATGGGCATTCCTCAGCCCCCTTGGGAACAGTTGATTTACTTTCCGGGGATGCTTCAGGATCTTTGACTCTGGGAACTATTCAGGGAGGAAAAGGGTTTACTCCAGAATGTTTCTGGTTCTAAGGAAATTGGGTACTTGGAGACCCATTGTAGACCTCTTTCAAAACACCTTTCTGAAGGTTCCTTCCTTTTAGATGTCCTAAATACTTTGTTCCCTCTGCCACTGCTTCAGGCTTTTCTAGTGTCTCTGGACCTCAAGGATGCTTATCTTCATATTCCTGTTCTTCACCTTTTCAGGAAGTTTTTATTTTTCTCTGTTGCTTCCTGGCATTTTCAGTTCTTTGCTTTGCCCTTTGGCCTTTCTGCTGCCTCAAGGGTATTTATCAAATGCCTCACTCCTGTAATTGCTTTTTGCAGGCAAAGGGGGATACAAGTTTTTCCCTACTTTAGGCAATATCCTGTTTCAGGCATCCTCTCCAGAGATTCTACTGCAGCATTTTCACTTTGACATTTCCCTCCTGCAAAGCCTGGGGTTCACTATAGATTTCCAAAAGTCCTTTCTGACTTCTTCACAGGATCATGTATTTCTGGGGAGCAAGATCCAGACTAGTCCAATGCTGGCATCCTTGTCTTCTCCTAAGGCCTTGACTCTCATTTCTTTCAGTCCCTTCTCCCTCTGGCCTTGATCACAGCCAGGGAGGATGTTCTTCGTGTTTCACTGTTGCAGTCATAACTGTAGGGTACTCCTGCCGGCAGGCAGCCCGAGGTCGGCCAGAATATCAAAGTCTGGGTCCGGCGTTGGCTGTTCCAGCAAGAACCCTGACGTCAGAGCGCACGGGTATAAGGCTGACAGCCGACGCCATCTCCTCCAGTCTTTCTTGCCATGCAGTGCAAAGCAGTTCGCTAGTTGTTGGTTGGCGTTTTCAAGACAACGTGGTGTGATTGTCGTCGGTCCGAAGTTTTCTACTTCTCTTCTCAAAGCTAAGTACCCTATGTTTAATGCTGTTGAACATATAATTAAAGACTCTTGGCACTGTTTAAAAAGGTTCAAAGATGTAAGAAATATAGAGGATGATTATGGGTTCCTGACAATTGACGTTGTGAACCTGTTCTCGGTCATTCCACAGGAGGAGGGCCTTGAGATGTTTTTTGAAGCAATGGTTAAGAGTGGGCTGTTTAATGGACAAAAAGTGAACTTCCTTCTAGATCTGATGGAAGTGGTGTTAAAAAATAATTTTGTGGCGTTTGAAGGTGACCTTTTCCAGCAGGTTTTAGGAGTAGCAATGGGGGCGAAATGTGCCCCCTTGTTTGCGAATGCAGTGTTATTGACCTGGGAGAGGGAACATATTTTTACATCTAGTAAATACATGGAGAAAATACTTATGTACAATAGATATTTGGATGATATATTGATTTTGTGGAAGGGTGACCAGGATTCAGCAATTGAATTTGTTGATTTTTTGGGGAGAACAACAAACTTTTTGAAATTTACATACAACTGGAAAAAGGAGAGTATTAGTTATTTAGATGTGTTGATCTGTAAAGATGAAGGGGGTTTTACAAGCAATATTTATAGGAAGGAAAATTATTCCAACTCTCTTTTACATTTCAACAGTTGCCACCCATTTCATCAGCGTAAGGGGTTAATTAAGGCTCAAATGGTCAGAACGTCTAGATTGGTTAGTCAAGATGGGGATTTTAAGGATGAGATGTTTAAACTTATTGGAATGTTTCTAGACCGTGGATACCCTTTAAAGCTTTTACTTAGTGTAAAAAGAGATGTAAACAGAGAAAGAAGAGGTAGATATGCTCCGATCTTATTGGGTGGAGTGACCTTGAGAGATGAGGAGGGTACCAAGAAGGATGAAAGGTCAGAAGGTTTACGTTTAGTGTTAAAATATAATGGTATGACACCTGTGTTCCTTGAAATAATAAAGGGAGTATGGAATTTCTCCCTAAGTGAAGAGGTCAAAAAGATTTTGGGTAAAGGACCTAACATTGTGTATAGTAGAGGGGAGAATCTGAAAGGAATTTTAGAAAAGAATAAATCAAAAAATTTTAGGTCGAGTATGAAAAAGTGTGGATTCTGTAGATGGTGTAGGTATGTGAACGAAGGTTCATATGTTTGTGTAGAAGGTTACAAGTACACCATCAAATGCCCTGGTCAGTGTAATTGTTGTACCAAAAATCTTGTTTATTTGGCCTCCTGTTCCTCTTGTAATGCCTACTATGTAGGCAAAACTATTAGGAGGCTTCGAGACCGGATTTCTGAACATTTAAGGTCAATCAAAAAGAAGGATTTGCACAATGCACTTTATTTCCACAGTACACAATGTAAAGATTTTAAAAAGTTTTTGTTTTTTGTCATAGGTCGTGTGATTGATTGTGGGGAAGGTGGAGATGTGGTCAATAGGGTGGGGGCTTTAGAAACAGAATGGCAAATTAGATTAGATGCATGTAGACCCCCAGGGTTAAATGAACACATCTCTATTAAACCTATTTTAAAACTTAGATCTCAACAGATATAATGAATAAATAGAGTTTTTATTTATATTTATTTAAATTAATGTGAGTTATATGAAATTTATTTGTATATTCAGCTGTCATTGTATTCATATAAATTAGATATGTACATGAATTTTTTGAGGAGTTTTTAAATAATTTATTCATGTATTTATGTAAATATAAATATAAATAAAAAAGTAGTTTTTAGTAGTATTCATTAATTGATAAGTTTTGTCAAATAAGGGAGAGGGGTTTGGTTCATCCAATAGTAGCTGGAAGTATGGTATTTAAAATGTATGTGTATGTTGGCTCTGTGTTACGACTCTGAAGAAGCCTAACTGTTTGGCGAAAGCATTTTTTTGTGCTTAGTCTGTACCAGTTTGCAACTGTCTGCCTGTTCTAATAAAATCCTGTGGTGAATTTACCTTTGTGATACAGCTGCTGGACTTTGTGGTGATTGAAAGTTTTTTTACTTGATTCTGCCCTGGTGGGTGTTACACATTTCTTTTTTAAGGGGGAAAGGATTTTGCATTCATTGGACGTACACAGGCAACTACGTTTTTACCTGGACATAACTAAAAGTTTCAGAAAATCAGATCAATTGCTTATTTCTTTTGCTTCCAGTTCTCTAGGTAAAGCTATTTCTAAGCAAACTATTTCCAAATGGATTGCTCATGGAATAAGATATTGTTACTCCTTTTATGGAAAACAGATTCCAGGTAACGTCAGGACTCATTCTACTAGAGCAGCTGCCACTTCAGAAGCCTTTCTCAGAGGAGTTCCTACCAAGGACATTCTGGAGGCTGCCACTTGGAGTTCTGTGCATACTTTTTCCAAGCACTATAACCTCCCTTTGTACTCTAAGTCTAGGGCAGGATTTGCCTTTGCTGTCTTGCAGGGTCTTCTAGCTGCTCCTTCTTCTTCATAACCTCCACCCGTATCCTCTGCTTTGGGATTCTACCCTACAATTATGACTGCATCAGTGAAACACGAAGAACATGGTACAGTTGTGTATACCTACCATAAATGTAGATGTTCGAGTGTCTTCACTGTTGCAGTCAGTGTTTCCCTCCCTCCAGACCCCTCTTGTTTCTATTTGCTAACTGTGTTTCCACTACCTTTCTGGTGTATTTGTGTTTCCCTTGGGACACCTTTTTGGTTTTATGGGGGCTTCTGACATCAGGGGCAAGAAAGGCTGGAGAAAATGGCGTCGGCTGTCAGCCTTATACCCGTGCGCTCTGATGTCAGGGTTCTTGCTGGAACAGCCGACGCCGGACCCAGACTTTGATATTCTGGCTGACCTTGGGCTGCCTGCCGGCGGAAGTACCCTACAGTTATGACTGCAACAGTGAAGACACTCGAACATCTACATTTATGGTAGGTATACACAACTGTACTTTCTTCCTCTTCCATGCCTCAAGCTAGAATTTCAGTGATGGATTCGACAGTTGAATCTCAATCCAGGGTTCAGTTCTCTCTCAGGAGCTGTTCACAGATGCTTCAGATGTGGGATGGGGAGCATCATCTGGCTCTGTAAAGATACAGGGTCCTTGGTCACCTCATCAAAGGAGAGACCAGATCAGTGTCTAAAAGAATAGAGCTGTTCTGCTGTCACTTCAAGCATTTCTCCCAAGGGCCTGAAGGTGTTTGCAGACAATACACCACTGATGTGGTATGTCAACAGTCAGGGGGGGGGTGAGAGCTTATCTCATATGCCGGTTGGCTCTTCTAGTGTGTGAGCTAGCTATCCAGTGTTGTGCAACTCTTCAGGCAGTTTATTTTCCCTCAGGTTAGAACATTGTGGAAGGTTCTCTGAGCAGGTCCATAACACAATCCCATGAGTGGATGCTTCACAGGGATGTGTTTCTGATATTGTCCACTGATGGGGTACTCCTCAAGTAGATCTATTTGACTCCCCTCTGAACAGACTTCTTTTTTTTTGTGCCAGAGTCCCAGGTCCTCTAGTCTAGAAGGTAAATGCCATCTCTTTTTCTTGGATGGGGATGTTTCCTTATCCCTTTCCTTCCTCCCCTTCACGTCATTATAAAAGTCCTGTTCAAAATACAACAGGATGCTCCCAAAATCTTACTGGTGAGTCCCTTTTGGCCAACATAGCATTGGTTCCCTCCTCTTCTGCATTTAGCCAAGGGCAATCATCACAAGTTACCTCACAGGGTGGACCTGCTCACACAAGACAAGGGATCTCTCATCCATCCTCACCTGTCCACTCTTCAACTGATACTGTGGGTGATAGGAGTTTGATTTTTGATCCCATACAGACACCTTTTGTTCACCTTGAGGACATGCTTAGGGTCCTGCAGGAGGCCAGGAAGCCCACAACTAGGAAATCCTACTTATTCAAATGGAAGAGGTTTTCTGTTTAATGTCATTCTCATAACCTGGATCCACTTTCTGTGGATGTTCTTGTGGTTCCTTATCTGTGTGGACTGCTCAGTGCTGGGTTGGCTTATTTTTCTGTTAAGGCCGATTTATCAGCTATTTCTGCTTGTCTGCTTTTATCACTTCCTTTAGCTTCTAGATTTGAGGCTAACCAGTTTCTTAAAGGTATCCTTCATATTAGAGCTCCCAGGAAGCCTGTTCCTCCTCCCTGGTGTTTTGTTTTAGAAAAATTGACCTAGGCTCCTTTTGAGTCTGCAGTTTCAGTTTTCTTACAGTATTGTTCTTGGAGGACTGTTCTTTTGTTAGACCTCACTTCTGCCACAAGGGTGTCGGAGCTTCAAGCCCTTATGGCTTGTCATCCTTTTTTAGTGTTCCATAAGGACGTGGTGTCCCTTTGTACTAATCCTTCTTTTAAATGCCCAAAGTGGTGAATAATTTGTCTCTTAATCAGTCTATGCATTTGCCCACTTTTTTCCCTTCTCTGCAATCTGCTAGTGAGAAGGTGCTGCACACTTATCCAAATAAAATCTGAGTTGTCTGCAAGTCTAAGACTTTGTATAAATCTGATCATCTCTTTGCTTCCTTTCATCCTAGAGCCGTAGGATTGGCGGATGTTCTTCATCTCACATTGCTGCAGTCCTAACACTTGGGTAGTCCGCTGTCCCAGTCGGCCCGAATACCAAAGTATAAGGCTGACGTCGGTCAAGGCGCATTAGTCTGACGTCAGGACATCAGGGTACAAATGCGCATGACCGACGTCATATCCTCAGTCTTTTTTGCCGCATGGTCCGATGCAGAAGCAGCGTTGCGAGTGCAGGTTGGCGTTCTGAGATTTTCCGAAGTCGGAGTTTCAGACCGAATCAAAGTTGGCTAAGTACCCCGTTGGGGAATATTTTGGTTTTTTCTTGCCTCAGTATTTTACCGGATGTCAGAAAAGTGAATAACTGTATTTCTTGTGGGAAACAGATACCTCATAGGGATTATCATACCTTGTGTATACCTTGTTTAGGGCCTGAGCACGACGTTGTTGGGTGTCGCTCTTGTGCTAGATTTAACAAACGCACTATAAAGAGGAGATTGGATTGTGCCAGGTTAGTTTTTGGGAAGCGGTGTAATTATAAAATGCCGTCGGATGCTCCGACGCCCACTTCGTCTAAAAAGCGCAAGGACAAAGCAGCAAAGCCTAGGTTGGAAGAACCGTCCGTCCCTCATCTCTTTGCTTCCTTTCATCCTAGAGCCGTAGGATTGGCGGTTTCCAAGCAAACTATTTCTTCTTGAATTTCTAAAGCCATTTTTTTTTATTATGCCTTCCATGGCAAGAGCCTTTCTTCTTCTGTTAAGGATGATTCTACTAGGGCTTTGTTTTTTTCTGGTGCTTTTTTGTTTTTCAAAGGTCTGGATACTAACTCTATTCTTGAGGGAGCATCCTTCACTTCTGTGCATACGTTTACCAAGCACTATAAATTGGATGTGATATCCAGAGCTAGAGCTGGCTTTGATAGGGCCATTCTTTGGTTCCCTGAGAGCTCTGCTGGTCCATCCTCCTCCCCCCTCTTCTTCCTGAGCTTTTGCACTCTCCCTGTCGTAAAGAATACTGCAACAGTAAAATAGAAGGACATAGTACAGTTGTGTAAGATAGATTTCCTCCTCTTCACTGTTGCAATATTCACTCCCTCCCTCCTGCCTCCTGTTTTTTCACTTCTGGATGTACTGGTTACCTCTTTTTTCCTTGGACTGGAGTTCTTACTGGGGTTGTCAGTTTCTGAGGATGTTATGTCCAGGCATCACCTTTATGTCCTATGTGTGGGGAGAATATGTATGATGTATAGCGTATCTAAAAGCATACTGGCCAGATGTCAGGTTGCGCTTGGTAGGCAGCTTAAACTTGATTTCTGACACTTAATCTCCTCCCCTCTCCCATAATGCACCATAGCCCTTATACCTCTCAGATCTTGTTTTCAGCAGTTAGATAACAGTTGTGTTCTTCAATGCCAGGCTCTTCTTTTCAAAATCTGAATGCAGCTTATAACTCTTTAGCTTTGTTTTTTCCTTTACTTTTGGCTGGTTTTTAGCCAACCCTCCTATTCTCTCCTCTCCTCTCTCTCCACTGTGGAAGTTGGCTGCTGGTTTTTTTTTTTTTTTCCAGTGGCATTTTGCATATTTACTTTTTCTCTGTGTGACTGAGTGTTCTTTGGAAGTTTTTGATTGGTAAAAGAAAAAAAAAAAGAATTTCTCCTGCATTCTAGTTTTCACTGTACTGGATTCATCGTGTCATTGCATATGGACTTTCCTCCATTTCTTGTTGCGTGTAGCTTCAAGATGGTAGACAAGGCTTCAGGCTTCAAAAATGTTGTGGCCTGCAGCCACAAAATCCTGCCACAGTATCCACGTAAAAAATGTGTATGCATTGTCTGTGTTCTGCAAATTTAAATTAACTTGGGTGAGATTTTCTGCTCTTTAGGGCCTCAAGCCGTCTTGGATCATTCAAAGTTTGTGTTGAAGGGCTTTCTCCCTGTCCAAGCAGGTGACACTGCCACTTGTTTTGCAGATATCTTGTTTAAGAAGTCCTCCAATAAGTCCAAGAAGGATAGACCTAGGGAGAAAACTAAGGAATGTGTGTGTGTGTGTGTGTATATATATATATATATATATATATATATATATATATATATATATATATATATATATGGATTCACTTCATAACATTGAAAGCTCAAAACACTGAAACCAAAACAATGAAACTTCAAAATCTTGAAAACTCAAAACACTGAAAACACATATCATACATATACTGAGTTTAAACATAAATCATAGCACTTTCCACCAAGTAAGCAGGGGGGCAAGCCCTCCTGCACCCCATGTGGGGGTCTGCGCCCGCCACACCCCCTGCTACTTATATATATCAACTCCAAGATTGCACTTCACTACACAGATCTTTCTTTTACTTAAGCCTCACTTCTTTTCCTGAACAGTATTTTGTATACATTGTTCTACAGATTCCATTTCTGAACAGTATTCTGTATGCATTGTTCCCCCAGATTCCATTTTCTTCTGTGAAATTCTATGTTCTTGTTTTCTAAGGATCCCACCACACCTCTCAAGTGTACCTCATTACGAGGAACGTACCTCATTTGGGGCCTTAAAAAGTTGATGATCCTCGAAGTTCCACATTGAAAGGGTCTGTCATACATTCAAGGTTAGGAAGTTTTTTTAACTCATATCCATGATAAATAGAAATGAATCATATTCATTCATTAAATATCTTTTTTATAAATAAAACCAGCATATTTTAACCATCCTATGACCTTCCTAGTTGAAGTTGTTAGTAAGCCATTAGTATGTGTTCCACATTTTGCCCATTTCTTCCACATTATGAAGGCCACTGCTCCTCATTTTGGAGATGGAAGGTTGAGTGCTATGGATCCCACCTCCAATTTCTTTTCACTCTATTTTCTAGTAATGTCTTTTTTGCCAACCATTAATATTAAACTTAGTAAGGCATTACTGTGTCTATGCAGTTCAGAACCTATGTCCCACCCCAAAGGAATAATTTCCTTAGTTACAAAGACATGCTTCCAAGCGTTACTGACAAAAAAACTCTGCAGGAATTTTTCTTTTAAATCTGCTAACTCATTACATTCCTAGAATACTTGTTCCCAGTTACCTCTCTCTCTGTTTCCCATCATTCTACCATTCCCTTAGTGAGGAAAAATTCTCTGAAGTCTGTTTTGGTGTAAAAATAGCAATGAAAACACTTAAAAGCAAAAATCCTAAACCTTCTGGACTTTGTTACAGTCTTAGGAGCCATACAAATGTCTTTCCATTGTTCCTTGATAAATTGCCTTTGCAGTGCCTCTTCCCAATCATCTATTCTTACAGTTATCATGCAGTATTTTTTATACCTGTATTAGCTACCCCTTTTTAAATAGCTACTTCTGTTCAAGAATCAAGTAAAAATTCTGCCATTGTGGGTGTTCTACTTAGCACTCCCCTATCCCTTACTCTTTGTATATACTCTGTACCACACCCTAGTATGGAAAGTAGTCTTTAACCTGCAGTCCAAACTTCTGCTTGGCCTCATTCCAGTTTTGTTAACTTTCCCTCTCTAGTTATTTTCTCCAAGTGCAGAGAAATCCCTCTTGGTTGATTCTACTGCTCAGTTCACATAAAATGTCAGGGTGTGGCTGCTCCATTAGAGTCTCTACATTATATGGATCTTTTGGATGTAGTCTTAGAGGTTATTGCAGCTGCCAGTAAGCCTTCCATTTACAAGACTTGCTCCAGTAAGTAAATGATGAATGTTCATTTAGATGGAGAGGTATCCTGTACCATTACATTTGTGTGGTTTACAAGTAATCCTTGTCTCAGAAACTTCCTTGACTTGAGTCTCAGTTCTTCCATGGTCATTTTAAATTTGTCTTGTTCCTGTGTGGATCGTGACTTTGTGGACAGCTGGTTTATAACCCAGAGTGACTAGTAGTGCCTTAAAGGAGTTGTATGGCTTTGCTTACCTCAGAATGTGTACTTAGATATTTGAATTGGTTGATTTAGCAGCTCTGAAGTTATTCTCTCTGAAAATGGTTTTCCTGGTAGCCTTCCCCTCTGCACTTTTGATCTCCAAGTTGTAGGCCTTTATCTACATGGAACAGTCTTTGAAATTTCACAAAATTCAAGTAACCCTTAAAGTTAACCCATGATCTGCTGTTGTCCTTTTATTCTTCCTTAATGTATGGGTTATGGATCCAACTTGGCCACATTTTACAGACTTTGGATCTAACTCTCAAGCTTCCTTGTCCATCTCCAGTACCTCAGATCTCATTTGCCACCATCTCACATGGACATGGATCCTCTGACTGAGCATATTTCAAGCCTTTTTGTATGTGTATTAAGTTTGTTTACTTAGAAAAAAAACTTTATCTGCGTAATTACTTTTTTATATAGTTTCTCTCTCTTAATTTTCTGGTTTTCTTATTGTTAATCCACTCTACCTCTGTAAGGTAATTTCTTGAGTAACATTATTGGTACCCTGTTCTTATCTGTGCCGTTTCTGTCTCTTTTCTTACCTAGTTTGACAAGGTATTCTTTGCTACCATTGTTGGTAGTCCTTTATAAAAAAAATAAGTAAAATGTTTTACCTTCTCTATTTTCCATTATTGTATTAAAGTACTTTGGCTGAGAAGCCTACAGGGTTTACAATGAGTGCATTTATTGTCTAGGATCAGCACATCTGGGTATGAACTGTACTATTTGTGCTGCTTTTAACTTGAGGGCTGTTACAGACAGGAGGAATAAGTTAGTCCTCAAAGGGATATTCCCTCCTTTCTCTTCTTCCTCCTCCGGGACTCAAACCCCATGTAAATCTTCCAAGGCTCTGTCAGAGCATAGAAAACAATCTCCACTAAAGTCTCTGAAGACTTCATCATCCTCAGAGCCTTCACAAAAAATGTGGAGATCATCAGATCTTACTTCATTGGATCTGAAGAGAAAAACTTTGGATCTGATAGTTATTTCAGACAGTCCTACTTCACAACCTATGGATCCAAATACATCAGATCCAATTTCTGGTACTGCTTATACTAAGAGAAGTCGCTCACCCAAGTTTTTTGTCAACCTTATTTCTCTTTGGCTCAATACTCCCCTCATGCAAACTCCAAGGCAACACTCCAGACCCTAGTCCACATATCTGTCAGGTCCTCCAGGAGCCTTTCTGAAGCTGAAGTGGTTAGGTTGATGTGAAAGTTCCTCCGAGCTCCGATCCAGATGGAGGTTATACCAGCTCCATCTCCCATCTGGATCCTTCCTACCACCTCCCATGCAGTTGTATCGCCTCATGAAATCTGTTCTTCAGTTTTGGAGCTGAAGAGAATTACATCTTTCACCCCCAATGGTTTCCCTCACCAGTTCTGCTCCTGTTCCCTTGGATCAGGATGCGTTTTGGAGTCAAAGCATCAACATCAGATCTATGAGACTGGGATCTGCTCCAATGATGGATATGATCTTGCCCCTCAGAGCCTCAGTGATAGCTTGGTGATGGCTCCCTCCTCAAGGCATGGACCTGGAAAAAGTCATGATTTGCCTGCTTTGGAAGTGTCTGCAGTGGTGCAGCTGGCCACAGCTTCTCCAGGTCCGTTGGCCTTTGAGGTTGTGGAGAGGGTGTTCTCTCATCTAAGAAATCCAGGTTCTCATAATTCCTTGGCTCCTACACTTCTTTTCCCCATGGTTCATAGGTTCACCTGCACCTTGTGTTTGTGCCACCCTCCCAACCTGAGCTGTGATCCCATCAGACCTAGTACACATGGACAGCCAGTACCAACTAGCATCCAGGCTGTTCCCACAGATGATCCTACCCAGAGAATTCTGCTAAGGAGGCTGACCAAAAGAGAATGTGTAAAAAGAGTCACATAGATTCCCTCTTGGAATCTGTCACTAAAGATACTAACTTCAGCAAAGGGGAATGATCCCTCAGATCACCACATGATGACATCTCATTTGGAGACATTCCTTAGGCAGAGAGGTGGTTGGTCCTCAGATGATCCTTCCCCTGAAGAGTCAGCATTTCTGGAGGCTTTTGGTGTTGCCCCATCTATGTCTTGGGTGACTCCCCTAGCCAGTGAGCTTAGTGACCTAGTCTCCTGCCAAACAAAATTTTTACTCCTCCAAAAGATAAGCCCCATTAGAGCAGAGGAGTCCCTGTTGATGGAGTGGTTGTGGTGGCAGCCACCTATAAAAGAGCTAGCAGAACAGATCTCTGTCCACCCCCTAACAGAGTGTCCAGGGTGTTGTACAGATTTGAAAAGCATGTGTTTGCTTCAGTGACCTTTGCCTTAAGGTCCCTGAACTATTTGGTGCACTTCACAAGACTGCAGAGGGAGTTGACCAAGGAACTCTTAAAATCTCTCTGAGTTCGTATCTGCAGAGGATTATAAAAGATAATCCTCACTGCTGACCACTCTTTTATCAATTTCCAGTGCATCCATGAGGTTGATTTCTCATGCAGCAGAAGGTACCTCATGGGGCCACCAGTTCAGGCATTGCCATAAGGAGACATGCCTGGATGCAGTTATGCGATTTTGCAGAGCCTTTCCAGTCTCTTTCATCAGTGCTCCTTTTGACAGAACAGCCTTGTTTGGTCCTTTTATGAAAGAAGCACTTTCCTGCAATGAACAGGAAGGCAAGACTGTGTCTGCTGTAGGGATTTGCTTTTCTACCCCTCAATGATTCTTTTCAGGAGATCAAAGAGGAGGCACAAAATGTGGTTCCATAAATCCCAGGGATCTTTCCAGGATTCATGCAGAAACAACTCTGTTAGGGGCAGAGGTGAGAGGAGGCCCACATCAGGGTTTCCAAAATTCCTTTCCAGATGGACTTTTTCAGCATTCCTGAAGGGCTGCCTGACTGCTTGCCTCTGGAGACAGTCTTGGACACTTGACCTTGCACCTAGATGCTTGGGCTGCTATAACAAAAGATTCTTGGGTGCCACAAAAAATATCCAGAGGTTACTTTATACCATTTTCCCAAATGCCCACTTCCAAAAGTAGAAAGCTTCCCAGTTTTCCACCCAGTCAGAGACAAGCTGCAGCTCAAGAAGTTCAGAAAGCTGCTCGATAAGAGTCATCCAGGAAGTCCAACTAGATCAGAAAGTATTCAGAACCTACTTGGGGTTCTTTTTAATGACACAAAAGACAGGTGACCTGAGACCAATTTTGGATCTAAGCAGTCTGTATCAATATGTGAGGAAATCCACGTTCCAAATGGTCACAGTTCAGTCCATTCTACCTCTTTTACACAAGAAAGATTGGATGTGCTCAGTAGCTCTTCAGGATGCATACTATCACATCAAAATAAACAGACGATGCTGAAGACACTTATGCTTTCAGTTGGAAGCCAGTCACTATCAGTTTAGAGCCCTGTCATTTGGACTCACCACAGCCCCCAGTTTTACTAAGTGTAGTACAGTGATAGCTCACCTGAGACTGCAAGGATTCTGAATGTTTCCTTACTTAAACAACTGTCTCCTCACTGTCCCAGCCAAGCTTCTTCTAGAACAGTCCAAGCATTATTTGCTCCAAATTTACCAATCACTAGGCAATTAAAGTTAGCAGTTTGGATTTGAAAATGTTACTGGTATAGAGCCTGGAGTTAATTGATGCTCATATAAATACAATAGATCAAGATTGCTTCTCTGCCTCATCATCATATACACAAAGTTCCAGGTTCATCACATTCTTTCTAATTTTGCTAGAGTCATCCTTCAGGCCTTAGGTTCCACGGCATCTATAGTATTAGTCCTATTAGCACATTACTATATGCATGTTCTTCAGTGGTCTCTAGCTGTTCAGTAGTCTATTCTTTGGCAGCCCCTTTTCTTCCCAGTCAAATTTCCCCTTGTATGCAAAAACCATATTTGCTGGTGGATCCAGTTGGATGACATTTGCATAGGTCACCCCTTTGTTCCATCTCCCACAGTAGCTGAGGTGGGGCATTTCTTGGGAAGGACAGTCCAAGGCATGTGGTCCCCCAAGAGACCAATTTGCATATTAATGTCCTGGGGATGAGAGCAGTCCAACTACCATTGGTGGCATTTCAAGATGTTCTCCCTCTAGGGACCATTGCAGTTCAAACTTTCATGTCTGTAGTCTGGTACATCAACAAAAAATGGGGAACTCTTATTTTACCCCCTCTGCTGAGAAGTTATGAGACTGCTGCAATGGGTGAATTCTCCTCCAACCACTTTCTAGTAGCAACTCGCATTCCAGGAAAATACAGTGTACTAGCGGACAAACTCAGCAGATCCATTCTGATACCTCACAAGTGGTCTCTCAATCAATCAGTGGCAGAAAAAAAATTCCATTGTTGGGGTCAACCTTGCTTCAATCTTTTTCTTCTCCCCACAACAACAAATGTAGCAGGTACTTTGCCCTGATCCTCTGTCAGGGGAGTCACTGAGAGATGCTCTAGTCCACATTTGGCCCACTGGTCTCCTTTACACCTATCATCAGTACCTGTGATTCAGAAATTCCTACAGAAAGTTGGTTAAGTTCAGTTATCCTCATTGCTCCCCTTTGGCCTCAACAGGTCTAGTTCCTCTTCCTTTTGGTCTCATCTTTTTAATCCTCGTTGGATACTGGACCCCACTCCAAACCTTCTGTCACATCCCTCTGGGATTAAACATCCCAGCCCTCAAACTAACCACATGGTTTCTCCAGTTCTATTAATGGCTAGACAGCCCATGCTTTCTTCCCTTTGTGATGTACTTTTTTCCTCACAGAAAGATTCTGTTAAAAGGATTTGCAAGAGTAAATGGAAAAGATTCACAGTTTGGGCCCTGAAAAATTACCTTGATCCTTTTACTGGCCCCATTTCTTCTGTGCTGGAGTTTAGCTTCTCTTTTTGAAGACAGTGCTAGTTTTTCCAGAATCAAAGTACAGTTAGCGGCTATATCAAATTTTCACTCGGGAGACGATGCTTCTTTCTTGGCTGTTTCCATATTGTGTAAGGCTTTATTAAAGAGCACCTTCTTGCTCAGACCACCACTGAAAGATCCAACACCACCTTGGAATTTAACAGTAGTACTTCAAGACTTAAGTCAGCATCTGACATTGTCAATTTTTCATCTTCTCCTCATAGATGGGTTACAGATCCGATCTGATCCGACTTGGCCATTCCTAAGCTCGTGGCAACCAAAGAAGCTCTTGGATGCCCCCCTTACCCACAGTGCATCTCTCCCTGTCCTCCCAGATCTCATTTGCCACTTCACAAAATAAGTGGTTATCCTTAGACCTCTTGGATTGTCAGGTGTTTTCTCTGCTGTTTTTCAACCTTTTAGTGCCTTATTGCCCTCTCTCTCTCCTTACTAGTAAACTTCACTTTTTCACTGCTTTTTATTAGGTTACTTATCTTTGTCTCTCTCCCTCTTCCCCCCATTAACTGTCATTGTTTTCTAGTCACATTTATTTTCCCTCCTTTACCATTTTTGATAGTCTTAACTGCTATTGTTAATAGTTTCTTCCTTACCTTTTCTGGGTAGTTTTAACTACTATTGTTAGTAGTTTTTCCCCATTTCTCTAATTCTTAACCCTTTTTCTTTTGTCTTGTTTCTTCTTTACCTCTTAGTCATGTCAGAAAAGCATAATAAGCCTGCTGGCTTCAAAAAATGCTTTAAATGCAGGCATAAAATCCCACTCAGTGATTCTCATGACGTATGCGTGTATTGCTTAGGTCCTACTCATCTGCAGGAGAACTGCTCTACTTGTCACTGTTTCAACCACCATGCATTGGTTGAAAGAAGAAACAAATTAATCTTGAAAGGGGTGCTTCCCTCTTCTTTTGAAGAAGCCATTTCTGCTCCACTAGTTAAGCCAGCTTCTAAGTCGAAGTCTGCTCACTCCAGCCCTGCTTCTTCCCTGTCCACCAGATCTAGTGATAAGGAAAAGAAACAAATTTCTTCCCTGTACCTTTCAGAGTACAATCCCTCTTTTTATCTAGGTCAAGATTCCCCTCTGGCTCTTTTTCTCGTTCTACTAGGAGCCTTACTGAGAACAATGTGGAGTGCTTGGTACATAAGATTTTGTGGTGCAGGATATAACAGTTACCCTGAGCCCAGACCCATTCAGCTCCAGGGCTTCTTGAGACCTTTACTCCCCCTTTGGATTCTCCACCGACTTTGGAGCGAGTTTTGGAGTCCTCGGATACGATGCTCCTGGTGCCCTTTAGGCCAGATCTGAGAACAACTTCTTTGGATCCTGCCTTGGCGCTTGAGTTCTTCCACTTTCTCAGAACCAGAGAGCTCCCAGAGCCGTAGTGACCCCTTGCAGTCCTCGAGAGTGTTAAGACTCCCAGATTGTATGAGCAGTCGATACATCTCAGGGCGTCTGTGCAGGTGAGCTCTGGGACAACTTTATCAGATGACTCCAGAGCCAAAGGTACTGGATCCGATCTAACAGTAGTCAATGCTGATGGCCCAGGGTGGGCTGTCTCTTGGGCTGGAAGAGGCTTTGATTTGAAAGTATGCCTTCTTGGGTCCAGAGTCCTGTTTCACCCAGGAGCAGTCAGCCGTTGGGGCCTTGGAGAGAGCAATAGCTGCCACTGCAACAAAAAGAGTACCTTTCTCTTTGGGTCCTCCATCTCATCCAGATGCCCTATGTGCCTCTTCTGACCACAATGCTCTACTGGAACAGCAAGACCTCAAGCTGCAGGATACCCAGCTGGGTCTCCCTGTCTCTTCTGATACCTCCCCAGTGTCTCCCACTGAAGAGGTTCCTCGAAAGAAACTTTGTAAGAGGAAACAGCTGGAATTCCATTAAAGAGTCTGTCAGTGAAGAACCCAACCTCTATGAAGCCGAAGGGTCCCCACGGTCACCTCCTGAGGATGTGTCCCTTGGCAAGATTCTAGAAATGCTGAAGCAGAGAGGTGGCTGGCAGTCCAGTAACCATTCTGCTGAGGAGTCTGTGTACCTGGTGGCTTTTGCTTCTGGCCCATCTTCCTCCTGGGTTGCTCTTCCCACTGATGAGCTCATAGATTTGATCTCTTGGGCATGGGAGACCACAGACTCGATAAAAGATATTCCCAAGAGAACAAACAAGATAATTAGATCTCTGTCACATAAAACTTTCTAGACCAAGGTTGTTGCAGTAGATGCCATGGTTGTGGCAGCAGCTATCAAAAAGGAACTCTTAGAGGAGAGTTCTACTATCCATTCTCCTAATATAGATTCCAGAATGATGGATTGGTGTGGGAAGCATGTTTTCTCTTCAGCAACATTTGCCTTGGGATCACTGAACTTTCCTATTTTACAAGATTGCAAAGGGATCTGATTAAGGAGCTCACAGATACCCTGAAAGGAGCAGTAGCCAAGGGAGTACAATAAAAGGTATCTTCCAGCTAGCAACCCTACATTCTATAGCTAACTCTTCCATGAGGCTTATTGCTCATACTGCTGAAGGAAAGAGTAGGGCAGCAGGTTCAGGCATCACTATAAAGGGGCATGCCTGAATGTGCCTATGTGACTTCATGGAACCTTTCAAGTCTTCCCTTATTAACACCTTGTTTGATGGTTCTTCCCTTTAAGGACCAAAATTGAAGATACCCATTCCAGGTGTGAAAAGTAAAGTAAAACTCTCTGCAGTGGGCATACATTTTTCCTCCCCACAAAGACCTTAATCTAAAGGTCAGAGAGGGAGCAGGAAGTTGTGGTTCAAAAAATCTCAGGGTTCATACCAGGACACACGTGGAGAATTGTCTCCCAGAGGCAGAGGGTGGAAATAATGCAGAGGAGGCCTCCAGAACCAGGGCTTCTGGGAACCCTTTTTCGGGAGGCCCTCCTAACACTCCTGAAAGGAGGCCCAATTGCCCACCTCTGGAGGCAATTGAGATCAACTATCCCTGCACTGGGGAGCCTGGCAGACCATAGCTTCTGATTTGTGGGTGCAGAGGATTATATCCAGAGGCAGTCACATTCTCTTCAATCAAACCCCTCCCCTCATCAAAATCCCAGAAATCCCACCCAGTCAAAAGGAGCAAGCAGTTATTCAGGTATTCAAAGAGAGTCATCCAAGAGGTCCCCCCAGACCAGAGAGGATTTGGAACTTACTCCGGGTTCTTTTTGGTTCCAAAGAAGACAGAGGATCGGAGACCTATTCTGGATCTCGGCAAGCTAAACAAGTCAGTCCAACACAGCAAGTTCTGAATGGTCACGTTTCAGTCCATTCTTACATTTTTGGAAAAGGATGATTGGGTGTGCTGGGTGGATCTTCAGGATGCATACTGCCATATAAAGATGGACAGATACTCCAGAAGATATCTATGCTTCTAGTTGGGAGCCAGTCATTTCCAGTTCAGAACCCTACCCTTTGGTCTCGCCACAGCCACCAGGGTGTTCACCAAATGTATGTCAGTAGTTGCAGCTCACCTGAGACAAGGATTCTGGGTGTTTTCTTATTTGGACAACTGGCTCATCTCTGTCCTGGCCAGGCATCTACTGTTAAATGCACTTGACTCAATTGTTCACCATTGTGCACAATTGGGGATCACAATAAACTGCCAAAAATCTCATCTGGAACCTGTACAGTCCTTTGAGTTCATTGGAGCAGTTTTGGACACTACTCAGTTGACTGCCAAACTTCCACCATCAACAGTATTGATGATCAGATGACAAAACAGGTTACTTTGAAATCGAAAGGTGGCCACATGTCATGTTGTTCAAGTGTTGGGGTCAATGCCTGAAGCTATAGTACTAGTTTTGTTAGCCAGATTCCATATAAGAGTTCTTCAGTGGCTTCTGGCTGTCCAGTGGTCAAATCTTCATCACTGCATGTTGCACCATGTTCTGATAACCAATGCTTGCAAGAGAAACCCCCTTATGGTGGATGCAGTCAGACCAGTTGTTACAAGGCTGACCGTTGGTCACTGTGGCCACGGTGACATGAATGCCTCCCAGATAGGGTGGGGGAGCATTATCTGGGGATGACAGTCAAAACGTACCTGGTCTGCAAACAAGGCAACTTGCACATCAGTGTCCGGGAGATGAGACCCGTGCTCCTTGCGTTGAAGCATTTCAGTCTTCTCTTCCTCTAGGAACAGTTGCAATTCAATCAGACAACATGTCAGCAGTCTCGTATATAAACAAGCAAGGAGAAACCAAGTCTTACCCTCTATGTCGAGAGGCTCTCAGAGCATGGCAATGGGCGATCTCCAACCATTTTCTTATATCAACACACATTCAAGGGAAATCCAATGTGATAGCAGTCAAATTGAGCGGGTTCATTCTCATGCCTCACAAGTGGTCCCTCAATCCAAAGCTAGCGGAGGACATTTTCTGCAGATGGGGCCAGGCTTGCTGCAATCTTTTTGCCTCCCCATACAACAAATGCAGCAACTACTTTGCTCTGATCTCCCAACAGTGGGCGTCCCTGATGGATGCCCTCATTAACAACTGGCCCCCAGATCTACTTTATGCCTTTCCTCCATTTCCCCTAATCTCCAAGTTCATTAAGAAAGCAAGAGGGTTGAAGAGAACAGTATATCCCATTGCCCCATTCTGGCCTTTTCAAATTTTGTTTTCCTTTCTCCGGCCTCATCTTAAAAAGAAACTGTGGATTCTGGAAACCTTCCTAGGTCAGCTGTCACACTTGTCAGAAATGATTCACCCCAATCTCAAGCTGACTACTTGCTTTCTCCAGTTCCGTTAGTTGCCAGTCAACATATGCTGTCCTCCCCAGTCAAACATATTCTGTTGTCTTCTCATAAGTTGTCTACCCAAAAGCTTACAAAGTAAATGGAAGAGATTTGTAATTTATGCTCAGCAATGTGATGTAGATCCTATTACAGCCCCTTTTCACTTTATCTTGGATTTCCTGGCTCACCTTTTCAACGATGGAGCTTCTGCCTCCACAATCACAGTTCAGTTAGCAGCCATTTCAGTTTTTCATGTTGGAGAGGATAATTTGCTCTTGATTTCCGACAAAATTTACAAAGCCTTCTTAAAAGGCACTCTGATGTTAAAACTTCCTCACAGGGATCCTACTGCTCCATGGGACCTCAACTTAGCACTGTGTTCTATTGTACAATCGCCCTTTGAACCTGCAGCCACCTGTGATATTAAGTTTTCTTCCTGGAAAACTGCCTTTCTAGTAGTAATCACATCGTCAAGGAGAATTTTGGACATCCAGGCCAAATGCTCACATTCTCCTTATCTAGTGTTTCACAAAGACATGATCTCACTGTGTACCACCCCTCCTTTCTCACCAGAGTTGTGTCTCAAACTAATATCAACCAAACTATTCACTTGCATGTCTTCTTTCCTAACTTTAGCAACAAAGGTGAATATGTTCTACACTTGCTGGATGTACATAGATAGCTAGCAATTTTATCTACATAGAACCAAAGAGTTTTGCAATACAAAACTGTTATTTATTGCTTTTGCTGGCCCTAAGAAAGGTTCATCAGTCTCGAAGGTTACCTTATCAAGATGGCTTTCTGATTGTATCTCCTTCCTTTATACCTCAGAAGGTATTAATCTTCCAAAGTCTGTTTGAGCTCACTTCACTAGGGCTATGGCCTCATCAGCTGTTTTTCAGTCTAATGCTTCATGGATAACATTTGTCCAGCAGATACATGGTCTAACCATCATACCTTTATCTCCCTTGAGCCACCCAGGATATAGGAAGCTGGGGACTCTGTCCCATCTGTGAGGACGAGATGAAAAAAATTGCTATTATCAATTTCTAAAATCTCTCCTCACATTTCCCTTCATCCCTGGGCCCTAGTGAATGAGAAGTTTTTACAATCAGGACAGGTGTTTTTATCATTGTTTCAGCAGAAGTGGCCTCTTCTGTCACCTGCTACTGGGTGTTATTGCAAACAAGATCCGAGAGTACAAGGAGAGATGCATTGTGGGTAAGGGGAGTGTCCAAGTGCTTCTTTGGTTGCCATGTGCTTAGTAACAGCTGAGTTGGATCCAAGGATCGGATCCATAACCCTTCTTTGAGGAGAGATGAAAAAATCAACAGTACAGATGGAACATTATGGTGAGTACATACAGGACCAGCCTTTGGTCAACTGGTACTCCTATGGAAAAGGTCTCCACAGTGCCCCCAACACCACCCTGCACCCCCATCCCAGTCTACCTACACCATCCAGATTACTGGAAAAGCGCCCCTGCTAGAGTGGCACCCTAGGCACCCACGTAGTTGGCCTATGCCTAAGGCCTGCTATGAGTACATAACTTTTTTTTTTTTTTTTTTGAACCTTCAGCAAAAACTGACTTCAAATTTCTGTCTTGGAAAACAGCCATTTTAGTGGCTATTTCATTTCCTAAAAGGGTTTCTGAACTCCCGGCTTCTTTCATCAAAAGCCCTTTGTATTCTTCTTCATAAAGGCAAGGTTACCTTATGAACCAGTCCTTCTTTCCTACCAAAAGTGGCTTCTGAATCAAATAGAAATCAAACCATTCATTTACCAGTCTTTTTTCCAAAATTTTCAAACAAGGGAGAATATATGGTACATCTTTTAGGTGCACCTAGACAACTATGTTTCTATTTACACAGAACAAAAGATTTCAGAAAAATGGACCAGCTGTTTGTCTCTCTTTCACCTAGTTAGCTGGGTTCTCCAATTTCTGCAGTTACATAGGCCAAATGGATAACTAATTGCATTTCCTGGATATATTACCAGGAAGGTCTCTTCCCTACTAAAACCATTCAACTAAATCCATGGCCACCTCATGTGCCTTCTGGTCTAGAACTTTCACGTATGATATTTGTGCAGCCGCCTGGTGTAATGCTCATACCTTTATTACTCATTACAAATTGGATATACTTTTCAAAAGCAGAGCTCCTTTTGGTTAAGCAGTTCTTCAGAATATCCTTCCATGAGGGCCACTCAAGATTTTCACAGCTGGGGACTCTGACCCATACATCGAGGAAGAATGAAAAGGACAATATCAGATATTAAAGTTGTGTACTCACCATAACTATGCATCATTGTTCATTTTCATTCTTCTTTCAACTCCACTCCCTCTTTTCTGCTTCCTGTCATTTTCTGGAGTGACCTGGTGAACCACTGGAATCTGTAGTTCCAGGTTTGAGCCATGGTTTAGTATCTTTTTTCTTCTACTATTCTATATGAAGACCTTTAAGGCAGCAAACTTGTTCTGAGGTATTGGGGATGGACTAGGGCATTATATGTAAAGGGAGGAGCTCAAGAGTTGGATCCAAAGTCTGTAGAATGTGGCTGAGTCAGATCACAGGTTGGATCTGTAGCCCACATTTTGCGGAAGAATGAAAATGAACAACGCAGATGCATAGTTATGTTAAGTACATAACTTTATTTTTTCTCCTGCAGGTGGTCTCAAATATCTGCTTAAATTAGTCCATTCACCTCATTTTCTTACTTTCTGGGTGCCAGTTACAATTGAGAGGGAGAACCCTTTATGTACACTTTGTTTTAATGTTTTAACAGAGCAGCATGCACAAGTTCAGGAAGAATGGAAAAACCTCCACTGCTTTAAGCATAATGTGTCTAAGTAGATTGATCACAGTTGTCAAGAGCTTCTTCATTGGGGGTGTAGATGCTTCTGATAGCTAATTGAATGCATTCATTATTGGTAGTTTGCAGCATTGTTCCTTGGGCTGTGATTCACAGTTCTGTAGAGTATTGTATATCCCAAGAGTTGAGTATCATTTGGCACCTCAGTACTTCAGGATTCTCCCTACACAGCAAGCTGTCAATAGTTGTTCATAGGTTCGTACTAGGCCATCTGCCCTAGGGCATTTATAAGCCTAGCCAGAGTGTATTTGGCTTTCGCCACCCATTTTAAATTAATTTTGCTATGCCCTTTTTCGAGGTTAGTATACTGTAACAGTGACACAGAAGTGATACCTGGGGTAAACCTATGATCCCTCATCCACTCAAGATTCCTCTTGAAGAGAGTCAATGAGGGACACTGCCTAACCTGGACTGGGATTTTATTCCAGAGTGAAGGGAGCCTCTGGGTTATGAATCTGTCCCTCCAGCATGTCCTATTTATTTCAGTGCTGAGGTTCAAGTCTCTCGAGCACATAGCTCGATGGGATTTGGATTTTCTGAGGTGCAGCATATCCATTAATTCCGGGTTGGACATGTCTTTATACGTCAGGCAAAGATCGCCTCTGAGCAGGCGGTATGCCACTAAGTAGAGCTGGAGTTTCTTTAACCGGGCAGCATATGGCATCTGTTTGAGCCCTTTGATCCTCTTGGTGAGGTACTTTTGGGGTCTTTCCAGTTGCTGCAGGTGTCTGGTAAGGTACATCCCAAAAAGGGCATTGTACCCAATTATGGACCTGATGAGGGATGAGTAAAGAGGCATGATGACCTCCCCTGATCTAGATGTGAATCCCTTCATGATTAGGTGGGCTTTATAAAATGTTTTTCTAACCACTTTGGCCACGTGGTTGTCAAATGAGAGATTGCTATCAACTTGGGTCCCCAGGCCCCTAATTACTTCTTCCGTACTTAATGGATTACCATTTATGTGGTAATTTGTGGGCACTTTGTTTTTGTCAAAGGGGATGACTATACACTTTTTGGCATTTAGCTTGAGGCCATGGCTCTGGCACCAGTTGTCTGTTTCTATGAGGCCCTTTTGGAGGATGCTTGTGTTGGCTGGAGAGTCGATTATGGCACCCAGTTTGCAGTCATCTGCGAACTTGGTCAGCCACAGTCCTTCCGTGTTGGCCTGTACCTCTGAGAAATATATACCGAACAAGAGAGGTCCCAGGACTGAGCCTTGTGGGATGCCACTTGTAACTGGTTTGGAGTCTGACATGGCTCCAGCAATTCTAACCATGTGGGTTCTGTCCTTGAGTCAGTTTGCAACCCATCTAGTGACATAGGGGTTTATATTTAAGCTGGTGAACTTATCTATAATGCCCAAGTGGGGTATTGTACCGAAGGCTTTTGAAGAGGGCCAGGTAGGCTGTGTGGACCACCTTCCCCTCGTCAATGGCCTTGGTGACTGTTTCAAAAAAATTGACCAGGTTTAAGAGGCAGGATCTGCCCTTAACAAAGCTGAACTGGGTAGGATCCAGTGTCTGTAGGTCCCCAATATCTTTATTTATAAGGTCCATGATGATCCTTTCCATAGCTTTGCAGACCAAGCTAGTCAGGCTTATGGGGCAATAGTTTCCAGGATCCGTTGAGGCACCACCTTTGTGGAGAGGGACCACCCTTGCTGTACGCCACTCTTTGGGTACATATCCTGTAGTAAGGCTGAGATTGAACAGTAGTTTTATGTTTGGGTTTAGCTCTTCTTGGAGTTCATGTAGGACGCAGCCTGGGACACCGTCTGGTCCCATTGATGCTGTGTTTTTTGCTTTGGAGAGGGCGGCTCTTACCTGAGCATCTGAGATGTCAGGGGGGTAGCACTCTGCTGGGATAGATATTTGCCCTTTTGGTGGGGAGGGGGGGAGTTTGCTCTGAACCTGTCAGCTAGGATGTTGGCAATGTCTGTGGTTTCAGTGTATTTTTTGGCATTTTGGACTAATTCTGAGCATATCTGGGAATTCCCACCCAGGTTCCTAACATAACTAAAGAAAGCCTTGTGATTATCCTTAGTGTCCTATGCAATTTTTCTCTCGAAGCTGGCCTTAGACGATTTTATGAGTGCCCGTAGTTTTTTGCTAATACTGATCAGAGATGCCTTCCCTTTTTGGGATTTTGCTCTATCATGTAGTAGCTTCCTCCTTCTATTGTATAGTTTGTTTATGGGTGGGGTCCACCAGACAGGACGACTGCCTTTGGAGGATTGGGTCTTGGTTTTATTTGGGATTACATGATCCATGCATTCCTGAAGGTGTTCATAGAATGCGTTTATAAAGGATTCTGCGGTCTGGGCTGTATTTTCCACAGGCCCGGGGCTTTGAAGGATTCCACCTCAGTTTTGAGGAGTGTGAAATTTGCTTTAGAGAAGTTTTTCACTGTGGTTTTCTGGGCAGGGGATGGGGTCGGGATGTGAATATCCAGTGAGATTAGTTTATGGTCTGATCTTACCAGTGAGGGATACACTTCTGGTCTGGAGCATAGAGTCTCCATGTTGGTGATGATCAGGTCCAGTATGTTTTCCCCTCTTGTGGGAGTGGTAACAATTTGTTCCATAGCATTTGAGTTTATAAATTCTAGGAACCTTTGGGCTAGGGTGTTGGAGCTAGAGTAATGCTCAAAGTCTATGTTTGGGTAGTTGAAGTCGCCCAATATAATGGTGTTTGGAGAGACCTTCATATTTTCCAGTGTTCTCAGGAAGGCCGAGTGGAGTTCCTGGGTTTGGGAGGGTGGTCTGTAGCAGGCTATAAACTGGAAGGCAGTTTTACCCACTGTTAGTTGCACATGGATAGTCTCTGATGCTTTGTGCTATGCCACCAACCTGGAGGTGTGGGTATCTTTGACGAATATTGATACTCTCCCTCCTTTTGTGGTTTGGTCCAAGTTTTGGGGCCGAAAAGCATGGTATGAGGTATAACCTGGTAGTGCTGGGGTGCTCTGAGATATCAATGTTCTCCATACTAAGGAGAGTTTCGAGTGCATGCATCTTGAGGTTTAGACTTCTGGCATTGAGTAGCACTACTCTTAGTTTCTTATCCCTTGTGATACCTATGGAGGTGGGTTTGTCTTTTGAACCTTGCCTAAAAAAGGCACTATGGGGGTAGCAAGAGCCTTTGCCAATATCTGAAAGCCTAGGTGCAAGCCATCCCTAGCAAAGCATCATGGCTTGTCGAGCATGTCATCCCAGGCTGACAGGCATTGGATCCCCTTTGAATGACACCAATACTTAAGCCAATTGTTGAAATTGATCATCTTGTCTTCATATTGTGGCATTATTCTTGGTGAGGGTAAGATGCTACTCAAGGTCAGGGTCATACATGCTCGGAGAGCTCCTCTGTCTCTTTTCATGTAGTCCAGGGAGGTACATCTCAGGTCATTCACACCAGCATGGACAATGACTGAGTCATATTTGTACTTGCCTTGGAGTGACCTGAGTGCTTGTGTTATGTGGTGGATCCTAGCGCCCGACAGGCAGCCCACCATGACCTTCTCCTTGTTCAGCCTGGTGAGCGGGACGTCAGTGTGCCTGACAATAGAGTCACCTATTACAAGTGTATCAGGTGTGTTGTTTAGCCTTAAGGGCTGTGACTGTTCGGCACACTGGCTTTGTGAGCTATGTGTTGCACGTGTTTTGTTTTGGGGTAGCGGTTGCTTGGGTGTCTGCTTTGGAGGTCTCTGCTGCTTAGGCAGATTTTTATTTAGAGCCTCTGAGTATGTTTTTGTGTGTTTGTGTTTGGTTTGCTGTCATGGTAGGTCTATGTGAGACTGGAATTGTAGTGAGTGTGGTTTCCTTTTCCTCCTGACTGGTTACACCAGTACTGAGTTGAGAGAGCTTAGCCTCCAGTTTGGCTATATGGTTGCATCTTTCACATGTGTTGGAATTTGTTGGGAGGAGGGAGAGGGTTGTCTGTACATGAGGCAGTTATGACATTGCCTCAAGATTCCCAGATTCACCAGCTGGACCGGAGAGGAGATTGACAACTGACCTTTGGACATGCTAGAATAATATTGGGAATTCCTTTATAATTGAAAAAAAGGGCCAATGGGGAACAAGGTACTCAAGGGGAGTTTGTGAGGGTGTAGTGCTTTTAATTTTTTAGTGCTGACTTATATAATTGCTTTAGTGAGCAAGTGCCAGGTAACTTAAATGCAAAAATGACAAACAGTAACTTTCATTCAAGTGAAACAAGGAAATAAGTACAGTAAGCAATGCAGATATCACTAGGGATCCACAGAAGCGCTGAAAAGCCGCATTTTAGGTGGAATTAGCGTTTCAGGGAAATGACAAGCATACAAACAAAATTAGATTCAGCAGGCCTGGATCTAGTCTATGCTACAGCAAACAAGGTGTACCAATTTCAGTAAGAAGCAGTTCAAATATGCAGGCACTATAAGCCTTTAACCAGAAATTCCCAGCTCAAAAGGGCAGAGTCCAGCCTCTCCTCCCACAAGAGTGCAGACCATGAACCCTCTTAATGTAAAATAACTGGCCTGAAGCCCAAGTGCTTAAACCAGAATTAATACACTTTTAGAATAACAGACACTGAGCCCTCAATCAGCAGTTCCCAACTTAGAAGGATGTAAGCTACCTGTCCTGCCACCACAGTGCAGGCCACAAACCTTCCTAATGTAAAACAACTGGTCTGAAGCCCAAGTGCTTAATCCAAAAGACTTAGAATGATAGCTACACTTTAATCAAGTTACTACCAAGCAGTAATAAATACAATTGAATACTTTAAAGAATGCCTGGATTAGTGCTCAAGTTATACAAACAAAGCTAGATTCAGCAAGCCTGGATCTAGTCTATGCTACAGCAAACAAGGTGTACCAGTTTCAGTAAGAAGCAGTTCAAATATGCAGGCACTATAAGCCTTTAACCAGAAATTCCCAGCTCAGAAGGGCAGAGTCCAGCCTGTCCTCCCACAAGAGTGCAGACCACGAACCCTCTTAATGTCTTTCCTCCAGCTCTGGCTTTCCAGGGATATTAACTTTAGTCACATTATCTATGGCACAACAGATAGTAAATTTGTCTTTGGTGCAGAAGGCTATGAGTTCTATTCCCACACCAGGTTTATTGATTGCTAGTCTTTGCAGTGCTTTATAAGTGGGGTGCTGCACTCCTGAGTGTGTTGTCCTTTGGAAGAGATACTAAGCTGAGGTCACATCTGCTTGAGTTGGTGGTAGCTCAAATGGATGTAAAAGATCCACAGCACCTATTGAAAAGACTAGGGGAAATTTCCTGAAGCCCTGATCAAATTTCCCCTAGTACTATGGGGACTAACTCTGTCATCAAAGGATAAATAAAATAAATACTTTGGATTCCCCTTGCTCTTTGGTACAGATGGTTGAAACTGGTGCCCAATCTGGTGATGATACACTATGTTTGAGCATGTGAGGTGACATTGCATGCCTAGTTAGTGTGGCACTGGTAGTCTCTGTGGTAATGTGTTTGTACACATCACCATCAGGGTCAGAGTTAGGGTTTAACATTGAAAATGCCTCATTGCTCAAATCTTTCCAGGTGCAAGAGAGGACACAAACCATGACTACTGGCTGGAGGACTGTCATTTCTGGACAGCTCATCCTCTGTTGTACTGGGTATGTCTGTAGTATGGGGACAAACAGGCTGAGTCTTATCGGATTATGCTGAATGGTTGGCAGACAGAAGGGCAGAAAGCCTCAAGAAGAAAATGTTCACTCTGAACTGCTTGAGATTCTTTCCTGTATATAACCTATTGTGGAGAGGGCCTTCAAAGATAGATGTATGATTCAGGTTATGATAACCTAATGCATAAGGGTTGAACTGGGAAGCATAGGAACTGAATGTGCCTGTCTCTTCACTTTTTGACATTATGCTAATTAAGTGCCTCCAACCACAGGAGACAGAAAAAAATATATAATTTCACCAGTTTAGGCATATGGAAGAAGAAACCTAAACCGCTGCCAGTGGCAGAAGGCATTCTCACAGTTCTGGATCCAGTCGAAAGCTTAACTCTTTGTATATGAGAAAAAAAATTTCAGTTTTTTTTTTTTTGCATATGGTTTTATTATTATGGATTTTTTTGAATATTTCTTCCCCTGAGAAGATTTCCTCCCTCTATTTATATATTTCTAATTTATTGGTTCTGACGAGCAGCGTTATTTCCTTTTCTTATCCTTTTCCGTTTTTCTTGTTGGATTAACAGCAGTTTGGATTGGTGTTTTGGCTTTTATTCTCACAGATCGTATGGCCTGTTGATTGCATGACTGTTAATTACTACTGGAACTAGGAAGGAATCTTTTCCTGTGAGGGAAGAATTAGATAAATCAAAAGGTAAAGACTCCAGCTGCATTAGCACTGACTGCGGACAAAGAGCCAGAAAAGATGTCAAAGACCAAGAAGTAGGAGGATTTATAAGTAAGTGAATAGTAAATTGACAAGACACTGATGGAGTGTAGACATTATGTAGTACTGTTGTGTGGCCTTACTGATGTTGTTGTGTCTTTCGGCTTTTCCCAGTTAGGGGTCACCACAGCGGAACTCCGGTCCACTAATGATTGGCAGTTGATTTTTACGTACCGAGTTGCCAGCTCTGCCGCACAACCTTCAACGAAGGTACGCCCATTCACACATGTCTCCACGTAGAAGATGCTCTAGCTGAGAATCGAACCGAACAGCGTCTTAATATTGTCTATATATTGCATCTATCTTTGCTGCTGTATATTGTGTCATGACTGACAAAGGGGTAGGAAGGGCCAGTATAGTTACCTAGTGAACAGTTAATTTTAATTTAAGGGAATAGTTTTCAGAGGTGTGGAAGAAGGTTGAAAAAAATGTCAATGTTAGAAAGTATGTCTGTTAAGGGTAAAACAAGAGATTTGTAAGTACTGGAATTTGATGCATATGCTGAAGTATACCTGACACCAGAAATAAAGCAGCAAAAATATCAGGAAGGCTGGGGGAAATGACAGGAAGCTAACACCAGATGTTAAAACCAAGAAAACTGCTTTATTAATTGACTGACTGGGGTGGCAGAGTTGGAAATTGAAAATTCACATGAGAAAAGAGAATCACATGCCAGAGGCCAGTTCTTAATGAGCACCTTGTGACAGTGTTGACTCAGGAAGGATGAGGTAAATTGAGACAACTGCAGAGGTAAGTTGGACAGATAAGGATAAAACAGTAGGATTAGAAAAGGCTCCATGGGGCCTGAGGAAGCTAAAAGCACAGGGCCAGCTGGTATTTTCACCTAGGAATGTAAAACAAAGTTAAAGCCAATGACTCAGCTGTTTATCAGACTCCTAAAAGAATGAGTGGACCCAGAGGATCAGAGTAAAGATGCAAAGATTGTGGTTTTCAAGGTGGAGAGAGGAACAGTCCTGAAAACTATAGGACAATGGGTCTGATAAAGCAATTGATGTTTATTGGAACATAGTGACTGCTGGATGAGATCTAGCATGGATTTACAGAAAATATATTTTGTCAGGGTAAACACTGTGGGAGCAATCTGTCCAGTTTTCATTGTAACATTTGACTTAGTCTCACACCACAGGCTTTTAGCAAAAGTGAAAAATAGGCCTGTTCAGTAAGTTGTGTGAGTGGACTGAGAACTGGCTGGATGACAGGGAATGGAAGGTCAAAGTCTGGGGTGCCTATTGTTGTGTAAGAACATTAATATGATGTCTTAGAGGGAGTTGGTCATCATTACATCACTGTTAAGTTTGTTTATAATATCAAAAAGTGGTATGGAAAGGAGGATTTGTGGCTGGAATGGAGGCTAGTTAACAGAATGGTATTGGAGCTTTGTCTTTATAAACATTATAGAGTATAGTTAGTAGGCAGCAAGACTGCATTGAAAATATGTAGAATTGCCATGTGTCATTCAGGTTGTTAGTTGCTGTGTGCTTTGCTGAGGAAGATGTATAGCAGTAAGCAAACTTCATCCAGTAAGGTAGACTTGATAATGACTGAACTCTTCACACTGAATAGCCACTTGTTGAAATTCACAAAGTCTATACCACTATGAAAATAGCTCGCTAACTGCCTTTCTGCCATGTTACAGGATGTTGCATCTGATCTCAGAAGGCTAGAATTTCTTTTGGAATGATGAGACAAATTAAATATCTGCAGGCACTGGTAACAGAACAAGAGAACAGGAGGAGGCAGCATTTGCATTTCTCCAAGATTCTGGAAGGAACACTATGAGGGCAGTAGCTGTTTAAAATATTTATTTGCTATTTGTTCACCTGGTAAGTAGACTAATCTAGTTATCCTTTTCAGCCACAACTCTAGCGCAAAAAGCAGAAAGTGCAACATAGTCTTTCAATCAACAAATTATATACAGAATGAGTACATAGCGAAATTCAGAACACAACACAATAAGATTGGATCTTTTAATCTTATGCCATTTGCATTCAGAGTGATATGGGATGGTTAAGATACCCAACCATTGCCGTGGTAGCAGTTGCAGATAAGTTCATTAAAGAGATATTCTTTTATGTGCATCTTTGAAACTGTTGATGTCTATAGGAAAGGTGGTTCCATGTAGCAGGTCCCAGTCTTGTGAATGCCCTCTTACCTACAGCAGTTTTAAATGGAGGACATACTAGAGAGAAATTGTTCTGTGTACTTCTGAGTACATAAGGCTTGCTTGTAAAAATCATTTAACTCTTAAAGAGGGCAGTGACAGTGTTTTAGTACCTTGTAAATTAGAGTGCTTAAAAGAAAAGTGGCCTTAATGTAGCACTGAAAGCCATTTGGATTTTTTTGGTACTTTTCCGTTAATGGGGCAGCAGTTGTTCCATGCTTTTGGTACACTTTTACAAGTCAGTGATGTGATTTTTTTTTTTCTTTACTGCTTGGAGGATGAAAGGCAAGGTTTATCTTTACCAGTTTCCCTCTCTTTATTAAAACTGCAGTAGGCTTAATGTATCTTAGCTACATATGTACTTATTTATGTCCTTCCATTTGCACTTTGTCTTCAGAAAGGTAGCACAGATAATCAAAAATTTAACAAATATCCTCAGTTTGCTTACTTGGAAGAAACATGATCCTGCAGTGTCTTTCTGAATGAGTCTGTTATTTAAATAATCAGGAATGGTCTGACCATTTTGTGAAATTAAAGCAACAGTCCAGCAAATTGAAATGCATGGGAAGACAGTAACCTACAAGGCAATGTCAAGAGTGCCTGGAGTACAGGTTTGGCCCAGGGACTCAAATGATGACACTTCCCTGCAAAGTCATTTCAAAATGTATAACATTAAGAATTAGGTCTAAAGAAAGGCAGATGCTTACACTACAATTATAATCCCCTGGCTGAGAAGTAGGGTCCACCTGTCCCACTTTGCGAGGGACAGTCCCTCTTTGGGCAGTTGTGTCCTGCAAAGAAATTGAAAAAAATGGCAATTGTCCTGAGATTTTAGGACAAACTTATTTCCTATATTTTATGTAATAGTTCCATAAAACAGTTATTCTGTATCTGAATCACCTAAATGTTATAAGAAACAGAATAAGCAACTAAAATGCTACACGAATAAGCTTTTATGTAGGCAAAAAAGTGAAGATGTTTTTTGTGTTTCACTGTTGCAGTCATTACATTTGGGTTATCTGCTTGCAGTAGCCCTCAGTCAGCCTGATTAACAAAGTCTTGAGTCCTACATCGGTTGCTGTCTCTTCTTCTGTGACGTCAGGTCGTCAGGGGTATAAAACATGCAGCCAACGTCATTACATCAGTCTTTCTTGCCGTGCAGTGCCCGAAGCAGAAGCAGTTTGCAAGTGCCGGTCGGCCGACTCCTGAAATTTTCGTTTTCGAGTTTCAGAAACAAAGTCTTCAACTGAAAGGTAAGTACCCCGTTGGGGAAACTTTTTCTTGCTCTAAACCGATGTCAGTAAAAGTAAATAATTGCATTTCTTGTGGAAAGCAAATACCTCATAAAGATTTTCATTCGTACTGTATTCCTTGCCTAGGCCCTGACCACGACGTACCTCACTGTCAGTTTTGTGCCTTATTTGAACCATGAACTATCTGTCATCGGTATATTTGTGCTTCTAAATATTTTGGTGCTCGGTTCAATTATCCTGATATGTATTCGGTAAGCCATTCGACTACCAACATTATGAAAAAACGCAAAGATAAAGACAGAGACAGGCCGCCCAATTCGCTGGTACTCAGTGAGGTGCTTTCGCAGCCGCTGATACCTGCTACTTCAAATTTGCAGGCCTCTACTGAGACCCATTCAGAGTCCGGTATGCCGCGAGATGCTTCAACTGTGGAACCTACGGATGTCTCTACCTCGGATGTGTCCTGAGCCTCTGTGCAGGCACCGGCTTCTGAGGGTGTATTCAGGCCTACTGACTTGCATATTAAACCAACACCATCTTCTTCTTCAAGGCCTAAAACTCAAACCATGCTTAGAAAACTGACACCCAGACCGCATGGTCATGCCTCTATGACTAAAAAAACGAATGATAAGAATGACTGAAGATCTTATTACTTTAATCAGGTCAGGGGAAGCCAACCTTCCCCCTCTAAGAGACATAGGACTGAGTTTGCTTATGATACTTCTGACCAGGATTCTGAAATTTCTGTTTCCTCTGATGACCAGGATTTACCCTTATCTACCTATGAGGATTCTGATGCTGAGGACTCTATTCCCTCTGATCCCCCCCCCCCAGAGGATTTCTCTTTTGGTGAAACCTTGCATACTCTCGGGGTGCATTTTCATTGGGAAAGTCAGGATTTCTCTGATTCTAAAAAGAGGCTTAGGGATTTCATACTCCTGCCCCAGCACAGGCTATTAGTTATACCTCCTGTACTGGACATTGTTGATGATGCCTTTTCGGAATCTGGCATGGCCCATGACTCTTTACCTCCTGCTTCCAGAAAACCTGATAGATATTACAGGGTTCCTGACTCTCACAAGTTCCTTTTCAAAAATCCTACTGCGGATCCTGAAACTGTTTCATAGGGACCTAAAGGCATTAAAGCTACTACTGCCAAAAATCCTACCCCCTCTGATAGAGAATCCAGGGCACTGGATAGATAGGGTAAGAAGGTTTACACTTCTGCAACTTTGGCCATTAGGGCCTTGAATTACCAGTTTCATATCAGATGCATATTGGTGGATTGCTTAAACAGAAAATTATGTTGTTTCCTGATTGTGCTGAAAATAAGGATTTACAGGATTTAATGCATTCTGCTGAACAAGTTGGTAAACATACATTGCAATGTGGTTTTGATTCACTAGAGGCATCTTGCAGGGCTACAGTAACTGGGTCTGTACTTAGAAGGCATGCTTGGCTTAAGGAGCAATCCTTGCCAGATCATGTTAAAGCAAAATTACTAGATGCTCCCTTAAATCAGGACCACCTGTTTGGTAACGGGGCAGAAGAAGTTCTTAAAAAGATGGAGGAAAAAGCTAAAGCTATGCAAACTGTTAAAGATTTTTTACAAGTACAACCTCCAAGATTTAGTAGGCATTGGCCTAATAAGAATTGGTCCTTTCCTGCCTCTTCCAGACCTTCTCAGTCCAGACCCAGATCCAGCAGAGCACCCAGGCTTCAGTCCCAGGGGACACACAGGACTAAGCAGTGGGGGGCCTCCACTTCCAAATCTGGGAGTAATAAAACTCCCCCTATGGTAAACTGCCTATATGACTTCTTTTTAAAACTTCCAAGCACTTCTCAACTAACTGCCCCTTTGGGGGAAAGACTGAACTTCATGCAAAGAACTGGGGACTCATTACCCAAGACAAATGGGTTTTAAATATAGTGTCCCAAGGATACAAATTTCATTTCTACACGTTACCAACTCCAAGCGGTTGGCCAGATCTACCTCCAAATCAGTGGGCAGAGACCCAAAAGCAAGTACTCTCTGTCTTAAGCATAGCGGCTATTCAGTTGGTACCAGAAGAAGAAAAGGGACAAGGTTTCTACTCGAGATTTTTCCCGGTACCCAGAAAAGACAATTCATAACATCCTATCCTGGACCTGCCTACTCTAAACACTTTTTTGGTGATTCCAAAATTCAAGATGCTGACTCTTCACCAGTTGCTTCCTATGTTAAGCAAAGATGCCTTGTTGGCAACACTAAATTTAAAGGAAGCATGCCTGCACATCCCAATCAGGGAATCTTGCAGAAGGTACCTACGCTTCAAAGCAGCCTACACGCACTATCTGTTCTCTGCACAGCCCTTTGGCTTATCTATTGCGCCCAAGGTATTCACTAAGTGCCTAGCTTCAGTCATTGCATTTTGCAGGCAAAGAAATATTCAAATATACCAATACCTGGACTATTGTCTAATTCAGGCAGAAAACCAGAACATGCTTTTGTACAAAGGGTGCTAACTTGTCTGGGGTATACCATAAATGAAAAGAAATCACAGCTGGTACCCTGTTAACAAATTATATTCCTGGTAGCAAGCTTGAATACAACTTCCCAGACAGCTTTCCGCACGCCAGAGAAACAAATTTACTTGACAACCTACTTCAAACAAGTGGCCACAAAAACCCTGCTATCTGCAAGGCAAATACTACAAGCCTTGGAGTTCATGGCCTCCTGCATTCTTCTAATTCCATGTGCAAGACTGCATATGAGGAAACTGCAATGGTATCTAAAAAGCCTATACATTCTCAGGATCTAGAAGCAGTGATTCCTATCATTCCTTGTCTACTCCTAGAGCTCCTTTTGTGGGCAGAGGCCTACCACCAAAACAAGGGACTACCATTCACACTAACCCCCTGCCGCCCAAACCTTAACAACAGACTATGCATGGGGGGTGCACCTGGCAGGGAAGTGCATTCAGGGCAAATGGAACCCAATTGAAATGCACCTTCACATCAATCATAAAGAAATGTTAGTTGTACAGAATGCTCTGACAGCCTTCAAGGACCACATTCTTCCAGGACAATTAATGGTAAAGACAGACAACACCACTGTTATGTGGTACATAAACAAGCAGGGGGGTACACATTCTTACCCCCTCTGCAGACTAGCCAGGGCATTGTGGAACACAGCCTTGAGCTACCAAGTGCATCTACAAGCTCAGTTCCTGCCAGGAAAACTAAATACACTGGCAGACAGACTAAGCAGAAACCTCATGGACCCACACGAGTGGAAATTGGAACCAAGGATTTTCAACATGTTGAGAAGCAAATGGGGGGAGCCCAGATATAGACCTGTTTGCCTCCCCCCAGATCTATCAATTGGAAAAAATTTTGTGTAAGGACTCCCCACAGACAAGCTTAGAAGGTGGATGCTCTGTCCTTCCTCTACCTCTGCTCTCCAAAGTACTACTAAAGATCAAACAAGACAAACCAAGGATGATTTTGATTGCACCAGCCTGGCCATGCCAACACTGGTACCCCCTCCTGAGCAATGTGTCACTGTTGGCCCCATGGCACCTGCCTCAGACTCCTACCGTGCTGTCTCAGCAGGAGAACCAGATTCCACACCCTCAGCTTCAAACACTGAACCTAGCAGCCTGCCTAATTACCTAAGCTCTCCTTTACCATCCCTCAGTAAACCAGTGATGGAATTCATTTTAGAGGCAAGGGGGCCTAGTTCTAGAAAATCTTATGCTGAAAAATGGAAAAGATTCTGTGCCTGGAACCAATCTCAAGGGATGAGCACAGCAGTACCCAATTTACCTCAGATTTTACAATACTTAATTGAGATGCTTCACAAGGGCCTGTCTTTTTCCTCAGTAAAAATTCATGCCTCAGCCATTTCAGCTCATTATAACACAGAACCTCCCCTCTTCTCTCATCCACTGCTCAAGCAGTTCCTCAGAGGGGCCAAAAATTTAAGACCACCCAGGTGAGCTCCAACTTCAGCCTGGGACCTTAACTTTGTATTGGAGAAACTTACCCTTCCTCCTTTCAAGCCAGCTGCTACTGCAGATTTAAACTTCCTTTCTTGGAAAATAGCTTCCCTTTTAGCCATCACTTCAGCAAGAAGGGTATCTGAATTACAGGTCCTTATGGCATTGGAGCCTTTCATAATCTTTCATGCAGACAGGGTGTCCCTCAGGACCAATCCCTCTTTCATGCCAAAGGTGGTATCCAGTGTGGCCTTTATAATCAGTCCATTCATTTGCCAACCTTCTTTCCTAATCCACAGAACAAAGGGGAACGGATACTGCACTCCTTAGATGTGCACAGACAACTTAAATTCTACTTGGACAGGACTAAACTTCAAAGGAAATCTGAACAACTGCTGGTGGCATTTGCTGCAGGGACAGAGGGGAAGACTATTTCAAAGCAAAACATTTCCAAATGGCTAGGCTATTGCATTCATTTCTGCTATAAGCACCATGGAAAACCTATCCCACAGGGGATCAGACCCCACTCAACCAGGGCTGCATCTACCTCTATAGCCTTTCTCAGAGGCGTACCTACCAGGGACATCCTAGAAGCTGCTACCTGGAGTTCTGTACATACTTTCACCAAGCATTACCATTTGCCAATTTTCTCTAAATCCAGAGCTGGCTTTGCCACTGCAGTTTTGCAGGGCCTTATAGCTGGTCCTAATGCTATCTAAATTCCTCCTCCCATCCTTAGCTTTGGGACTCTACCCAAATGTAATGACTGCAACAGTGAAACACGAAGAACATAATACAGTTGTGTACATTTACCATAAATGTAGATGTTCGAGTGTATTCACTGTTGCAGTTCTGGTTACCCTACCTCCAGCCCCCTGACTTTTTTTGGCTATACCTCTTCTCTCCTTTTCAATGCTTAAAAGCTTTTTGGTGTATTTGCTTTTTTGTCTGAGGTATAACCTTGTATATTTATAGATTTAATTGCATCCCATTGGTGGGCACCTGACATCTGGAGCAAGAAAAACTGATGTAATGATGTCGGCTGCATGTTTTATACCCCTGATGACCTAATGTCATGGAAGAAGAGACAGCAACTGACATAGGACCCAAGACTTTTTTAATGAGGCCAACTGAAGGCTACTGCAAGCAGATAACCCAAATGTAATGACTGCAACAGTGAATACACTCGAACATCTACATTTATGGTAAGTGTACACAACTGTACTTTCTGTCCTTTGTAATGGCCATGGGTATGTTTTTCCCTGCAAAACCTGACATTTGTACCAAAATGTCCCACTTTGGGCATTTGAAAAGGTGGCAACCCTACTGAGAAGCCACAATCTTTTTTACCACAATCACTTGCATGACCCTTTAGTAAAATAAGTCATGGCCGAGACGTTTACGTAATCCACAGCTTTTCTTTGAGAAATGATCTTACTGGCAAAGATCATGCTCTCATTTTACAGTATTCTTCATCCCTCCACACATCACCAAAGAATGACAAACACGTACATGTTGAAACAGTAATAAGTGTTATTAACTTGTATTAGAAAACGGATAAAACTCAGTCAAGGGAAAGTATAAGGCAACCAAGTATGGGCAAAGATGCACAACATAGTATTCAGTTAAAAAATTTTCATCAACAGACGGTTAGGACAAGATAAAGTAATAAAAGACAATGTAACATGCAAAGGTGTAGATACCTCACAAGTGACAAGCAAGTGTTAACAGCAGAACTGCCACAACAGAAATGTTTCAAAAAACATTACCATTTACTGAATAAGAGAAAATATGTAGACAGGTGGAGATAGAACGGTATCAAAAAACAAGTGCAACTAATACACTGCATCAACCAAACCATGCTTGAAACCGTTTAAGCCTGGTGGTTTTTCAGCAGAAATGGATTTTGCTTTTTAATGCTGAAAAAACACCAGGCTTAAATGGGGCTTTCACACTAAAGCCTTTTTTGAAGTCACGACCTTTGAAACACTGAATGTGGATGTTGTTTATACACACATAAACAAGAATTTTAACAAGTGTCATCACACACTTTTATGCATATTTTATACATTTTTTTATATGTTATTCATCTAATATATTTTTTGGGCATTTTAGACTTTTTTGCTTAGGTTTTATATATGATGAAATAATGTCTTTTTAAGAACTGCTTAATTGGTTTCAAGCATGGTTTGGTTGATGCAGTGTATAAATGTTGGTGGTCTTTTAACAAGTTTGTCCGATGAAGCCATTAGCAGATCACGAAAGCACTTACCTGTATCTTTGTTTTGTTTAATAAATTAAACTTTGCTTTCTAGCCTTGCAAGCTTAGTATTATTTGTTTTCCATTTACAGAATAAGTCAGGACTTATTCCAAAAGTTTAAATGGTACTTTTCCATCTACATTTCGTGGCAACATCTCTGTCTACAGACGACTGCTGCCCCATTAACGAAAAAGTACCGATTTTATTTTAGCAAATTGCAGTGATGCATCTGGGGCTCTGCTAAACAGAATGAATCTGCAGATTTTATTCTCTGCCATCTATATTCTGAAATTGTATGCTGAAAGCATAACGAGAAAAGGAAGTCCATATACAAGTTAGGGTATTAAAATATTTTCTGTGTGGAAGATTTTCAATCCATATATATCTAGTTAATCACTATATTTTAATCATCTCAGATAATAGTAGTAGAAGTAGCTAACTTAAACTCATCCTAAGTAAAAAAAAATAATAAAAAATATATCATTTGAAATAGTTTCCTCACAAGCTTTCTAACTATATATATATATATATATATATATATATATATATATATATATATATATATATATATATATTTTTTTTTTTTTAAATCAAGTAAGGTAGTGGTTTATTGTGTTGGTATACATGTTAAATTCACATCCCTTCCCTCATCAGTGTGACATTCAAGCTGGTCCTGTGAAAATCTTCCACACAGAGAAGTTTCTTACACTGTTTAGTTTTCGGACCCCTTATACTGGTTTAGTGGGTTGTTTGAGACTTCAGGGATACCACGGAGACTACTTGTTTTTTTTTTGGTATTAAAATATTTTTAGCAATGGCCCTGCTAGCAGTGGATGAAATGAGATGACTGTCTTGTAACATAGTTTTCATTGAGGCTGAGGTTGCTAAAACCCATTATAGTGCATTTCAAGAAATTCTATGCTAAGGGTGGTAATTTGTCTGCTCCTCGGGTTTCAGGGAAATGTATGAGCACCACTCACATTTTTGTTTAAACACCATTATTAAATTATCACAAAACAGAAGCACATATACGTTACACATCAAACAAAAAGAAACCATGTTAACATTTGTCTTATTTGTGCATTATATATGTTTTCTTTCTAACAATCATTCACTCCAATATTGCATAAATTGGTCAGCTCCTGCCTTCCCTTACACCTCACCCCTCTTCCTTAACATGTTCTGTATGCATTGTTCTCACAAATTCCATTTATTTCTATATAATTTGCCCCTTCCCTTCTCTAAGGATCCCACCTCTAGTTCTTTTATCTCCTTTACAGCATTCATTACTTCAGTTACATTAGATTTATATTTTGATTAACTAATTCAAACTTCTGCTTGTCCTCATCCCACTTTATTAACATTCCCTCTCTAGTTATTGCTCCCAATACCTTGGTTCCCTTGCTAATTCTCTCAGTAAATTCTAGCCCCCTCTTGCCTAGTTTCTATACACCTACTTACAGTCATCCCTATTGGCAAAATCTTTCTTCTTTCCTGTGTTAGCTTAGTTCTTAGACTACTTTTGCAATTGTGAGTATATATTATTTCCCTCCTTTTTAATTTCCCAAATCTTTTGTGTTTCTAATACTATGATGGGAATGGACCCCATTCCTAAGTCAAAGTATGATTAACATTCATGAAATTAGTATTGTTTCAATCTTTGATGTCAGCCACAAGTGCTCTTCGCAGCACCCTCAATGTGCCCAGTAATGACTTCTGCATATATTATTCTGTATGGTTATTTTCCGTAAGGATCTGTATCCAAAATCCTACTCTCTCTCCTTATTTCTTGAACTTCCTCCATTTCATCATCATCCTCTTTGCAATTTAATTTATAACCTTCTGCTTACATTATGTTTATGAACCTTAACTGCGCTAAATTTCCATTCATATCAGGTAACGCCAAACTACCTTGTTCAATGGGAAGGATATTCTTATCCATCTTAACTCTTTCCCTCTTCTCCTCATAAAATTCATTCAACTCTTTATTAATTACTGTCCACATTATCTCCTCTGAGTGAGGAAACTAAACATGACCTCACTCACATTTTTGTTGAGCAGCGTGAAGAAAATGAAAATGCTGTCATTTGTGTTAGCATGTCTGGCAGAAGATTTGTGTATATTCTCAGATTAACTTGTGTTGTATGCCAGTATGTCTAATTGTGAAATGTAAATATATATTTTTTTAAATGTTGAGTATTTTTATGTTTATACAGAATCTGTCAATGTTTTGATACATTCCTAATTGCACATGTTTGTGAGGGAGATTCTAAAGTACAAGCTGTCTGTGGAGAATCAGCTGATCAGTAGGTGTTCCTGGTTGCCAAGTGATTATTTGAATAGCTGATTGACGGGAAAAAGAGCTTTTTCAAACAGCTGACTCAGCTGAGCCTGTTAACCTGAAATGTAAAAGAGACTGCTGAAGTCAGTTGTGAGCAGATAGTTAAGAGCAGCAGTTAGTGAAGAGTTGCAGTCAGTTACAGTGCTGTGTAGTGCATATCTAGGAAAAAAGGGCTCGCCAAAAAGTGTAAGCCTGCACTTGCCTTGCTGTTATGTTTTAGATTAGATCAGGGATAGCATTCGCTAGTTAGATTGAAAAAGTTTAGTTAGAGTTTTTCTAAGATGATGGTCTTCTATCCTACAGTTTAATTTTACATCTCTGGTGATTGAATTCTGTTGTTTATTGAAAATTATTAATTTACAGTCTTGTAATCATTTTACTTATTAAATGTTTTTCATTACTTTACATTGTGGTTATACAATCAGTGTGTTCTTTAGAGATTAGTATGTTTATACCTGTTTGATACTCCCCAGGTCACCTCGAATGCATGGCTGCTTCTGGTCATAGTTTCATAGTTTAGTACTAGGCTATCTGCCCTGGGGCATTTGTAAGCCTAGCCATAGTGATGTGGCTTTGCCACCCTATAAAATGGTACAAAATGCACAGAATAGATTTAGAATACTGTGCCTCTGTCTAGTAGTGACACAGTGAAGGTCCCCTTATATAATAGAATTAGCTAGCATTTATTTTGATATTTAATTTTTAATAATTGATCACCCTTTGAAGGACATGTACACTTGTCTGACTCTGATGGCAGTGTTTACCATTTGTGTTGAGAAAGGGACACAGCTGGAAATCTGTGTCAGGCTTCCCATAAGTGTTTGAGTGTGTGAGGTTCAAATTTATTGTGCATGTGAGTGAGTCAGAGGTATTAAACTGGACATATTGCTCTGAAATGTATAATAAGATATTACATTTGGGGTGGACAGAGGTATATAGTCCAGTCCCAGGAAATAGAGCATGTTCTTGTTGTGCTCTTAAAGTCAGTTGTGGAATTTTACTCTTGTTTGTTCTGTGCTCTGGTGTTTTCTGGGATGCTCCCACACTGGAGTCAGTGGTGAGGATTGAGGCTCCTTAATTACTGACCCAGGTTTTAAGTGGGGGATGTCACATTATTGGTGGCAGTCCAGTGGAGTATTGACCAGAAGTCACAAGCAGGATTATTCCACAAATACAACAAGGCATACATGAGCATTTGTTCTGACCATAATGATGCATCAACAGAGGAATTTAAATTTCAAGCTCTTGTACCCTACACATGTAAAGGCTTCCTTGCCCAGGGAGAACAGTCAATTGTTTGGCATTGCAGTAGGTGACAACAGTTGGAAAAAATGTGTGCAGGAAGCTGATACTAACTCAATGAAAATAAGGATTAAACCAGGGTCAGGATTCTCCTGCTGTTATGAGCAAAAAGACTCGCACCATTCAGCTTTTTAGAAGACATATGTTTTGTAGTGGAAAAGTAACACTATACCTGAATATCAGGATGAACTCTGTTGATTATCAGATTGTGGTAGGGAGTGTGGAGGAGGTGTAGTGCAATATACTGTAAATGCAGTGAGGAGCAGACTTGGGTTATCAACATGGTGTGAGGGGAGTAAGGCAAGCAAAGTATGTAGGGTTTCCATACTGGATAAGTAGAATCTGCTTGCACGGTGAAAATGACCAATTAAGAAACTATGTGACATGGAATACAAAGTGCTAATTGATTTGCAGTTATAGTATAAATACTTGTCATCCTGATTCTTGCATTCATTATCTTTTTTCCATTAAGTTTACTTGCTGAAACAACTGTCAGTCAGTGATCTGTATGAGTGGCATTATAGAAGTTTTTATTGTAATAAGTAGTGTGTTTTGCTTTACTTTGTAGGCAGGGAACACTGAAAAATATTGGCAGCTGCCCAACTTCCTTGACTACAAAGTACATAATTGTTGAGGAAATACCTGTCCTGACTCATTCAGTGTGATTGAGTTTGCCTGCTCATTTCTTTCATTCTTTGAATTGCTTACTGATGTGGGATGCCAAATTGGACAAATTACAAAAGTGTAGTTTGATTTCTGAATGATGCATCATAGATGACCTGGAGTTTGTATGTACTAAGATATTAATGAAGTTGTAAATCTGTGCTGTATGATTTCTATTAAAATTAAAACTGTAAGAAAATTATCTGTGTGGAAGATTTTCAATTCATATATATCTAGTAAATCATTATATATTAGTAAGATCAGATAATGGTAGTAAAAGTAGCAAACTTAAACACGTTTTAAGTAAAAAATAATAAATAAATATATATTTTGAAATATTATACAGAATTACTAAGTATTCACAAGTAATCCAAGCAGGGGTAGACAATCTGTTTCCAGTCGAAAATCCTTTATTAAGCACACAGACAAGCGATCCAAGTAAAAAAAAATAACAGAATAATAGTTTCATCACAAACTTTCTAAATAAATATATATATATATATATATATATATATATATATATATATATATATATATATATATATATATATATATACATACATACATACATATGTACTTTTTATCAGGCATGGGAGTGGTTTATTGTGATGTAAAAACGCAGTGTATTGGTATACATGTTAAATTCACATCCTTCCCCCATCAGTGTGACATTCGAGCTGGTCCCTGCCCTACTTAGTAGCTGTCATAATAATATAACCCTTATGTACTTTAAATAAAATTAATAATGTGGTACCTCTTATTAACAAGATTATTAAGTCTGTGATTTTATCAGACAATATACTACATGGTTAGAAATATTTAAACCTTAGACCATTTGGCAATCTAAATATATATATAAATATATACATATATATTTTGCATACAAAAAATCCATTGTGCAAACCATATTCTATTTCCATAATCTACTATTAATAAAGATCACTTTTGTCTTAGACGACTTTGGGTTTGTGTGCATGAACCCTAAAAACTATCTACAAAAAAATAGTAGGATTGTATAATTAGCTAGTATTGTTATTAAACATTATTTCAAGTAAAGTGGAAAAAAAGTGTGATGATGGAAAGAAAATAATACACTTTCATGGTATTTAAAACCAACTGGAAGAATAAAATAAAATGAATCATGTAAACAATGTGGCAGTTTTCCAAGTTCCAGCACACTTTTACATTAACAGAAGTAGTTTAGTCCAGGCTTCCTAAAAGAGTTCAGCTTTAATTGCCACATGAGTTCTTGTTTTTCCAGCATATTCAGGATGTCTCCTTCAAGATCATCCATGTCTATGTGATCCAGTATTTGGAACCTAAGTCCTGTTTGTGTTTTATGTAGAGCAAGATGTTTGGCTAGTTCATTATTTTTACACCCAGAGCAGAGTTCTGCCAGATGACATGAAATCCTACACTTAGGTTTATTTACAGTCTTGCCCACATAAAATGCATCACATTCATTGCACCATCCCTGTAAATTACATTTGTAGTGTTACACTCACCCTGTGCACTGGTCTTAATGGTTTTCTTTAAACAAAAAACTATCACCTTCCTGTATAAATATAAAAACATGTATAATTAGCTTCACATCTTTGTGTTTCTCTCATATAGTCTAGGTTTAAATTCAACAACACTTCTAATGCTCCTGGCCTTCCTGTAAACAGAGGATGAGGCTTCGCCTAAGATGATAATCAGATAAGGGTTTCATGTGACAGTGGCTCAGTTTTCTTTAATAACATTTTTGATACTGTGATACTCCAAAGTGTATGTCAAGATGCAGCTATTTTTGCATTTGTTATTCTCTGTGGAATTTCTTAATATTCTCCTACTGGGGAGGTTGAGTGAAGGTACCTCAGTCCTCTTTAATTCTGTAATGGGTTCCAGGATATTTTTTAACATCTGACTTTCATAGCCTCTCACTAGGAAATCATTCTCTAAGTTGTTCAGGTTTCTCAAAAATGTTTCTATCTTGGTGGTATTTCTAGCTAATCTATAGCACTGGGACTTCACCACAATATACTTGTTTTTGCAGGATGTAGACATTTATTACTGTGGAGTAGTAAGTTAACCCTCATCGGTTTTCTGAATAGATCAGTGGTGATTCTATTATTGTTGTTGTCCTTGGAAGTCTGCATAGCTAAGAAAGTGGTTGAAATATAGCTATGGAAAGAGGTAAACTTCAGGAAGGGGGTTGGTTGAGGTAAGTGATAAAATCTCCAAGCTGCAAGGTGTCACCTTCTTACACAATAAATAGGATATGCTTCATGTAGTCTGTGTTAACACAAAGTCCTCCTCCCGCTTGCCCGGGACTATGTTAGCTATGCTGGGAGCTATGGCAGCTCCCATTGCTATACCAGTTTGTTTGTAGTGCTTGCCTTTGAAGGTAAAGAAATTTAGGTCCAGTACAGGCTTAATGAGCTTGCTTAACTTTTGCAGCTCATAATCGTATCTCACAGGTTAATGGAAATGAAGATGGACAACACAGATGGAATGTTATGATAAGAACAAAACTTTTTTTTGTGTTGTGACATTGCAGTTTATAGCAATGAACTGCAACACAGACAAGTGTTTTCTTAACCTTGTTGTGGTAACAGGTGTAAGTGTAGAACAGCCATACACATGATCCTGGGCTCAAATAGCATATTCCATACACTTTTATTGTTGTTCCACTCTCATTATAGTCACTCTCAAAATTACTAATTGAGCACAGGGCTCCTTTCTGTCTGTACCTCACCAGATAACTGTAGCAACTGGAGAAAAATAGAGGTTTTGACTTGGAGAATGCAGGTGTCCAAACATCACAGACATGGAAAGACTGCAAGACCTGTCACTGTACTCAGTTTCCTGCAAGCTGTTCAGAGGTGACCTCTGTCTAACCTACAGTGAAGTCTCAGACCCTGCTATATTGGAAATGCTGGACATTTGCAAATCAAATGGGACAGGAATAACTTGGGCCAGGGTTCTCAACCTAGTCTGTGACATAAACAGAACATGCAGGCAAGACAGATATATCCCCCAGAAACTCACACTCCTCTGTTATAGGCTCCCACTACATGTGAAGCAGTGCTCCTCAATGACCCTGTTCAAGTGAAACCTTCACTACTGGTTGAGTAATTGTAAAGTCACCTCTGGGCTAGCACCTATGTCCCTCAGAGAAAGGCCCAGTTGTTGCTGCTCGCAAAATTGCTCTACTAACAATGACCATCTAAATATGTTAAATAAGGGTACTTGTGTTTTTACAAAGCTAGGCTTCTATTGCCTCCTGTATACTGACAACCATGTACTTGTTAAAATTACAAATACAATATGGGAGAGATGCAACTGTACAATGAATCTAGAATAAATGCTCTCTCAGGTAACAAACCAGATATCAAACCGGTTATAAACACACATACTTCACCTCCTCAACAGACCAAATGCATAACACGCAACCCCACATACACAGAGGTAGTCATTAGAAACTTACCAAAAGAGCAGAGACCTCAAAAATGCAAAACTTCTGCACAAATTATAGTCCCAACGGAACCCACTGCACATAAAAACAAACGTATCAGTTGCCAGAAATTAATCCCTTAAGGCAAAACACCTGAAAACCAATGTTTTGGTCATAGCAAACCCATAGCGAGAGACACAGTTGTCCCCCTCACCAGGTTGTAGAAGGAGAAGGTCACTATAAGCTTCCTGTCAGCTGCCACAATCCACAAAGTCATGCACTCACTGAAGTCTCTGAACAACAACACACTCAGTTACGCCTCCATGTTGAAGTTATCAACTTTAACAATTGGCTTAGCTACTGGTGTCAGTCCAGGGGGATCCAGTATTCATCAGCCTGGGATGATATAGTCAAAAGACAAAGCTGCTTTGCCAGGGATGGTCTTCATCTGTCACCTCTTACCTTTTGGTTACTGGCCAAGGTACTTGCCTCCCCCATAGTGGCTTTTTTAAGCAATGTGATAAGAACAAAATTCCTGATGTAAAAATATCCTAAAAATAATCTCAAAGTTATGCAGCTTAATGCTAGGAGTGTAAATCAGAAACTACACTGAATGGAGGCACTACTTGGGAAGATGGCAATGTTTGTGCAGTCACACAGACATGGTTTAGGTCCTCAAAGAGGTACTCAGGCCATGAAAGGCTGTAATGCCTTCCACACGTTCAGGCCACAAAATGGATGTGAAAGTACCAAAGGAAGCGGTGTATACATCTTCATAAAAGATAAATACACCTAAAGACTGGTTAAGCAGTACGACTTCCTACAGTTACTCCAAGTCCAAGTAACTGTAGGAAAAAAACACTCCACATCATTGTTAGGTACAGGTCCACTAACATGAACCATGAAAATCACAAAGTGTATTCCTGGACCTACTTGATTCACTCAGGGTTGGGAGGGTGGCCTAATGGGTAAGGTGTTTCCTTACAAACACAAGGTGCAGGGTCTGAGTTTCACAAAGGATAATTGGCTAGGCTTACAATGGCCTGCAAGGGCAGTTAGCTTAGTACTAATCTATGAATCATAATACAGCCAAACAGCCTAGGCATGGGAGACTTTACTATCCATCCATCAATTGGGATACATATATCAGCTCAAACATGCTCACCCTAAGGTTCCTGCACTTTGTAAACACAAATGCTCTGGAACACATAGTCCACAACCCCTCAAGGGGATGGAATGTCCTTGACCTAGTACTCATGCACATGGGAGATTGCTGCACCACCCAATGTGTGAGACCCTCCCTGGTAAGGTCTGATCATAAATCAGTCATGTTCAATGTAACAATCATACATGACCCCATCTCCCCAGGATCCAAAAGGCTGAAAAGTTTCTCCAAAGCAAACTATAGCCTCCTAAGTGATGGCATACATAGTTTCAAACTTTCTGCCACCACTAACAGTAAAGACTCCTATATGGAGGTGTACACAAATGCCCTCTATAAACAACTTTACAAGCGTACAGACTTAGCCATACAAGAACGGATCAAAACTTTCTCACAATATATATATATATATATATATATATATATATATATATATATATATAAAGCCACCCTAGTGGATAGCTAGCATAAATAGATTATATTGCATGAGAAAGAAACTGATGTCCAGGAATTAGAGGAAACAGTCTCAGGAGAACACCACCCTCTCCATAGCTTGAACAAGCAAATGAGATATCTTGTAAAGTCCTCCAAAGCTAATTCTGAAACTAAATTAACATCCATAGCCAAGGATGATCACAAGACATTTTTTAGCTATGTCTGTAATGTAAAAAGAAAAGCCCAGCTTGGCACTAAATTCATAGTGGATTGTACCACTCATACTGAGCCTGTGGACGTCACCAACCTGAAAGACAGGTTTGGCAAACATTTCACACCCCTGTCTCCAGCACTCATACCCCAAAGCATACCTATCACCAGTTCTGTACCTATTATCTCCAAATAACAGGTCATGACTGCACTTGCCAAGACCAAAAACACAGCCTCTCAGGGACCAGATAACATCCCAGGCTGCTTACTAAATGGTGTAAAGCAAGAGTTAGCAGAACCACTGGGCACTCTCTTTAACCACAATCTAAGTACTGGCTTTGTCTCGGTAGAGTGGAAAATGACAACCATACTCCCCTTGCACAAAGGGGTCCTCAAAAGACCCATGGAACTATAGACCCATAAGCCTGATCAGCCTTGTCTGCAAAGCCATGGAGAGAATCATCTAGGATGTTATCAACAGGAGCATTGGTGACCTTCAAACTCTTGACCTGACCCAGCTTGGCTTTAAGGGCAGATCATGGCTGTTTAACCTAGTGGAATTCATCAAGAGTGTCACCAACTCCTGGATGAAGGCAAATCATTACATACTGCCCATCTCGACTTAGCCAAGGACCTTGACCTAATCCCCCACTCAGGCATCCATGAGAAACTCACCCAACTGGGGATTAACCCATATGTCATTAAACGGGTACCCAACTGGCTCACCAACAGAATGCATACAGTCATATTTAGGGATTTCACATCTACCAGAAGACCTGTTACTAGTGGTGTTTCACAAGGGTCCGTGCTGAGCCTCCTACTGCTTGGAATCTATTTCTCAGAAATTCAGGCAATAACAGATCACCTGTGGCTCACCAAGTTTGCTGAAGACGGCAAACTGTGTGCAATCATTGAATCCCCAAATGATGTCAACATACTACAAAATGGGCTTACATGCATTTATGATTATTGCCAAAGACACAGACTTAACCAAAAAAACACGCACTATTATCCCTTTTGGCAAAGGAGAGGTACCTGCAAATTACACTATTAATAATGCCCTCCTAAGTTCCAACACCACTGTGAGAGATTTTGAATGCAGGTTGATAGCAGCATCAGTTTTGATCATCATGTGTCCACAGTGGTAAGGAAGGCCTTTTACATTGCACACATCATAAGTAAGGGCATAGGATCCAAAACTAAGGATGTTATCAGTCCAGCGCATTCATCCCTTATCATAACAATAATGGAGTACATTGCTGTCTTTTGCATGTACCTCACCAGACACCTGTAACAGCTGGAGAGACCTAAGAGGTTTCTCACCAAGAAAATCCACTGATTTCAACACATGACCTACATGGACAGACTGAAGGCCCTGTCACTGTACTCTGTATCATAGACTGCTGAGATATGACTTGTGCCTGGCCTACAGAGCACTCCCGAACCCTGCCTTAATGGAAATGTTGCACCTCTGCAAATCAAATGGGACAAGACTCATTTACTGTAAGGACCTTAACCTAGCTTGCAACATCAACAGGACATGCTGGAGAGATGGATAATATCTCCTAAAAATTGCCATTGCTATAGAACAAACTCCCAATTCACATGAAACTGAGCTCATCAATAACCTTATTTAAGTATAACTTGGACAATTGGATGGGAAATTGTAAAATTACCCTGGGGGGGGGGTTCATCTATGTCAGTCTTAGACAGGGCAACCAGTACTGATCAGGGATTTTGCAAATATGGACTGCATATCCTGGTCTATAAGGGAACAATGGTATAATTATGTTAGGCTTGAAAGAGCCCTAGGGTCATTAGCCTAGTAACCTCCTATGACTTTTGGGCTATTTTAGTAGTAGCCTCATATGAACCTATACAGACTTGCCAACATCTTGTCTAACACATGTCCTACTGATGTGATGTGCTATAAGTTCAGCTGCAGTCTTGCAAAAGTAAGACTTGTGCCATGGGGCGTGCATTAAGTACTGTGTTCTGTAGTCTGTGTACTTAGGTAGGGGTTCTATTCTCACTGCAGTTAACTGTGTGTGTACATATGCATGCACATGTGCTCTTGTTTGAGATTACAGAGAGCCTTTTACCGCAGCGCATAAGACACTGTTATCACCATATCTTCAACAAACATTGCTGATGTCATCAGGTATATCAGACATTTAGATATGCAGTCTTCCCACCAGGGTATGGTCAGACACTGGCCTGGAGGTCAGGCAGATATTGCCTCATCCTATACAAGACAGATTATGGCTTTTAATCCAGCCACATACATCATGGTGTGGTTTGTAGGCCCTGTTATCCTGCTGAGAAAATCCTGTGATCTATCCAGCTGCTGCATGTGTCTGTTGAGGTACGTGCAAAAGAGAACATTATACTGTTTTACTGTTCTAATGAGGTTTGACTACAGTGCTGTCATACAATCCTAAGATCTGAATATGATGGTGTGATGTATACCGTACATTTGTCCTGGAAAATCATTAAAGAGAGAAGTTAGAAAGTAATGACACATTGCAGTTTCTGACTTTACATCCCTTACAAGAGCTTTTACTGTACAGTTGTGAAATTTTGATGCTATCAGCTGGCTTAACTTTCCAAAGCTAATATAAGTCAAAGGTACAATGAGCGTCTGAACACCACAAATGTAGATATACTAAGCACTAAATTAGCTACACACCCTGAGCATCAGACACAGTTTTGTATCTCTGAATCCAAAAATAGAAAACATTGATATGGCAGTTATCACTTGCACAGGGAGTCGTGTGGAGGGCAGGAAGCCTAGGCTGACATAAAAGATTGGTGAGTGTGTGTGAGTAAGAGAAAGAAGCAGGCAGACATTTAGATAAACCAACAAATGGCCAGTGAGACAAAATGAGTGACTGGAGTGTGTGTGACTGTAGGGGTTCTCCAGGTGAAGTTGGTGTGTGAGTGTCTGCATGAACACAGCCAAGCTCTGTGTTAGCTCTATATCTTGGTCTGTCACACAGGTGTGAGTTGTGCATGGTGGAGGTGACAGTTCATCATTGTCATCCCTGACCATGAGAACTGTCTTTCCCAGGAGTTGGACTGACACATCCATGCCCAAGGTCAGACACAATGTGGCTACCTGAATGTGACCAATGTCTGCTGGATGACCTCCCTTCACAGGGATGCCCAGAACCATGACCCCATGGCCTGTCACATCTGGGTTTGGACAGAACACAATGATGGATGGAAGTACTGCCACTATGGGAGCATGATCGGGCATGGCCACTTTGGCTGACAGCAGATGATGTGACTGACCTATGCCCAGGAGGATGCTGTTCTTCTCCCAGCAGATGTTCTATCACAAACACTGCTTATTCCATGACAGACATCCCTCGGTCCATCACAGACATCCATCATTCTAAAGTGTCATCCATTTGATCCAGTGAATTGGCAACATGGAGGCAGTCACACATCAGTCTGTACCACATTTAGAACCCTGAGCATTTGCCTGGAGTACCTATGGAAATGTACCTGTGCCTCCATGATGGCCCTAAATATGCGTTTAGTAGCACAGGAAGTGATACCTGCACCAGGAGGAAGAGGGGCAGCAGGTTTCTTCTGAGCACCCCTATCATTCCTCCTGTATGGCACCTTGCCCACACTTTGGCCAGACTCAACAGGCACTGACGCCACAGTAACCACACTTCCCTGATCAATGCCATCACCCTCCATCGTCGCTGCAATATCTGTGGGCTTACTGGATTGGGTAAATGTAGGCCTACTGGCTTTGTCTGATGGAAATGCAGGGAATAGCTGTGTGTCAACCTCATTATCAGATTCAACCTCTGCAGCCCCCAACTGTGCCTCACTTTGGCCACTATCATCATCAGAGTCTGCTGATACACTGATATCAGGTGGCACAGAGCCCACACTCCCACTGTCATGATCACCTGTGATAAAAAGCAAGAAGCACAGGAATAAATTAATACTTGCACTACTGTAGTGCAATATATGCTAGCAAACTAGCAGTGCTGCCAATTATTACAGAAAGCACAGCAGTACACACAACAGGCCTGAGATCAACATCACACACTACAATATTTCTTTAAAATAACAGTACAAACATAAAAATGTTTGTCTTACCACCTTCAGATGAGATATTCCTCTGTAGTCCAGATGGCCCTGAAAGAAGTTAATCAAGAGGTGAGGGCAACATTATCACAGTTAACAGTAACACAGGGGGTATATGTACATTGTTTAATGTCAACAAGACCGTGGCTGACAACTTCAGTCTATGTTTTTAACTGTAGCAGTCTTCAACCCCCCCCCAAAAAAAAGATATGCAATACAGAATTAACTTGTTCATTTTAATTGTTTTACTATACAATAGTATTCAGCTGTTCAAAGCCTACTTGGAAACTCCTCCTGAGACGTGCTTGCTGACTAAGAAGTTGTTGCACCTACATCCAGTACTTGGTGTCCTACACTCTCCTGGTAGCTGTCTGGATCTCTTATAGGGGGCAAGAATTGTTCATTGGGGGTTAGTGGGGATTCCCTAATAGGCCCACCCTGGTAGCTGTTTGGTCATGGCCCACTGCAGCTGCTCATCTGCATGCAGTAGTGATCATGTCAGTGACCCTGTAGTGCACATGCTCATATGTTCTGTTGTGGCTGTCCATGGCATTTACATTCTGTACAATTTGCTGCCATTTTTCCATCTGGCATGCCATATCTCCCCATCCCCTTTCTAAGAGAAAAACACTATGTTGATAAAACCCATCCACGATTACTTGATTTCCTCCATTGGAGAATGGGGGGGGGGCTACTTGGATTGATAAGCCTGAGTAGCATACTTGTAGGTGTCCTAAAAGACAACAAAAGCATAAAACACATACTGTAAATATCACAGAACTACAAAATAACTGTTTCCAGATAAAACAGAAAAGGTAACCAGTCAATATTATTCACTGGAGAAACAAAACAGTCTACAGATGTGAAATACTAACAACAGACAGGATGCAAAACAAGAAGAATAACAAGAGCAACATATCCTTGTTTGTGCCATAACAGTAACTCATCTTGCCACCATCCCCACAAAAGAACAGGCAAATGACCCCTTTTGCTAACAAAACATCTTTGAAATGCTAAAAGTGCTATCAAACGACCTGTCCCTGAAACATTTGTACATATACGTATATCACACAGCATTCCATTTTCATGTATTTTCAATCATGTGTACCTCTGAAATGGCTTGACAAATATGCCCATGCCATCAGTACACTTCTAACTAATGCATACAGATAAAAGTGTAAAAGCATTTGCTTCACATTATTCTTAAATACATTCCAGTATTTGTAGGTGACAAAATGGGAGCATACCTGCTGAAGTTCACTATTTCTCTGTACAGAAATATCCTGCAGAAAGTGTTTTTGCAGTCTTTTCTTCCTAATATATACAACTCTCCTCAACATCTGTTTGGCTAGGTACATGTTTGCCTTTTTATAATGCTGTAGATTATTAATGGATTGTATCTGTCAGTGTTTCATAGATGCCAGTTACAGCATAAGCAGCTGAACTGCATGCTAATCAACCAATCCAACATGGTGAAGCTATTTAACAAGCTATAAAGCATCCATGTAGACTCCATGCTGTTTTTTTCCTGCAAATGTCAAAACATTTGGAGTACAGTCATGGAAAGTCTACATAGACAGAATGTTAGGGGCTTTCCACTGCTTTAATCTATTTGTATCTGCTAGAAGCTGAAACCAGTGCTGCTGCTGCTCCCAATAGCCTAAGCCTAGAAATAGAAGAGTTTTCAGGCCACGTTTAACTTATTACAGCCTACATGACATGGAAATTGTAGAACACTACAGGGTGGACAGGGACACACTACAGGAACTCTGTGACCTCTGCCACTCTCAACTCAGAGGCAAAGCCACCTGAAGGAATGCATCCCAGTGGAAACTAAGGCATGTGTAGTCCTTAGAAGCTTAGCTACAGGTACCTTTAAGAGACCAATAAGGGATATGCTGGGGGTGTCACAGGCATCAGCATCCACGTTCCTCTACCAGTTCCTGGATGGTATGGTCGAATATGCCAGTGAGCACATATATTTTTCCCAGTAGCTCTGAGGAGAGAACCAAAAATATGCAACAGTTCTACCAGGTAGCTCACTACCCTGAAGTACTTGGTGCCATAGATTGCACTTGAGTAGAAATTAAGGCACCACCTGGGGAACAGGGTAGGCTGTATATTAACAGAAACATCTACCACTCTATCAACTGTCAAGTCATGTGTAATGCCAAAGGAATCATCTTGAATGTGTGTGCTGGCAACTCTGGCAGTTACAACAACTCACATGTCTGGCACATCTCAGAACTGTGCCAGATGCCTGCTGCAGGGATATCCCATAGGGTCATTTGCAGGGGGATGCAGGCTATGCTCTGGAACTGTGGCTGATGAAGCCCAACAGAAATGCACACACACCCATGGAAGAACACCATAATGAAGCACATGCGCAAACCAGAAATGTCATAGAACATGTGTTTGGGCTGCTGAAGTCGCAGTTCCAGTGTCTAAATACATCTGGGGGAGCCCTGCAGTACAAGTAACAGAAATATACAGAAATCTTCACAGTATGTGTCACGCTGCACAACATTATCCTGAGGAAACAGCTGCAGCAGGATCAGCAAGGTGAAGGGGCACACATCCCACCACCAATACCAAGGTCACCATAGCCACAGGCAAATGAGTCAGAGGAGGAACTACCAGCTGCTGTGAGTGTAGGCAGACATTGACATGCTCGGTATGCCCTTGCTTTGGCTAAGAGACAATGCACTCACTCACCACCTAGGGGCCAAAAACCTTCCTCCTACTTACATACATATAGTAACATTGATGCCAGGCAACTCACACAACTTTTACCTCCCCTTGTATTTGCTGTGACAGAGTCAGCCCTGAAGTAACACTGTGGCAACTGTTGCTGCTTTTACAAGGTAAGTCCTAAACCTGGATTGTATTGTTTAATGATATTATGGCATATCCTTGTATTTCATCACTTGATACAGTAAGCAAGTAAAATGTGTGAGATTTGTACAGAAATTACCTTAACGTGATACCAGAGACTTATTTGACACACACACACACACACACACACATATATATATATATATATATATATATATATATATATATATATATATATATATATATATCCATCCATTAGTAAGTAGTAGGCTTCAGGCATCAAATATTCACGCAGTCATACATCTCAAAAGTACTGATGATCACTGCATACCCTCAGTTTGGCATCATATGAGGGCTGAGACACTAATATTGTGTCAATTAGTTCTTTATCTATGTATTATCATATTTATTATCAAATGTATGACTGTGGGTATATTGTGTACTATATTCCTGTTAGGATATTTCTGCTCTGTGGACTACCATGACCTTCACATTTGTCAAACATACATACACAACTGCCTGTACATCAGATGACCTTGACATTGCATTGCTTACCACTGTTGCACACCACTTACCATTGCGCAACCTGAAGCACCATGTTTGCACGATGGTGCACAACATTTTCAAAACAGTATGCACATTCCCAGTAAAGCAGTAACTGGAATTGGTGGGAGACCATCATTCTCCATTGCTCTTGATCCATGATAGACATGGCAAGCATTCATGAAGAGGGTGTGAGAGTTATGGCTCAGAGATGGGGTGTCCAGGAGTCCAAAAGTTTGTTGGACTTGTAGTGAAAGGTGCCAGATTGCTGCAAGGGGATTATTCTGGGTCCCAGTATAAGTCAGAGGCTTGGGATAGGTTGACCTAAGCTGTGACCAGTGCCATCAGTATCCCCCGCACTGGTGAACAATGTTTGCAGCACTACAACAACCTCTGGAAGAAGAAAAGGGGTACCTTTGATGCTTGGATGAAGGAATTTAGACTGGAGGACATCATACATGTGTAAGTATCAACCTGTATATAGGCAAGACTGGTATTCATAATGGTACTCTGTTATGTTCTGTTTTTTCCACAGCTGCCGTGGAAAGAGAGTGTAATGTTGGGACCCGTACTGCTAGATCAGTAAGGGTAAGAGAGGCATGTGGTATGTATGCAGCCAAAGAGTAGTGTTATTGTAGCATTAAAGATAGCTTTTTTTTGGTATGTTATACAGTTGTGTCAAATTGAGCATGCATATCTCAACTGTAAATGCAAGTCTGCATGCATTAGTCTGTCGCACAAACCAACAGTACAATATTAGACTTTAGTCAGAGGTGGTGGGTTCAAATACCACACTTCCCAGCTATACAATAACTATTAATTCTTCAATTATGTGTAACTTAAAGGTTTAAAGTAAAAGCTCTGTACCAGTGACACACATGCCCTGCTGTAAATTGTAATCTGGATAATTGGAACATTCTGGTGTGTTCTATATATGCATATGTAAAGGAATAATTGCTACAGTCTGTAGTATAGTGTAAATCTGTTAGAAGCTGCTAGTCTTAAAAGTAATAGGTTATCTGTTAGGGGGTGGTAGTCTTGAGTAAGGGTTAAGATAGAGTCAAATAATTGTATCAAAGTATTGTATGTTACATATGAAGGTCCTAATCTTATCTCTTTGTTTTTCTATCACCCCAATCCTTCTCTTTTTTATTTTATGTGTTGTCAACATGTGTCCATGTCATCCATGTGTACCAGAGCATGAAATGCTCCACAGCAGAGCAGGGTAGGCCTGCCCCACTGGATCCACCTCCCCCCACTTCACTAACATCATTGTCCAATATGTCTGAAAGCCAACCTGGCAGCACCATCTCTGCTGCCCATGCACTGCCTGCCCCCTCAGGTAGTTCTGCCCCAGAAGATAGGCCAGTTGTTCCCTCCAGGAACAGTGGCAGGGGTGGTGAGTTTATCACCCACACTGAACTGCCAGAGGTGGTGCATAGGGTTGTGTGCTGCATTGTTGATGCACACCTACACTGGATGGAGGGGCAACTCTCCCTCATTTTACGTAGGAACAATAGTGGAGGAGGAGGAAACATTGAGCACTCCAGCCAGTAGTGGAGTGAGGTGGCAGTGATGACAATCCTGTGCATGAACACTCGATTCTCACTGTCAACCAGCTTGATGTCTGTGAGTCCTGGATGCCCGTATCCTCACCTCATGTATAGTGTCCACTGACCTTTGTGTCCATCACCATCCCTTTGTTTTGTCATCTTTGTCTTGTCTGTCTGCAACTGCTTCCTCACCTACCCAGCCTACCAGACCCAGACATACCTGCATCTCTTCCCCAACATTTCTCTCTCTCAAAAAAAAAGGGCACTTGTCCCACAAAACAAATCATCCCATACACAGCTCTCCATTTTGCACACGTCTTCTTGACACACTTGATTCAGTCCAGTTGGCTGTACAACATGATTGTGTTGTGGTCACCCCTTTCTCCACAGGTGACAGTCCAAATAGAGCTAATATTCTGCATATATTGTCAGATTTTACTGTTGAAGAAATGGATAGCTATAGTTCTTTCCTACCTCTCTCCTGAACATTCCTGTATTGCTTTCCATTTGTTCTTCCCTCTGCTTGCTTCCTATTTCACAACTGTCCTGTCTTCCCCATTTCTTTTTTTAATGTATCATTGCGCTATGGTGCACATTACTCACCAACAGTAAAACAAAAGTAGTTAGTATTAGATACAACTGTATTCAAACCCAGCACCATCTGGCTGCAGAAAGAACATATCACTGCTTTAACACCTGCTGCCACAGAGTCAGTTAAGTTGCAGGTGTATTCCACAGACTCAATGCTAACTGTCAAAGTTTAGCAATGCTGCCACTGGAAGAGTTACATGATATTCCCTTATGTACTAATCAGTCTTTAGGTCTCCCTCTTGCCCTTTGCACAATGCCTCGAAAACAAGATAAGCATAGCAAAACCTTCCATTATTCCTCCATTGTCTGTGATTGCACTAAGCACCACATCATACAAACAATGGCCAAAAATAATAGAATAATAAAAAAACTGAGAGAGAAAATACAATTTGCACACAAGAAGCTCAAAGAAGGAAGCAGCTAGAATAAATGTTCCACCAGTAAAACAAAAAGTCATATGAATCCACAAAAATACTGGGTAGAGCAACCAATGAATAAAAAATCTCAGTATGTAAATCAATAATCCAAATGAAACGAGTTCAGTCTGTATAGAATCCCAATAAAGGCTTTATTTGTAGTAGGTAAGCGCTTTCATGATGAACAATGTCACTTCTTCAGACCATATAAAAGCATATAATAGACATCACCATTTTTAAAAAACTTTCATCCAATCAAAATTTAAGATCAATTAGGTGAGTAAAATCAGTCAAATGAGTAACTAATTAACTCATCACTTAAGTAAGCATAAAAACTTTTGTAAAGCTAGTTCCCTAAACCTTCAAAAAAAACACAATACTATATACAGTAGTTAGCTAAACTAAAACAAAAATAAATCTTCTATGAATGCAAAATGCATCTGTGCAACCTAAAACTGTGTATCTAGTGTCCCTAGAAATGTTTATTTGATAGATCATATTTCATTTAAATAGTTTCCTATTCTTTAATACTGGTCTTAAAGGTACTCTGTCATTAAGGCCCTTTCCTTTATTTGCCCTTAGTCTTATGATCCATCTGGTTTCAGAAGTTTCAGTGTAGTTCTGTATATCACCACCTCTATTGTTGAAGTCAACTCCCTCTATAACCATAAAAGTAAAACAATGTTCAATTCCTTGTGAAGCTACATGTTTAGCTAATGCATTTGTAGTAGTGCTGTTTCTAATATGGAGAAGATGTTCTCTAATCCTGTATCTAAGTTTCCTATTAGTTTTGCCTATATAAAATGCTGAATATAGGCTGCAGATTGCCAAATAAACAACATTTTCAGTGTTGCAGTCTTCTGTTACATCAAAACTATAGGTATGCTGAGTGTCTGGATGGATACATTCATTGCTCTTATTTATATGTGTACATTGATTGCAATTGCCACAGGATGTTGTGACTTTGGCTCCCTCTGTCTCTGACTCTCTTTGGGATAGCATAACATTCTTTTTAATGACTTCTTGTTCCTAAACAAAAAGTTAGGATTTTCTCCTATTGCCTCTTTAATCTCAGGATTCTGAGTTAGGATACACCAGTTTTTCTTAATCACATTTGTTACTATATTTATGTCACTGGTATAGTATGTGGAGTATCTAATACTTGCTTTCTTGGGTTTCTGTTCTATCCTTTCATCTCTCAAAGAAAAATAAGGTTTACCTATGTTATCTCTCCAGGAAGTGGCTTTACTCAGAATATCATCTGTCATTCTATCTGTATATCCTCTCATACTAAACCTAGAGCCAATGTCTACCAGTTCTTCTTTACATATTTCATCATTAGCTGTTAATCTAGAGGTTCTAATAGTTTGTCCCTTTACTATATTCTTAAATATGTGTCCTGGATGCATGCTACTTCTATGAAGTAAAGTATTCCTATGGCATGTCTTCCTGAACAATTTAGTAGTTGTACCCTCCACATCATCTATAAGAACAGTGACATCAAGAAAATCACTTTTCTCAGTAGATTAACTCATTTCAAACTTCAGAAAATTAGTGCTATTTCCTATTTCAGTATGGAACTCCTCTAGAGTGTCAACAGTCCCATTCCAAATGCGAAAGAGGTCATCTACAAATGTTTTATAAAATAAATTTTGCTGCCATTTATTTCCATGTAGCATATATGTGTTCTCCCATTCAGCCATGATGAGGTTAGCATAGCTATTGGCACTGGCCATGTCCATAGCTATGCCATCTCTCTGTACAAATAATTTCCCATCAAAGTACATAATATTGTTGTATAAAACTAACTCCATCAACAAACATATCAGATCTATTTTAGCTCCATCATAGGTTCCCTCATCCAACAGGTATTCCCTTAGAAATATCAGACCAACATCATTGGGAATGCATGTGAATAATGAGCATACATCTAGTGCGACTAACAAAGGTATATTTAAACTTCCTTCATATCCATCTTTAAAATCAAAAAGATCTTGTAGGAATTGTTTGGTATCCCTTAGAATATTAGTGTTTTTGTCAACTACTGGTCTCAGATGTTTCTCAATATAGATCGAGATGGATTCTGTGGACCAGTTACGGCCAGATACAATTGGTCTCAGAGGTGGATTCTGGGCATCCTTATGGCTCTTAGGGAGCCCATGTATGCTAGGTACTAAGGGATTATCCACCTTGAAGTAACTATATAACTCATTGGATATACTATTATCTAATAGACATTCATATAAAACTCCATTTAACTTTCTAAGCGTCCTACCCATGTCTATGTGACTTATATTCTTGTATGTTGTACTATCATTCAACATTTGGAACATTAGCGTATCATAGTATAATCTGTCCATTAGCACCACAGATCCACCTTTGTCAGCTTGTTTGATTACAATTGAATTATCAGACTGTAGCTGTTTTAATGCATTTCATTCACTCTTGTTTAAATTAAAATAATTACTACTTGCTTTCCTGTTATCATTACCCTAGAGCTTCAAAGAGCTCATTCTCACATACGCTGATAAAAACATCTAGCACTGGATGATTAGGTGGAATAAAAGTGCTAGGTTTCTTGAAAATAACATTTTTGCTATTCCCATCATTGTGATTCTTAAACATTATTTTAAGCAAAACATTTCTGGCAAACATATGCAAGTCTATTATGCTATCAGTTACCTCTGTGCAGGAATAAATGATAGTCCCCTTTCCAATATGTTTCTTTCCTCATAAGTCAGTGGTTGAGAGGAGATATTCAAAATTAAACTGCTTTCCTCCATGGTTTCTTGGGTGCATTCAACCCTGGGGAGTCTATCGGTAGCTTGCACTCGTTTCGATTCCGACTGTATGACCTCCTTCTCTGAAACTGTTTCTCTACCTCTACATTTGGTAATTTTATCGGCAGAGTATGAAAAACGTGTTGCACTGACTCCATTGGTTCCAAAACGTTCACTTGATTCTCCATGTGTTGCTGTTTCCTCTCTGGTGATTTCAGCCTTCGCCTCTCGTCTACTGTTACATTCACTTCGCTTCTCTGGTTCATCACTACGGGTACAGCTACATGGGGTTGAGCGTTGGATTTCAGACGCACACCTAAATCTCTCCCTTCCCTTGCTCCTTCATGAATGACATCATCAGGTTGAAGCCTGCTGATATCATTGCGCTCATTGACATTGCGTTCATTAGCATGTGTCACTCCTCCATTTCTTAAGGTGGTATATTAATTTGCACTTCCTGCTGGAGTGCCACTGGGCCATACAAAGACATGGCCCTCCTTAAAATCCCTTCGGTCTCTTTCAAGTTTATTAAACTTTTGTCTCAATAGTCTCCACTCAAAAACTAGTCCAGAAGCAGTAATAGCGGAGCATTTCTCATCCACCATTCTCTGTGGATAAGAGTTAAACAGTACTTGCTGCACATGTAAAATATTTACTCTTATTTCTTCTTCTTCTTCCTTTACATAGGATTCTAATAGGAGCCGCATATAATTAAAGCTCAGTTCTAAACTGAGCTGTTGCCATTTGCTAAGCAACTCAGGTAAACGGTCTCCCTGGTTAGGCAGTTTCAAGACCCTTAGCCCTCTCAGAATGATTTTAGATTTAAGACAAGCCTCTAGGTAATATCGTTGAGCATGTACTTTTTTTAATTTATATAAAAAGTCTTCCAATCTATGAGTTTCTCTTAGAAAGACCACATAGTCATTGTCATTGTCATTGTCAACATTATCTATGTTAATTTCATTTGTTAGCAGCGGATTACCTTTCTTGCTCATCAAGTCCTGGAACCTATTCGTTGTTTGTTCAGTTGTTCTAGGTATGGATTTAGGACTATAGTCTAATTCTATATCCTGTGCGACCACGCCTGCCTTCAGGCGGGTCCTCGGTCGGCAGCTGTATTAGCACTCGAACATCTACATTTATGGTAGGTACAAAACTGTACTTTTCTAACCATGTTGCTGGCCACGCTTTCCTCAGCCATTGTTCCCAACTGCCACCAAAACAAAATCCAAGGAGCACAAAGAAGGAAGCAGCTAGAATAAATGTTCCACCAGTAAAACAAAAAGTCATATGAAACCACAAAAATACTGGGTAGAGCAACCAATGAATAAAAAATCTCAGTATGTGAATCAATAATCCAAATGAAATGAGTTCAGTCCGTATATGGACTGAACTCAAATCATTTGGATTATTGATTCACATACTGAGATTTTTTATTCATTGGTTGCTCTACCACAATTTGCACACAAATGAAGAGGAGGTTGGATGTTAATGAAACAGAACCTGTGAATTGTGCACTGGTTACTTGCATTTCCAACCTTGATGGACGTACATGTAACACTTTGTAAGTCTAACCTGACACACCCACCTGATGTAAGCATTCACAGTTGCCATCCATTAAATACAAACACTGACAGAGTGCCTGCACTATGTTTGCATGCCTACATGAATCCATTTTTTTGGGATTCATTAATTCTAATGAGTTCAGACCTCATTTGCATCTTCACTGTGCTGACAACCATGTATCTGCACCAGAAGTCAACCATGTAGCTAGGGAAACTGAAGAGGAGACGAATTGTTTGTGTTGGAAAGAGATGAGTGCTGATTTTAAGATGATATACCTGCATTTCGTCAGTTACATATTGCATATGCTGACATGTAACTATGAATAGTCTGTGTAATGGTTTTTATAATTATTTTGATTGGCACACACTTATATACTTCTATCTGTATTACTCACAAGTGTACTTTTCATTTGGAGGTGGGAGGGGGAACTGCATTTATGTTATTGCACAAAAAAGGATTTATGTTGCTATTGTTAATCATATTTTGTTGCATCCAGCCTACTGTCACGTTAAGGTCAGTTCTGTACAAATCTTGCACACTGTACTTTTTATGTAGACTCCTTTCCATGGCTGTATTCCAAAAGATTTGGAATTCACGGAACACACCAGCATGAAGTCTACAAGGTTGCTTTATAACTTGTTGAATAGCTCCAGTGTGTTGCCTTGGTTGATTAGCATGCAGTTCAGCTGCTTATGCAGTAGTTAGCATGCCAGAGGTTTACTTTATTTGTGCTGGGGTGCGAGCCGCTACATGGTGCTTACTGAATTTAAAAGTATCTGCGCCCATCTGCACATGGTGGAAAACCACTGTGTAGGCTTTATTGAGTCCCACTGTATATTTCATCATGTGCTCTGATCATTTGAATGATAATGTATGTAAAATAGTTAAGATATAGATGATAAGGCAGTTGAAAATGTTGTTAACCTTTTGTATAAGGGCATTAGATTAGGATATTTTGACCAACAGGATTTAACAAAAGTTTATAGTGAAGGACCATAGCATAGTGCCTTTTTATTGCCTTCCTAAAATACATAAATCATTACATAATCCTCCTGGTAGACTTATAGTTTCATGTAATTTTAAATAACACATTCTTTTTTTTTTTACATAATTTTTATATGATTATATCATTAGATTACCTTCATATATTAGAGATTCTAGTAACATATTAAAAATTGAAGGTGATCTTGATTGGTCAAATTATTTGTATTGGATTATAATTGATGTTACTAGATTATATACTACTAAACATTGTCAAGGTGATGAAACCATTAATTATTTTCTGGGAGATTCCCCTATGGTTAATTATGTTACTTTTTTACATAATTTTTATATGATTAGATTACCTTCATATATTAAAGATTCTAGCGACATATTAAAAATTGAAGGTGATCTTGATTGGTCAAATTATTTGTATTGGATTATAATGTATGTTAATAGATTATATACATCTATTAAACATTGTCATGGTGATGAAACCTTTAATTATTTTTTGGGAGATTCCCCTATGGTTAATTATGTTAGAGAAATTTTAATGGTTTGTTTATTAAACAAATTGTCTTTGAATGGAATATTTGCCATCAACTTAGGGGAACAGCTTTGAGGGCGTCTTTTGCCCCATGTATGCAAATACAGTTATGGCATTGTTTGAAGATGAATATACTTATAGTCATGAATTTTTTAAAAAACATTTTGTTGAATATAGGTGTTTTATAGATTATTTGACTTTTATATGCCAAGGGAGTGGGGATTGAATAGAAACAAATTATTCATTTTTCGCTTCCAACCATTGCAGCCCACATACCAACCCTAAGAAATTCTGGTCCACCATTAATAAAATCCTCTATCCTAGTAACCCTCCTACCCCCAACCTCTTCCCTCTCAATACTGCCACTCTAAACAGTCACTTCATAGAAACAATCCAAAGACTTACTCAGCATAATCCCAGTGCCTCTTCTCTGACTTTACCTTCCAGTCCTTCTTCCTCTAATACTTTCTCCTTACAACCTGTTCCCACTGCCTTTATCAAATCCTAACTGAATAAACTCAAACCGTGCTTTCCCCTCTGTTGACAATTTACCTCCCCACTTCCTAAAAATTGCTGCTAATTCTATTTCCTACCTAGTCTCTATTCTTATTAATCATTCTATTACTGAGTTTGTAGTCCTTGAGTTATGGAAATCCTTTTACACAATCCCTCTTCACAAAGGTGGTAACTCCATTGACCCCTCAAACTATCATCCTATTGCTATACTATCCCCTCTTTCCAAAATACTAGAAAAATGCATTCATTCCCAGCTACTTAAACACTTGCTTGATAATAATCTCTTAACTCCCACCCAGCATGGCTTCAGACCCTACTACAGCACATCTACCGCTCTTTTCTCATTCACCCAAACAGTAGCAGAAGCCAGTGATAACAACCTACTTCCTTCCTGTCTATTCCTTGATCTCTCAAAGGCTTTTGATACAGTCTCCTACTCTAAACTGTTAACCAAACTTTCTGACCTTCACCTTTCTACCCCCCTCTATAACCTGGTTCTTTAGTTACTTATCTAGTAGACTATAATCTATACGCTGGCAAACTGTCTCCTCCCCATTTCTGTCTGTCTATACTGGTGTTCCCCAAGGCTGTACTTTGGGACTCCTCCTGTTCAATATCTTCACTAACAACTTACAGTCTGCTACCAACCTCTCAACTTTCTTACAATATGCTGATGATTCCACCCTTATCATCACTGCCCGCAGTATCCCTAAACTCCTTTCTCTTACCCAAGACACATTCTCTTCCATTGAGATGTGGCACACTGATAAGCAGCTAATATTAAATCCTAAAAAACTAAACTTCAACTTTTCTTTCCTAAAACACTAGCACAACACAAATAATCTTTCTCCATTACCTCTATTAACAAAACCATCAGACCTGAACCACATACTAAATTACTTGGCATCACCATAGATGATGAACTAAAATTCGATATTCACATCAATCCATAAAAAACAAAAAACACCAAAACTTGACCTTCTGTACTGTAATCGTAAATTTCATTCTCCTTCCCCTAAACCCTGCCTTGCCATGCCTCTCCTCGTACCCTGTCCTCTGTATGCAGCTCCAGTCCTTACCAACCTTCAGTCATCTCTTCTCAGCAAATTAGAGCAACCTACAACAAAATAACTACATTTGCTTCCAATCTCTCCTATAAATCCCACCATTGCCTTGCCCTTAATTCTTTGCAATGGCTTGAATTCCCTAAACAACTACTCCTTCCACAACCACATATAACGCATTCAACTCTTTACAACCGTACTTCCTGCCCCTCTATCTCTAATATTGTATCGCAATACAACCCCTGTTGTCAGCTTCGTACATCTGATAAACTTTTTTTGAACATCTACAAACCTACAAAAAATATTGGGAAGTCACTATACAAATACTCATTAGCTCACTGATGGAACTTCCTTCCTCATAATATAAGAAGTATCCCCCACAAGGCCCAATTTAAAATTGAACTTAAACACTATCAACAAAAGACCTGTTCCTGTCCTTGTCAAGTTCCAACCGGATTCTAACTACCCTCTTCCTAAACCTACTTTCTTCTCTTGTTATTGTTCTCTTCCTGTATCCTTTCTCCTCTACATAGTGGTAACCACAAGCAGGGACCAATGGTGCAAAAACAACAAAGAAACGAAAGAAGGCACCACCAACCAGGAATGAACACGAACAATGAAAGGATCCAAAAACAGTTTATTCCACAAATGCTAGTACTGTTACAACACGTTTTCGTCATCAACTTCCTCAGTGAATGAAGAGCAACCACTTACTACCCTATATATACACATTCCTACCAACATCAATTAAATTAATAAATCAATTCTTAAAAACACAGTTAATCAATTAGTTAAGTATTCTGAAATAAAACATTTTCACAAAATATAAAACTCGTATATTTAATAATTTAATTAAAACCACATCTAATGCTCACACCAATTTTAAAATTCATCCAAAGCTTTTAATAAATAACATTTTCAGTGTTGCAGTCTTCTGTTACATCAAAACTATAGGTATGCTGAGTGTCTGGATGGATACATTCATTGCTCTTATTTATATGTGTACATTGATTGCAATTGCCACATGATGTTGTGACTTTGGCTCCCTCTGTCTCTGACTCTCTTTGGGATAGCATAACATTCTTTTTAATGACTTCTTGTTGCTAAACAAAAAGTTAGGATTTTCTCCTATTGCCTCTTTAATCTCAGGATTCTGAGTTAGGATACACCAATTTTTCTTAATCACTTTTGTTACTATATTTGTCACTGGTATAGTATGTGGTGTATCTAATACTTGATTTCTTGGGTTTCTGTTGTTCTATCCTTTCACCTCTCAAAGAAAAATAAGGTTTACATATGTTATCTCTCCAGGAAGTGGCTTTACTCAGAATATCATCTGTCATTCTATCTGTATATCCTCTCCTACTAAACCTAGAACCAATGTCTACAAGTTCTTCTTTAACTATTTCATCATTAGCTGTTAATCTAGAGGTTCTAATAGTTTGTCCCTTTACTATATTCTTAAATATGTGTCCTGGATGCATGCTACTTCTATGAAGTAAAGTATTCCTATGGCATGTCTTCCTGAACAATCTAGTAGTTGCACCCTCCACATCATCTATAAGAACAGTGACATCAAGAAAATCAATTTTTTCAGTAGAGTAACTCATTTCAAACTTCAGAAAATTAGTGCTATTAAATATTTCAGTATGGAACTCCTCTAGAGTGTCAACAGTGCCAATCCAAATGAGAAAGAGGTCATCTACGAATCTTTTATAAAATAAATTTTGCTGCCATTTATTTCCATGTAGCATATATGTGTTCTCCCATTCAGCCATGACGAGATTAGCATAGCTATTGGCACTGGCCATGCCCATAGCTATGCCATCTCTCTGTACAAATAATTTCCCATCAAAGTACATAATATTGTTAGATAAAACTAACTCCATCAACAGACATATCAAATCTATTTTAGCTCCATCATAGGTTCTCTCATCCAACAGGTATTCCCTTAGAAATATCAGACCAACATCATTGGGAATGCATGTGAATAATGAGCATACATCTAGTGCGACTAACAAAGGTATATTTAAACTTCCTTCATATCCATCTTTAAAATCAAAAAGATCTTGTAGGAATTGTTTGGTATCCCTTACAATATTAGTGTTTTTGTCAACTATTGGTCTCAGATGTTTCTCAATATAAATCGAGATGGGTTCTGTCGACCAATTACAACCAGATACAATTGGTCTCAGAGGTGGACTCTGAGCATCCTTATGGATCTTAGGGAGTCCATGTATGCTAGGTACTAAGGGATTATCCACCTTTAAGTAATTATACAACTCATTGGATATAATATTATCTAATAGACGTTCATATAAAACTCCATTTAACTTTCTATGCATCCTATCCATGTCTGTTACTTATATTCTTGTATGTTGTACTATCATTCAACATTTGGAACATTAGCGTATCATAGTATAATCTGTCCATTAGCACCACAGATCCACCTTTGTCAGCTTGTTTGATTACAATTGAATTATCAGACTGTAGCTGTTTTAATGCATTTCATTCACTCTTGTTTAAATGAAAATAATTACTACTTGCTTTTCTGTTATCATTACCTAGGGCTTCAAAGAGCTCATTCTCACATACACCAATGAAAACATCATGCACTGGATGCTTAGGTGGACTAAAAGTGCTCGGTTTCTTGAAAATAAAGTTATTGCTATTCCATCATTGTCATTCTTAAACATTATTTTGGGTAAAACATTTCCGGCAAGCATATGTAAGTCTATTATGCTATCAGTTACCTCTGTCCTCTGTGCAGGAATAAATGATAGTCCCCTTTCCAATATTTTTCTTTCCTCACAAGTCAGTGGTCGAGAGGAGATATTCAGAATTAAACTGCTTTCCTCCATGGTTTCTTGGGTGCATTCAACCCTGGGGAGTCTGTCGGTAGCTTGCGCTTGTTTCGATTCCGACTGTATGACCTCCCTCTCTGAAACTGTTTCTCTACCTCTACATTTGGTAATTTTATCAGTAGAGTATGAAAAACCTGTTGCACTGAATCCATTGGTTTTGTTGCTGTTTCCTCTCCGGTGATTTCAGCCTTCGCCTCTCATCTACCGTTACATTCACTTCACTTCTCTGGTTCATCACTATGGGTACAGCTACATGGGGTTGAGCGTTGGATTTCAAATGCACACCTAAATCTCTCCCTTCCCTTGCTCCTTCATGAAGGACATCATCAGGTTCAAGCCTGCTGATATTGAGCTCATTGACATTGCGTTCATTAGCATGTGTCACTCCTCCATTTCTTAAGGTGGTATATTAATTTGCCCTTCATGCTGGAGTGCCTCTGGGCCATACAAAGACATGGCACTCCTTAAAATCCCTTCAGTCTCTTTCGAGTTTATTAAACTTTTGTCTCAATAGTCTCCGCTCAAAAACTAGTACAGAATCAGTAATAGCGGGGCATTTCTCGTTCACCATTCTCTGTGGATAAGAGTTAAACAGTACTTGCTGCGCATGTAAAATATTTCTCTTATTTCTTCTTCTTCCTTTACATAGGATTCTAATAGGAGCCGCATATAATTAAAGCTCAATTCTAAATTGAGCTGTTGCCATTTGCTAAGCAACTCAGGTAGACGTTCCCCCTGGTTAGGCATTTTCAAGACCCTTAGCCCTCTCGGAATGACTTTATATTTAAGACAAGCCTCTAGGTAATATCATTGAGCATGTACTTTTTTAATTTATATAAAGAGTCTTCCAGTCTATGCGTTTCTCTTAGAAAGACCGCATAGTCAATGTCATTATCATGCTCATTGTCAATATTATCTATGCTAATTTCATTTGATAGCAGCGGATTACCTTTCTTGCTCATCAAGCCCTGGAACCTATTAGTTGTTTGTTCAGTTGTTCCAGGTATAGAGTTAGGAGTATAGTCTAATTCTATGTCCTGTGTGACCACGTTTCTAACCATGTTGCTGGCCACACTTTCCTCAGCCATTGTTCCCAACTGCCACCAAAACAAATAAAATCCAAGGAGCACAAAGAAGGAAGCAGCTAAAATAAATGTTCCACCAGTAAAACAAAAAGTCATATGAATCCACAAAAATACTGGGTAGAGCAACCAATGAATAAAAAATCTCAGTATGTGAATCAATAATCCAAATGAAATGAGTTCAGTCCGTATATGGACTGAACTCGAATCATTTGGATTATTGATTCACATACTGAGATTTTTTATTCATTGATTGCTCTACCTCAATTTGCACACAAATGAAGAGGAGGTTGGATGTTAATGAAACAGAACCTGTGAATTGTGTACTGGTTACTTGCATTTCCAACCTTGATGGACGTACATGTAACACTTTGTAAGTCTAACCTGACTCACCCACCTGATGTAAGCATTCACAGTTGCCATCCATTAAATACAAACACTGACAGAGTGCCTGCACTATGTTTGCATCCCTACATGAATCCATTTTTTTGGGATTCATTAATTCTAATGAGTTCAGACCTCATTTGCATCTTCACTGTGCTGACAACCATGTATCTGCACCAGAAGTCAACCATGTAGCTAGGGAAACTGAAGAGGAGCCGAATTGTTTGTGTTGGAAAGAGATGAGTGCTGATTTTAAGATGATATGCCTGCATTTCATCAGCTACATATTGCATATGCTGACATGTAACTATGAATAGTCTGTGTAATGGTTTTTATAATTATTTTGATTGGCACACACTTATATACTTCTATCTGTATTACTCACAAGTGTACTGTTCATTTGGAGGTGGGGGGGGAACTGCATTTATGTTATTGCACAAAAAAGGATTTATGTTGCTATTGTTACTCATATTTTGTTGCATCCAGCCTACTGTCACATGTTAAGGTCAGTTCTGTACAAATCTTGCACACTGTACTTTTTATGTAGACTCCTTTCCATGGCTGTATTCCAAAAGATTTGGAATTCACGGGACACACCAGCATGAAGTCTACAAGGTTGCTTTATAACTTGTTGAATAGCTCCAATGTGTTGCCTTGGTTGACTAGCATGCAGTTCAGCTGCTTATGCAGTAGTTAGCATGCCAGAGGTTTGCTTTGTTTGTGCTGGGGTGCGAGCCGCTACATGGTGCTTACTGAATTTAAAAGTATCTGCGCCCATCTGCACATGGTGGAAAACCACTGTGTAGGCTTTATTGAGTCCCACTGTCTATTTCATCATGTGCTCTGATCATTTGAATGATAATGTATGTAAAATAGTTAAGATATAGATGATAAGGCAGTTGAAAATGTTGTTAACCTTTTGTATAAGGGCATTAGATTAGGATATTTTGACCAACAGGATTTAAAAAAAGTTTATAGTGAAGGACCATAGCATAGTGCCTTTTTATTGCCTTCTTAAAATACATAAATCATTACATAATCCTCCTGGTAGACTTATAGTTTCATGTAATTTTAAATAACGTATTCTTTTTTTTTTACATAATTTTTATATGATTATATCATTAGATTACATTCATATATTAGAGATTCTAGTAACATATTAAAAATTGAAGGTGATCTTGATTGGTCAAATTATTTGTATTGGATTATAATTGATGTTACTAGATTATATACATTTACTAAACATTGTCAAGGTGATGAAACCATTAATTATTTTCTGGGAGATTCCCCTATGTTTAATTATGTTACTTTTTTACATCATTTTTATATGATTAGGTTACCTTCATATATTAAAGATTCTAGTGACATATTAAAAATTGAAGGTGATCTTGATTGGTCAAATTATTTGTATTGGATTCTAATGTATGTTAATAGATTATATACATCTATTAAACATTGTCATGGTGATGAAACCTTTAATTATTTTTTGGGAGATTCCCCTATGGTTAATTATGTTAGAGAAATTTTAATGGTTTGTTTATTAAATAAATTGTCTTTGAATGGAATATTTGCCATCAACTTAGGGGAACAGCTTTGAGGGTGTCTTTTGCCCCATGTATGCAAATGCAGTTATGGCATTGTTTGAAGATGAATATACTTATAGTCATGAATTTTTAAAAAGCATTTTGTTGAATATAGGTGTTTTATAGATTATTTGACTTTTATATGCCAAGGGAGTGGGGATTGAATAGAAACAAATATTCATTTTTCGCTTCAAACCATTGCAGCCCACATACCAACCCTAAGAAATTCTGGTCCACCATTAATAAAATCCTCTATCCTAGTAACCCTCCTACCCCCAACCTCTTCCCTCTCAATACTGCCACTCTATTAAACAGTCACTTCATAGAAACAATCCAAAGACTAACTCAGCATAATCCCAGTGCCTCTTCTCTGACTTTACCTTCCAGTCCTTCTTCCTATAATACTTTCTCCTTACAACCTGTTCCCACTGCCTTTATCAAATCCTAACTGAATAAACTCAAACTGTGCTTTCCCCTCTGACAATTTACCTCCCCACTTCCTAAAAATTGCTGCTAATTCTATTTCCTACCCAGTCTCTATTCTTATTAATCATTCTATTACTGAGTTTGTAGTCCCTGTGTTATGGAAATCCTTTTACACAATCCCTCTTCACAAAGGTGGTAACTCCATTGACCCCTCAAACTATCGTCCTATTGCTATACTATCCCCTCTTTCCAAAATACTAGAAAAATGCATTCATTCCCAGCTACTTAAACACTTGCTTGATAATAATCTCTTAACTCCCACCCAGCATGGCTTCAGACCCTACTACAGCACATCTACCGCTCTTTTCTCATTCACCCAAACAGTAGCAGAAGCCAGTGATAACAACATACTTCCCTCCTGTCTATTCCTTGATCTCTCAAAGGCTTTTGATACAGTCTCCTACTCTAAACTGTTAACCAAACTTTCTGACCTTCACCTTTCTACCCCCTCTATAACCTGGTTCTTTAGTTACTTATCTAGTAGACTATAATCTATATGCTGGCAAACTGTCTCCTTCCCATTTCTGTCTGTCTATACTGGTGTTCCCCAAGGCTGTACTTTGGGACTCCTCCTGTTCAATATCTTCACTAACAACTTACAGTCTGCTACCAACCACTCAACTCTCTTACAATATGCTGATGATTCCACCCTTATCATCACTGCCCGCAGTATCCCTAAACTCCTTTCTCTTACCCAAGACACATTCTCTTCCATTGAGATGTGGCACACTGATAAGCAGCTAATATTAAATCCTAAAAAACTAAACTTCTACTTTTCTTTCCTAAAACACTAGCACAACACAAATAATCTTTCTCCATTACCTCTATTAACAAAACCATCAGACCTGAACCACATACTAAATTACTTGGCATCACCATAGATGATGAACTAAAATTCGATATTCACATCAATCCATAAAAAAACAAAAAACACCAAAAACTTGACCTCCTGTACCGTAATCGTAAATTTTGTTCTCCTTCCCCTAAACCCTGCCTTGCCATGCCTCTCCTCGTACCCTGTAATCTGTATGCAGCTCCAGTCCTTACCAACCTTCAGTCATCTCTTCTCAGCAAATTAGAGCAACCTACAACAAAATAACCAAATTTGCTTCCAATCTCTCCTATAAATCCCACCATCACCTTGCCCTTAATTCTTTGCAATGGCTTGAATTCCCTAAACAACTACTCCTTCCACAACCACATATAACACATTCAGTTCTTTACAACCATACTTCCTGCCCCTCTATCTCTAATATTGTATCGCAATACAACCCCTGTTGTCAGCTTCGTACATCTGATAAACTTTTTTTGAACATCTACAAACCTACAAAAAATATTGGGAAGTCACTATACAAATACTCATTAGCTCACTGATGGTACTTCCTTCCTCATAATATAAGAAGTATCCCCCACAAGGCCCAATTTAAAATTGAACTTAAACACTATCAACAAAAGACCTGGTCCTGTCCTTGTCAAGCTCCAACCAGATTCTAACTACCCTCTTCTTAAATCTACTTTCTTCTCTTGTTATTGTTCTCTTCCTGTATCCTTTCTCCTCTCCATAGTGCCAATACTAGTACATATTTACACCCACTTCATGTAAATAAATTTCCTGCATCCAAATTATTCTTGTTGTTACTGTTTAGATATACTCAGAAACTTGTACAAAACTGTTACTTTAGTTAATTTCCCTTTGTTGTATACATTCTTGTTATATGTCATCTGTAATGTAAATTTCTGTCTTCAGTGATTGTAATTGTAACCGGAGCTTTTCTCATCAGGTCTCCACTGAAAATGGTCCTTTGGCTCAGTTGGACCAACCCAGTTAACAAATGATGATAAATAAATAGTCATAATTTGGGGAATTATAGATTTATTTTTTCTTTTTTTTCTTTTACAGGTGGTGTTCTTCAACATAAAATACATTATTTGAATTTCACTTTATGCAGTATTAGTAGTGAGAGAGGTTAAACTAAGGTATATAAAAGGATAATGCTAGTATAGATTTTTATATACATCTAGTTGTCATCCCCCCTGCCCTCACTATGATTAATACTTAACCTAAGAGATAAATTATTAGAATAAAATGATTATGCAGTGAATATGAGGTGTTTTTAAAAGGCCAGTAGAATTATTAAAATGTTTTTGGATTGGGGGTATGATAGTGAACAGGGATATAATTCATATCTCTAAGTTATCAGTATGAATGGTACTGAAGAACCTTTACATAATCCAGTGAGACCGAATAAGGGTATGAATCATAGGGATTTAGATATATTTTTTTAATGGAGTATAATATTATAAGCAGAGAGATTGTGAACTGTGTTAAGAGTCTATTTGCATTTTTTTAAAAGCAAGATGACCTTTTTAAAGCTAAATTAACATTTTTGTTAAATGTTTTTTTTAAGAACAGTATGAGTACAGGAGACATGCTTGTTCACAGTCATTTTCTTAGATCGCCAATTAGCTATGATACAGATTTATTACTGAAGTACTTTCCCCTGTGGTGATTGCAATATTTGTAAATATGTGGTTAAAACTTTTATTTCTATTAATGGTATTTCATTTTCAACAAAATTATCCATTTTTGTATAACTGAAGGGATAGTTTATGTTCTTAGGTGCCCCTGCAACCTTTATTATATTGGTAAAACAAACAGGTCTTTTAGGTTACAGGAACACATTAAGGATATAAAAAATAAAATAGATGGAGAGACTTATTGAAACACCTTTTGCTGATAAACATGGTGGAATATGTAAAGGGTTAAATGTTACAATAGTAGAAAATTTTCTTTTGATGATGAGGGGGTAAAAAGTCTGAAACATTTGTTGTTATATAAAGAACCCATTTTTAATATAACCTGATTGATGTTTTGAATGATTTAATGTTGAATTCCTTCTTTGATTTTATGGAACTCCTCTGAGGGCTTTTTGCCAAGGTGGCAGAGGTTTCTTTATCCCACTGCCTTGTTCTTTGTTGTTTTTCCTTGAATGTACATATACCTGGTATACTGAAAAATGTCTTGAGCTAAATGCAAAAAAAGTGCAGTAATGTATTATTCAGCATGAAAGCTGTTCCCACCTCTGTTAGAAGTGGTCCTCCTCTTCAGACAGATTCAGCCATATGAAACCGCAGTACTTATGTGGACATCTCTCTCATTTGATCATGTTTCCACCATAGTAATGAAATTCTTCCATCTGGTTCAGTTAATTTGTAAGAGAATATCTTCAAGATGTAAAGACGTCATTTAACCACTGTACTCTTCCCTGACCCAGCTTTAATGGAAATGCTGCACATTCGCAAGTCAAATGGCACACAGGTCACTAACTCAATGGACTTTAACCTGGTATGTGATATCAACAGAACTTTCTGGAGAGACAGATTTGTCTCACAGAGGCTGCCCCACCTTTAAAACAAGCTTTCTATTCATGTTAAACAATCCCCTCATTGGCCCTGTTTAAGCTCATTTGGACGATTGGGTGGGTAACCAGAAATTCACCCCATGGGTTCCACCTGTGTCCCTCTTGAACAGGGGCAATAGGTGCTGATTTTAGTGTCTGCTTGAACCAGACACCCTTGAGAACACAGGTTGAACTTGGCTAGGCTTGTAAGGGCCCTGGGGCCGTTAGCCTAGTAACCTCCTATGATCCTATGGTAGAGTGAAAAAAACAAGTGATCTTTGCCCTACTATTAATATGACGCTGAGTGCTTTTGAGAGTAAATGTGAGGCAGACATCAAAAGAGCCCTCAGCAGACCTCGCCAAAAGAAGTGTTACAATATGAGAAAAGATGAAATCAATAGCTCATGAAAGCTGACAAGGGAGACAACATATTTGTTACTGACACTGACAAGTATATTCAAAAGATTGAAGGAATGCTTAGTAACACTGACTTTTGCCATAAAGTCAGCACTGTGTGTTACTTCTGCATATATGAACATATATGACACCCTGCAACAGTTTATGAGGAAAACATTAATAGAAGACTTCATGATTTCCTAGCAGTAGCCCATCCTAAGCTACTTAAATTTTTTGGGATTCTCAAGCCTCTCAAGAATCTTCAGGACCCCCCATAGAAGCTAAGAGTAGAAGGGGAAGGTAGCATCTCTGAATCAGCAATCATTTTTCTGGAATATCATATTAAACCCTTGCCTAGCGGGGCTAACTCCTTTATGCTGGACACTTGATTTTCTGAAGAAAATTAAATCAGTTCCTATCACTGGCAATTACATTTTGGTGACTATTGATGTATAGGCACTAAACAGTGTGCTGCCCTACATATGCTGTATAGAGGGTGTGAGAGACTCCATGATGAAGGAAACCTTAGCCCTCCCAGGTGAGATTACCCTGATTTATAACTGCATTTGGTACTTAGCAACAACCTTTAAGGATTTAATGACAGTATTTACAAACAGAAATGTGAAATTGCAATGGGAGCAGCTATTGCCCTTAGCCTAGCTATTACAGTATTAGCTAAGTGGGAGACTGAAATGGTCTATAATTCAGAGTTCTAGTGCTTCATCAAATGTTACCTGAGATATTGTATGGGAAGGGTCAGTGGAAGCTCTTAAGAATCAACTGACTTTTTTGAGATTTACTCATGACTGCCATAAGGTTAGTTTTCTGGATCTCACTGTTTAAAAACACACACAGTCACAAGAACTTTACAATGATTTATTTTGCAAACCCACCCAGGTAAACATACTGCTTCATGCCAGCAGCATGTGCTTGCAAATGACTAAGCATAATGTAATAAAGTCACAGGATATGCAGATTGCTAGTGTGTCCAGAGAAACAGCTAATTTTCTGAAGAACCATCAAGACATCCACAGAGATTTTCTTAAGAGATGTATCAAAGTGGGACTATCAAATGTATTTTTGATCCTGCTGAGGACCTAAAAGCAAAGGAGGACACTTTCTTATATGAACTACAAAGTTTTTTAAGTAATTTCAGTAGTCCCTCTTATAAAAGGAAAGAGAAACGAAAGTGAATTATGACTGTAACTGTCAGTAAAGATGCCCACAAGATTAAAAGGGTAATTTGTGACAACTGGTCCATTATGTCTGGTAATAGACTGATGAGCAATATTCTGCATCCTGGCCCTTGCTTTGCTTTTCATAAAGGTAGGAACATTAGGTGTTATTTATAAGGGATGTTCAACAAAGACAGTATGGAGAGGCTTGGTACCTTTAAATGTGGGTCCACTTTCTGTACCTTTTGTGTGAGGATTGTTTACATAGCCCAGTGCTCCGTGTCATTTTTTTTCTTTTCCATAGGAAAGACTATTTCCAGGTTTAAAAGGAAAATAGCCCAACACACAACCCACATCTGAAATTAAAAATAGACTAAGCACGAACCCGCTTGCTAAGTGCAGCATTGAATCACCAGGTCATTCTTTTTTTTCCCCAAAATATTTATTAGTTTTATACAATAAAACACATTTTCCAATAAAGGTCAACCATAGCATAAAATTCTCAATTGTTGATGACAAACAAACCATAAAGAAAAAAACATATTACAAATATTTACAAAAGTGTAATTCACCTAAATGAGCAGAGAAGACAAGAAAGGAAATAGATATCTGTAAGCAAATAAGCAGAGGGAGAATCAAAGGTGGGAGAAAGAAGAGGTCAGTGAGCCTCCATTGAAAGTTTTTATTGCCCTTTGAGATAACTAAATATTCATATTAAAAGTTAATTTTAAGATATGAAGACTAGCGGATATTTGACAGAAAGTATTTAACATACGTTAAAAGTTAGGAATTTAATGTAGAATATGATTGAAGAGTGATTCCCAATATTCAGTAAAATGAGATTGAGTATTCAATTAAACATTACAAGTTTATGAGCTGTCAGGTGCTTGATTGCCATTTGTTTGAACCCCCCATGAGACTGATGATCTGTCTATCCAGTTGGATGCAGTATGCTTAATTAATAGAAAAAGGGTAATCAAAATATGGGTTTGTGTTGATGTCAAATTCGGAGGAGGTATGTGAAGCATTGTGAATTCCCATGACAGGGTGGATTTTTCATATCCCATCTATTGAAGTCGGGTCTTTAGGGAGTTCAAAAGTTTAGGGTCACTCTTTTTTTTTACTTCTCACTTTTTGGACATGATCAGGATGGGGCCACTCAAGGGGAATTATAATGCCATCCTTAAAAGAAAGCTGAAATAGCAGATTTGACTTAATGCCTACAACGTGCCTGGACTCAGCTGTTCTTGTTCAGTTCATTCTTCAGCTTAGAAAACTGGACCACAAATAATTTTTATTAATGGTTTTGACATTACATGACATGCTTGCTCCTTTCTTCACTTTTCTATGCCTATGCCTGTATTTTGATGGTTTATATATATATATATATATATATATATATATATATATATATATATATATATATATATAAATATATATTTTTTTCCCCACACATTTGATTGATTGCTTTTTTCCCTATTCTTAGTGTATGATTGTTTTTATGGATCCTCAGTTTTAAGACTGATCTGATGAAGCCCTATGGGCTTTTTTGTTTGTTTTTAATAAACTTATGATTACAGTTTTTATTTTGATTATATTTTTATCTGTAATGTTTCTTTATATCACATCTTTTCCAAGGTTATGATAGTGGGTGCGGTTTTCTTGATTCATGTGGCTGATGTCACACATGCGTACACACACACACTCTTCACTTCAACTCTGAGGTTTTTTTTTGTTTCTTTAGAGTATTTTATTTTAACACTTCTTTTGGAAAGATCATCTTGTCAACTTTGTGCTAAATAAACTTTAGGGAGGGAAATTTTGTGACATCTTGTCACTGTCTGTAGACAGATTACGAGTTAATTACTAGTTTTGACCTACAGTTTATTTGGACTTTATTATTACTCTGTTTCTTATTTTAGATTGGATTGTAAAAGTGACTTGTGTTACATCAGGCTAGCTTTTAGTTGTAGGCTTGGCTCATTACTATGTATAAGGTTGTCTATCATGATTTATGATGTGATTCTTTGTGCTTTTACGTATATATTAGTTTTCCATGGGTTAAAGTGGTTATTATTGTTGAACTTATGAAGTCCAATTGGTGGATGAAAGCATTTCTCGTGAATTAAAGCTAAGTTATTCTGGTAACTAAGCCTAAAAGTTTTGGACCATTTACTACTGTTGCTTAATATTGTAACATTTAAGTATTTTTATTTTTTATTTTATAAAAGTAACAAGGAAGTGAAGTCAGTCCTCTGCCTTAACACTGGGAACAACTATCTGCTCACATAACTGTTGTGTTTTTCCACATATTCATTCTGTGACTCACATTTTGTGATGTACAGGGTTCCAGGATGTAAGGCAAATTTTTACCAGAGCCATTGATGATCCTTGCCATTTGATTTGCCTTAATTTGTCTGGAGTTACATACTATGGTTCATATCACTGGTCTGTTTTTTTAGCATGTGGTTTTCTGACCTTTACTCACCGTTTATCTGTGAATGTTTACTTATTTACAAAATGGCCAGTAAAGACAACACAAGAGAAGGACTAATGCATCGTGTGACAAATGATGAGTTCAGAAGTCTCCTGAAGGTTCCATGTTGGGACAAAACACAACTGCTAAACAAGAACACTATTAACCAGAATTTACCAGTGGATTTAAATGGCAACACCAGCAATCTGGAAACTTCCATGTTTCAACTGGAAAAAATAGTCTGAAAAACTGAAATACCTACTGAGGGATAATTTGAAAAGGACCATATGACAGAATGGAATAACATTCTTGAGGAAGCAAGTTTGAAACTGATGGGCATTCATACTAAACACCATAAAAGTGCAAGAATTTGGTTGATAATGAAAGCATTACTCTTGAAGAAAGGTCAGAGCGTCTGGTGTACCCAACAGCAAATTCAGTGAGATTCAAGGCAGAGTGTTTGCCTGTGAAATGAAAGCCAAAGAAATTAAACTGAAAACTTGAAAGTGACATTAGGGATCACAAGAACTACTAAGAGAAAGGCACAGATGATGACTTCATTTTGAGAGGAAAAATGAAAAACATCATCACACTCTCCCAGAAACAGAAATCTTAAGACTCACATTTCAGTTCTTCTCGTAGGTCAGCCCAGAGTTATCCAGGACATCACCAAGATTTGTCTACCAGGGAACCTAACACTAGTATTCACTTCATGCAGGCTATATCACAGGTTTTTCAAGGGGGATTATGTTCCTTTGTAGCCAGACATTAATCAAGGGAGAGAACTGCAGAGGAATGCCTATCTAAATTCCATTTTGAGGAATCCGAGAGCATGGTTTGCTCAGCAGGGATACCAAGGATCTCTGTAACCTTGCAGGGACTGCTTCTACTGAGGGAAGAGAGACCTGAAGGGGATAATAAACTTTCACACACCAACAGGATTCCCAAACCCCAGACTAAGGTCTAGATCCACTTTTTTAAACCCCTCTCTGTTGTAGAAAGAAATGTCCTGGAAAAAGGAATAATTGTTATTCCTCATGAATGACGTTTATTCCCCATGATCGGAGTAAGGTGATAAACACCATCAATGACTCAAAGCTGTATATGCAGAAGCTGAATTTGCAAGTATTTTTTCATGATAAAGAGAAAGACACAATCAAGAATAACCAGAACAGGGTACAATGGAAAAAAGTGATTTATGCCCTACCATTAATCCGATACTGAGCGCTGTTGAAAGTAAATGTGAGGCAGATATCAGAAAAACTCTCAGCAGACTTTACCACAAGAAATTTTACAACATGAGCAAAAATGAAACTAAAGCCCTCAACGAGCTCTGATAAATATGCAAAAGCAATATTAAAAACAGAAAAGCTGGAACACCAAGAAAATATCAATCTGGGACATAAATGTGATAAAAAGGAACTTAAGCAGGAGAAAGTGTATAAATAGCTGGGAATAGATGAAGGATCAGCAATAAAACATGAACAGATGTGAATAAAGCTTAGTAAGTAATACTTCAGAAGACGAAAACTGACATCGAAAACTGCCTTGACATCTAGGAATAAATTCTAAGCTATAAATCAGTTTGTTCTTCCTATTCCTGTTACAGTTTTGGGGTGATTGACTGGTACCAAAAAGTATCCAATTAATTGGACATGAAAACAAGAAAAATGCTTCATGCTTATCAAATGATATATAAAAATCAGTGTATATACCAAAATGATATTATTCCTCTCAATGAAAGAGATATGGGCCTCCATGAAATTGATTACGTGTATAGATTTGCAGTTATGGAACTGCATGCATATCTGCTGACCTCGTAAGATCTAAACATAATGAAAGTTTTAAAACATGAGGAGAAGTCTAAGGTGACATTTTTGCTTAGTTTAGCAGAAGCATTTCACTGTAAACTGGGAATGGAAATCAAACAGAAGTAGACAAAAATCAGACAGCAACTGCATGTGCCAAAAAATGAAAGCATATAAGGAAAAGGATCCATGAAAGAAATGGAAAAGCCATAAATATAGTGGCAAGTTTTTATTTTTATTTATTTTTTTGTTGTCTATCTTAGTCACACTAGGCAAGTAGTGGTATTTATATTACTAGGGGAAATTTTGCCATGGCATCATGGAACTTCCCATAGTCATCATAGTTGTGAGTGGGATCCATTTTGAAGGAGCACTTCTTGCTTCTGTTCTAGGTGCAGAGGCAGCCTGGAGAAACAGGAAGGCAGATGGAAAGAGACAGAGATGATGGAGTGTTGAATAAAATAGATGAGAAAGCAAATATTGAGACCAGAGAATGTGTACAGGATTCTGAGGAATTGTTTCAAAGAAATCTGTTTGCTGGAGATGAGTTAGCAAATGGTGGATGTATAATTACAACCCTCCATTCAGGAGGGTTGTAGGATTTACTTAAAGAAATGGAGGTGTGGAGTGAGACAGAAAATGAAGGATTTGTTTCCTTCGGTACATTATGAAGAAAATACAAAAAAGGCGGATGCAGAGACAATCCTGAAGAATAGTGCTGAGATGGAAAGGAAAACCTATGCAGAGACAGTAAAAGAAGGCAAAAGTGGAGTAGCAGAAAAGACAGAAGAATATGAAAAACAGAAGTATGTGATGAGGATTCAAAGTAATGAAGATAAGGAAATGGACAGGTATGAATTGCAGGATGATTTAATAGTTCCTTTGGGTGTAAAAGCACATGAGGTAAGAGCATTTATTCTTATTAACAGAGAGACATTTGTGACCTTATATTTGAGACTGCTTATTCAATGGTACATTTTCTTGGAGAATATGAAAAAAAAGAAAAAAAATGTAACCCATGGAATCTTTATGTGATAAAAGCATTTAGCAGGGGAACAAGAAAGAAAAATAATGTATAGTTTTGAACAGAGGTAGAAAGAGAGATTTTGAAAGAACATTTGAAAACTTAATGCAATGAAGTACTGGACATTGCAAAAGTTTATGACAAAAGGGGTTTATAGACTGGTGGCAGGGATTGTAATATTGTGTAAGAACAGAAAGAAAAAATTGTACTTATACCAAGCATGATAAATATGGAGTGGAATAGGGGTGTTGTAAAATACTGGGTAGAACTCAAAACATTTTTTTTTCTGGAAAAGAAGGACTGTAACTGATGGGAGAAAATGTTATATTTGTGGGGAAATGGAACAGGATGCAAAAATATGAACTGAAATGTTAAAAATGTAAGAAAATTAAGCATTTATGAGTGGATTGCAAAAACTAAAATAAGAGTAACAAAAAAGAAAGTGAAGAAATTTTAGTAGTAGAAGAAATAGAATAAAAATTAGATGAGAAAAAATAGAGGACATAAAAGAAGTTTCTGAAATAAGTGATGATGACATAAACTGAGAGGTAGTAAAAAAAACAATTCTGCTGGTAAAAGGGTACAAGACAGAAAATGGAAATTTAAATTGATAAGTACAAAAGAATAAAAGAAAGGAAATATTTGAAAAATAATATATACAGCTAATAATTGAGGGTTGGTATAATGGTTAAGGTATTTGATTCACAAATACAAGGTATGATGTTTGATTCTCACCTTTGGAAGGGAAATTGGCTAGGCTTAGAATTGCCTATTAATAAATCTAGTCTATTAATTGGCTATGAACATATGAAACCATGAGTCTAAGGACAAGGAAAATGAATACTTTACAGTGCTTTCTATAAATGTGAATAGTATCAAGAATATAATAATAAGAATAGGGATTTTGGAGTGGTGTAATACAAGGGGTGTAGATGCAATTATTTTAGAAGACAACAAGATTTTTAACTAATGAAGAAAGATCACAAACAGAGACACTTTGGGAAGAAAAGATGATTTGGAATTTGGGAAATGAGAGATGTTCCAGAATAGTAGTATTTTGTAGAAATACAGTAAAGATATTAAATGTAACTTTAACAAAAATGGGATGGTTAACCACTGTAGATTTGAAATGGAAAGAACAAGTATACAGAAGTATAACATTATATGATTAAACTAATTGTAAAGAAAGGAAATGTTTATTTCAGATTTTAGACAATGTAGTGAAAATATGAATATTATAACAAGAGACTTTAACTGTGATTTAAGAGGCAAGCATAAAAAGAAAGGAAATGGCAAGTTATAAGATGTGGGAAATTAAAACCTTGGGACAACAATTCATGGACTTACAAAAGGGGTATGTCTAGAACTTAAATAGATTATTTTATAGTATCAGAAGGTTTAGTTATAGGAGAAAGGGAGGTAGTTGAAACAGGATTTTCTGATCTTTCAATATGGCTACAGACAACAGAAAACAAGTCTATATAAAACTAGGCACATGAATAAAAATGATAAATGAGAAATTATGGAATGAATAGGGAAAGAGATTGGAAAGATCATATTACTGTGATAAAATGTTTATAAAAATTGGTCTGAATGTTAGATGATATTTTAGGAAAAATATGAAAAATGTTTTTTACAGTGACAATATTATATGAGAAGGGCAGAGAAAGAAAAAATATAAAAGAAATGAGGTTTGTTTTTGGGGATAAACTCTTGGCTAGGCTTGTAAGGGCCCCAGAGCAATTAGCCTAGTGACCTCCTATGATCCTATGAACGTATAATGATGCGCTGGAAGATTTAGAACATAATGACAAAAAGTATTTTGACAAAGAAAGAGTTATATGAAAGAAATCAAGGGCAAATACAAGAACTGTTATATAAGCAGACATATTTTACAATGAAGAAGAGAAGAAGTATCAAGTTACTTAAGTAGATTAGTAAAGGAACAGTAGTAGTATTGAGTTACTTAATCAGCTTAGCAAAGGAAGATGGTAGTTTAATGAGAGAAATAAAAAATATAATAAGAGAAATAGAGGTCAAGAAGAGGTTATGAAAACTGTAGGTGCAATATGTATGAGAAATGTTTAAAGAAAAAAGAAGGTAGTGAATAAAACATTGAAAGTAAAAAGTTAACAGGAAAAATAGAATAGAAAGTTGAAAAAGGAGATTTCTTTAAATGAGCTAGGTAAAGTATTAGGACAAGTAAATATAGATTTGGCTGCAGGATCAGATGGAATAGAGTATGAAATGTATAAAAATTTAAGGGACTGGCAAAAAATATTTTTAAAGATAATGAATGAATGTGCAAAATGGGAAAAGGGGTTGAGGATGGATGGATAGGTTAAATAGAGGTTTTATGTATAACGAATTATGTAGTGGAATATGTAATTCATATGGAAGAAGGAGGATAGAAGACAATTAAAAAAAACTAGAGACTGATAGTATTAAATAATAATGATCATAAGATCTTTATGAAAATAATACAAAAAAAAATTTGAAACCAACATTGAAAATATTATGGAAGATAGCATGCATAGTATAAAGGGGAAGGGTTGTCAGGAATTTGAAAATATTATGAATAGGAAAAAAAGAAATGAAAAGCATGATAGGCCTTAATAAGGCATTTGCCACAATTGGGCATGAAATATAAAGTCTTATGGGTGATAATGAAAGAATATAATATAAATGAGAAAGTTAGGAAATTATGAATGTCAGTGTATAGCAGTAGTAATAAAGTAAAAATGCTTGTAAATGACTGGTAAAGCCAAGACATTCATATGAAGAGTGGTGTAAGACAGGGATGTCCAATGAGTTGTATACTCTTTGCATTAGTTATGAATGAGATAGTACGGGAAATAAATTACAAAATGAAGGAGGCAGGGTATATAATACCTGAAGGTTTAAGAATTCCATTTCTGTTAAACGCAGATAACATTATAATAATTGCAATAAACATTTAGATAAAAGAAGCAATAAATGAGTGTCTAGAGGTGATAGGGATTTCTTTAAATAGAGAGAAAAGTAAAAGTTTAGGTGATAAAGCTAGAGGGTATATATTTTACAGTGAATGAAATTTCTGTGTTGGGTATAACATTTGGAAATGAAGATGTAAGTAGAATTCAGTGGGAAAAAACAATAGAAAAAAAATAAAACAAACCTGTCTTTCCTGGATAGCATATAAATTATCATTCAGAAAAAAAAGTTTATTTGATAAATTCAGAACTGATGGGAAACAACATACTTAGGAACTGTATTTATGCTGCCAACAGTATTTGAAAAGGAATTATTACAGATATATGTTTTCATTCATATGGGGCTGTAAAATAAACCCAGCAAAAAGGAGTTTTGTATGTAAATAAAGGAGGTTTAGGGTTAACGAACCCAGTGATATATGCTGCTTCATTAAATTTGTACAAAGTGTTAAAGTGGGTAAATGAAAATGATGAATATTAGTAATAAAACTGTATAAATATAAGTGTGATAAATTGAGGGCATGGTAAAACAGAGTACAAGAGAAAAAGAGTGTATAAATGAAGAAATAAAATGTTACTAAAGAAAAACTATTTTGTGGAAAATAAAAACTGATGATGTAAAAAAGAAAAGTATGGTATAACAATGCAATAATAAAACATTATCTGAAACCATGAGAAAATCTAACAGATGAAAAAAAAGCTATAAAAATAAGAAGTAAATGGTGTAATCAGAAAGTAGGATGTAGAGAACGGTAATAGATAAATTACCAGTAAAAGGAAATATGCCATGACATATAAAAAGAAAAGTGTTAGAATATGTTTACATTGTTAAGAAACTACACAATATATTTTTGAAATGTGAAAGAGTAAAAAAGTTATGGAGAAAACTATGTAATGAAAACTTTTTGAAGATATAAAAGAAGTGGATAACATAAAAAAGGATATAATTAAATATGTATATTATAAGAATAGAAGTAAAGAATATATTAAAAAACATAGATAAAGGTATATGGGTTATATGGAATGAAAGAATAAATGAAATTATATTTAATGGTAAATGGATTTAGCAACAATGTTAAGTAAAATCAGGTGGTGGTTATGGAAAAAGGAGTGGGGTGAAAATTTGGTATGATTGTTAAGGAAATTATGAATATGTGTAAACAGATTTGTATATTTATATATTTGTACATATATAAATATGTAAATATTTTGTGTAAAAGTTATTTTTGTATATAAATAAAGGACTCCTACTTTTTTGATAGGTGCTGTAGGATCTTTTACATCCACCTGAGTTACCACCACCTCAAGCAAATGGAGCCTTGGTTTAACATCTCATCCAAAGAACACCACAATCAGGAGTGCAGCCACCCCCCTTATGCTACACTGCAGTGCTAGCAGTCTATCTACATGATGTGTGAATAGAACCCACAGCCTTCTGCACTAAAGCAGAGTGCATTAGCCATTGCGCCACTGAGACTGCAGAGAGTACAGTTCATAGATCTTCTGGAACAACTTCTTGATGACCTATATTTGATGCAGGAATGGTTAAGGAGAGGTGAACTGAAACCAAAAGATGAAAGGCTAATAAGGGCAGCCCAGCCTAGAATGCATGTTTTACAAAATCCTTTGAAGAGGTGAGAGAAACATACAAATGCAGGTTCTGTAAAAAGAATTGAAAATAGTCAGTCATCTTGTTGCTGGGTGTGATACTCTCATGGCAGAGGACCTATATTCTGAAAGGCAAGGTAATGTGGCATGACTGCCACAACCAATAAGTAATAAGAACCCAGATGTCCTTCTTAAATATAAACAACTCCGTAACGTAGCCAAAAAACATATTATACAGGATAAATAAGCATACTATACCAAACTTCAATCTAATCATCCCAAAAATCCCAAACAATTATGGAAGTCAATCAATTCTCTTCTCAACCCTGGTACCAAAAATAATCCTTGCCCTGACACTAGCAGGTCTGACCCAGAAATAGCCATGCTATTCAACTCCTTCTGTGTTAACTCCATAGCAGAACTCACCAAGACCTTCCCAAACAACAACTCCTCCCCCCTACTGAAACCCTTCCCTCTACCTTCCATCCCTTTCTCATCTCCCATCTTTCATCTCAACCCCATTTCCACCTCATATGAAACTAAACTCCTCTCTAAGCTTAAGCCAGGCTCCACTGCCCCCTGACAACATCCCTTCACTCTTTCTAAAACTTGCAGCAGATGGCATCGCCATCCCCATTAGCATTCTCATTAACAGATCCATACAGGAATCTTATGTTCCTAAACTGTGGCATGCAGCCTTCATCCTACCCCTCCACAAAGGAGGCAAAAATAATAGCATCTCCAACTTCTGGCTCATAGCCATTCTCTCACCTATTTCAAAAATACTTGAGAAATGCATCCACCTCCAACTCCTGCCATTCCTTACAAATAAACAACTCCTCACCCCAACTCAACATGGATTTTGTCCAGGCCATAGCACAATAACTGCTCTCCCCTCTTTCCTAGACATAGTAAACTATGCCCGTGACTCTGGGGAACTTGTATCCACAGTCCTCCTTGACCTCTCCAAGGCTTTGATACTGTCTCCCATTCCCATCTCCTAAACCGCCTTGCTAATCTTAATCTCTCACACAACACCCTTACCTGGTTCAGCAGCTACCTCTCTGACTGATCTCAGGCCGTAAAATGGAAAACTGGCACCTCAACCTTCCTCCCAACCCCAACCGGAGTCCCCCAAGGATCCATACTTGGCCCAATGCTATTTAATATCTTTATTAATGAATTCCACAATGCCATTCCTAACACCAAGATAGTCCAATACACAGGCGACTCAACTCTAGTCTGCTCTGTTTCTAACCTCCACATACTCCAAACAAAAACCCAAACTGCTTTTTCCACCACTGAGAACTGGATGTTTCAAAATCACCTCTCTTTAAATGCCAACAAATCTAAAATTCTACTATTCTCTCCCTCTAAATCACACCCTCTTAACAAAATCTCATTCAACATTATCAGCCATGTCAATTCCACTATTGAAGTTGCTCATTTTGCTAAACTTCTTAGGGGTCACTATTGATGAACATCTAAAATTTGATACCCATATTCAGCTAAACATTAAGAAAACACATCAGAAACTTGGCATGCTGTACAGGAACTCCCACTTTCTATCACCTTCCACAAGACAGACCATTGCCACTACCTGCTTACTACCATCTCTGATGTATGGTGCCCCCCTACTAACCAACCTATTTTCCTCCATCTCCTCTAAACTGGAATCCTGTTACAACAAAATCTCAAAGTTTGCCACCAAGTCCAAGTACTCCATCCACCACTGCATACCTCTCCACCTACTGCAATGGCTAGAACTTCCCAACTACCTGGACTACCTCTAACTCACTACAGCCCACAAGCTCATTTTAAACCCACTAAGTGCCCTGCACTAACATCTTACCACTATATACCCCTCACAGAACTCTAAGATCTGCTCACCAAAATCTCATTTCTGTATATAAACCAAATTGTCTGTCAGGTCAGCTTCTCCTATCCTTTTCCTTAGCAAAAAATGGAACTCTCTTCCTCCCTTTCTAAGAACTTCTGAAAACTTTGATCACTTCAAAACCCAGCTCCATTCCTACCTCCCAATAACAGGAAATGCACTTGCACTCTACCTACCTAAATCTGCCTAATATATGAATACATACATATACATAAAGTACTTCCACCTTACCCAATAGGAGTTCAATCTTATTTACTGTTTTCTTGTAAATGTTTCTCTCATAGCATTCTCAAAAGATTTAAAACCTCAGTATAATGGTGACTCTGTACTACCGACCTCTAATTGTATTTACATGTAAATATGCATTGTATACCATACTATGTTGATATTCTATTGTGCTTATGTTTTACTACACAATTTTTTACTAATTCTTTAATTGTTACTATGTTTACTGTGTTTTGTGGAGCTTTTCTCCCCGAGCCTCCACTGAAAACGGGCTGCTTGAGCCCAGTGGACCTCCCTGGTCATCAAACTGAAAATAAATAAATAAAATAAATGACTGCTGCACTGGGTTTGTGCAATCTCTACAATATATAAGTGGTTGTAAAGCATTAGAAGCATGAACCACAGAGCATTATAGAGAATGGTGAAGTGTATATTACATGGGACCACCCATTTCTGACTGTTCAAAAAATAGATGTGAGCAAATCAGATATAATAGTCCATGAAAAAAGACAAAAGTAGCATTGATCATTGAAATTGCTACTCCAAGTGATTATAGTGTCTTGCGTACAGAGAGAGAGACACACACACACACACAAGTAATAAAATATCAAGATTTGCAGGGAGAAATTAGAACAATGTAGAAGGATAACTAGACAGTTCCAATAGTAGAAGGGGCAATGGGCCTAATAAAAAAAGAATTGACAGTCCTACGTAGATATGCTGCCAATACATGTAACTTTGAATTACAGAAGGAGGCAATTCTGGGCACACTGCAGGTGCTGAGAAAAGCACTTTTTCTTAACATCAAAGATTGAAACAGTACTAATTTCATGAACTCTAATCATACCCTGGCTTAGGAATGGGGTCCAGTCCAGTTGTGGTATTATAAACACAAAGGACCTGAGAAATTAAACAGTTATATCATCACTTTTGAACTTCAGCCTTCAGAGGTTCATAGGTGAATACTTGGCTATCAGTTGATAGCCAATGCAATTCCTACTACTTACTCACTCTATTCATAAGAATCTTGGAATTGAGACCTGATGCCATGGCCCATCTCAATTTAATCATAGCCCTTATCTGCAAGGCCATATGTATCCATGAATTACCATATAGGTGGCAGTACACTAAACACAGAAAGTGTGATAAGAGACTTAGGACACAGGTGTCAAGCAGAGTGCCTCAACCTATGAACCTATGTGAATTTATGGAGCTCATCCAATCTTCTAGGTTGAATTTAAAGACTGTTGGGTAACTTCTTTGATTTGTTAAGAGTTTATTTTATAGATAAGGGAAACTCTAGGAACAGGTATCTATTCTGCTAGCAGGTTCTGTTAATATTAAAATACAGATATAAATCTCTAGAATGGATACTGGTGGTGTTGACGGTTTTATGAACATGCAAATGGCCAAGGAAAACAGGGTAATATGCAGACTTGTAAGCTAAGCAGGGACTATCATCACCTAGATGTCTGTAGAAGTTAGCGCAAAGTGATTAGGTTTTCAAGTGTTCTGTGTAGCTTAGGGAGCTCATACTCAAGATTTTCTTGGTAAGAAAGTGTTGTTTTATTTTCTAGTTGGGCAGTATGCCAGAACAGATATATGCCAATGTGGGCATTATACTCTATTCTGGGATGAGTAGAGGGCCTGAAGATTATGCCCTTAAATGCAATAAGAATGATATCCTAACAATAGCAGGTATGTAGTGTTCAAAAGTGGGTCTATTGCCCACAAATGTACCTAGGTGTCTGATGATAGTATGCATTTTAAGAATTGTATAATTTATGAGATACCTGATGTATGCTTGTGGTTCCCAAGAGAACAATACTGCATTCTTTGGGCTTAACACCATAGTCCTTAAACCAGGAGTTTGTTTGATTTTGCCATTTTGGAAAATATGGGTGTCACGTGGTGAGTTGATGACGAGTTTGCAGTCCTCATCAAACTTAGTCATAGCCCCTTGATGTCTTAAACATCTGCAATGTATATGCTGCCATGGTGGATGCCAAAGGTGACCTGCCTTTTTAAGGAGAGTGTGCCTTCATCCTTCACTGAGTGGATCCTTTCTGAGAGCCAGTCTGCGGCTTGATGAGTTACGTAAGGCCTAATATTTAATTGTGTCCATTTCACAGTGATGCTGAAGTGTGAGATAGTGTCAAAGGCATTAGTTAAATTCTGGAAGGTATTGTGCACTGATTTGCTTTCATCTGGTGCTTTGCTGACTTTCCCAAAGACATTCAGAAGATTTCTCAGTCCTCCATACCTTCACTCCCCTTGTATACTAGCCCAGCTAAGCCAGTTTTCACCACTAATTCCCTTTCCATGACAATTGACAACCTTGTATAGACCCTCATACTCATGTTTTATAAATATATGCATATGGTTATTGCAAATACATTTTTGAAATATTCTGCACTCTCAATTTGTAGACATGGAAAAATCTAATTTTCTATACAGTTATGCACAAACACTTGTAACCTTCACTGTATTACTTTGCTTTCTAAAGTAATGTAACATCTTTCAGTTGTGTTCTGTAAGTTCTTGGTTGTGGCTAAAATCAGTCCCATTTGGGTCATCCCACTTCCCCACTCAACAAAAACTAAATATGTAAGTAAGTAAGTAAATTTAATTAATTAATTAATGTAGTGGGCAGGACTTACCTTTCGCAAAGCTATGTTGGTTAGGCTTGAGGAATTGTAAACTGACTATATTACTGTTTATCTGATCTATAATAATACAGTCCATTACTTTACAAATGATGTTGGTAAATGTAATTTGTATATAGTTTCCTGGATTAGAGATAGGGCTACCCTTGTGTAGGGGTACTGCAACAAATGTCTTTCAGACTTCTGGCACAGACACTGTGGAAAAGTTTACAAGGGAATCAGTGAAGCTGTATTTAATGCTAACAGGGGGACAGCCTGGTATGTTGCCTAGACCCATGGAGCTGTGTTTTAAACTTTGGAGACATCTTTTAAGACTTGTTTCAGAGTAATTATAGGCAGTGATACAAACTAAATTGAGTTAGTGGTAGAGAGATGAGTGGATAGGAGGATAAGTTTAACTTAGATTTTTCCAGTTATATGTTTGTGCTGTCTTCTGGGTCAGAGTAGTTAGTATAATTGGAAATTAGATTGGTGCAGTTTGATTATTGTTCCTAAGATTGTCAACATAATAGTAATCTTTGGATGTGATGTCAATAATTAGTACTTGGCTTTACAGGTGTTAATCTTACTCCTGACGGCTTTGTCAACATTTTTGAGGTCACTTCTAGAATGGGACATCTTGATTTTAAGACCTGTTTTTTCCATTGTATTGTAAAGCTTGTTATACAGGCCTACCAGCTGAAATTTAACATTGTATTTGTGGCAGATAGTGAGAGAGAGACCTTGATGAAGGAGTTTAGGTGGGAGTAGAAATCAGAATTATAAATGGTGATGTTTGCTGTGGGGTTCCCTTTGGAGGCAGAGCTTTGAAAGCTCATTATCTCATCAGATAGTGCTGTAAACTGACCTTGGAGAAATCCCTGAAATCAGTAAGAGTTGAGGGTATTTTAGGCAGGGTTTTTATAAAAAAAGGACAATGCAGTGCCCTAAGTTGACCAGTGATATGCAGCTATTAATATGGAGCATATTGGTTCTGTATTTATAAGAACAAGGTCAAGTAGATTTGAGTCCGTAGTAGGGGACAGTACTATCTGGTCAAGCTAGTTAGTGGTAATGATGTGCAATAAGTTACTTACATATTTATTTTTGTAGTGTATCTTTGCTAGATTTATCGATGGGTAATTAAAATCTCACAGAATCTCCTAGAATTAATGTATTAAGTTCAACAATTAAGAACTCTAGGACCCACATTTTTAGGTCCATGTGTTCATTCGTGGGAGACCTCTACTTAGCAGTGGTATGATGGGTGGACTTTGCTTATGCTGGATACTGGGGAGCACATTATGTCCATCAGCTTTTCTAACCACGGTAATTCTAAATACCAGGCATCCTTGAATATGTAACTGAATGTAAGGCAGAACCCCTGATACATCAAAAAAGTGAGTAAAATACATTCCACATTGATATAGTTTAAATTCTGGCATAGGAATATGCGTATAAAGGACCACTGTGTCTTAAGGGAACCTGAGAAAGAACTGACATATCATCATTTCACCTGTCTAGGAATAGAAAGAGCACATGACAAGAACTTTTGGGGCACCCTTTTTTAGATAAGAGGTAAGTACCTAATTTGTAAATATTGCACTAATATTATAAGTAGGCTGGCTTCAGTGTGTGCTTATAATTTCCACTTACAGCCAGTCATTTTAGCCTCCTTAGCCTCTTCTGTACTTCTCTTAATATTTCTTAACAAGAGACAGAGAAAATGTCTTTTCTATTCTCAAGTGCTTACTATTATGGGCGGTGCAGTGGTGCAGTAGTAGCATTGTTGTCTCACAGCAAGAGGTTCTCTGGTTCGATTCTCATCTGGGGTGCCTTCTGTGTGGAGTCTGCATGTCCTCCCTGCATTCAGGTGGGTTTCCTTTGTGTGCTCTGGTTTCCTCCTATGTTACAAAGACATGCGTCTGGATTGTTTCTCCCCGGGCCTTCACTGAAAAATGTCTCGTTCCAAGTCAGACTTTCCTGGTTAACAAATATAAAATAAATTATAAGCAATGCACAACAATCATCATCTGCATCAACCCCTTTTTCCCATTTTGTATATGGAATTGGGATATCACATAATCTAGAGTCAATGTTAACATTGCCGAGTGGATGGTGCTTAGAAAATAAAGGAACCCTGTGAGAAATGTATCCAAGAAGATTTATGTATGTCAGTTGTGTCTGGTACCCTCCAATAATTGATTTATTTCAGTATGGGGGCTCATGTCTACAGATATAACTACAATACTTTTTATAACCTAGATACCTCTTGCTTTACAGCATCTTTACAACATGTGTCTGGAGTGTTTCTCCCCGGGCCTCCGCTGAAAAATGGCTCATTCCAAGTCAGACTTTCCTGGTTAACAAATGTAAAATAAATAAATAAAATAAATTATAAGGGATGCACAACAATGAGCATCTGCATCAACCCCCTTTTTCCCATTTTGTATATGGAATTGGGGTATCACATCATCTATTGTCGATGTTAACATTGCCGAGTGGATGTTGCTTATAGAAAATAAAGGAACTCTGTGAGAAATGTATCCAAGAAGACTTGCGTATGTCAGGTGTGTCTGGTACCCTCCATTAATTGATTTATTTCAGTATGGGGGCTCATGTCCACAGATATAACTACAGTAATGTTTATAAGCTAGCTACCTCTTGCTTTACAGGTAGCTAGGTTATAAACAGTACTGTAGTTAGGGAGTAGAGTTTTTTTTTTTAAACTATTTAATTAAATGATATCTTCTCAATATCCTATTGATTTATACTGTATATGTTTATTGTTGTATACATTGTATTAGTAGTGGTGTCATTCTTTTAGCAATGTTGTTGCTCTAAATCACTGTATATACCTGTTTTTACATGCTTATGATGTCATATGTCTGAGACGTATTCTTGGTGAGTTTTAGTCTTCAATGAGGAATGGTGCTAAGGTATTTTATCATTATTTTATGTTATTAACATTCTTATTTGTTAGGTTAAATATGCTTTAAGTGGTAGGAAGTAACGTTTTTGTACTTAAGTGATGTTTTTAATGAATTCTTGGTCTGATGAAGCATTGGTTTATTAAATGCTCAAGCGCTAACCGTTTATTTGTTTTGCTATCGAAGCTGCCATTTTATTCAGTGTTGCCGCAATTTGCAGCATCTGTGTTCTTTGATATTTTTGGATTTAGTTATTTGCGACTGTACCCAACAGTGTATTTTCATTTCTGTTCCTATTATTTTTATATTTCTGTTTGGGGCATGGCAGAAAGTTTCAGCATGGATCTTGGCTGTAATCCTAACAGGATAGATAGACTACAGTGTATTCTGAAGGTAGAAGATAATCCTTTCCTTGGGCACATCCTGATTTTGTCCAAGGTCTCCATGGAGGCTGTGCAAGAAGGACATCTGAATTTTTCCATCTGGATAAGGGATTTGGAAGATAAATTGTATAGATACAAGCATATGCAATGGCAACACATACACTTAGAGTTTTGTCTTCACCATAGGATTGTCTCGAGGGGACTGTGAGTATTGAAAATGCCTACCTATGGTTTGACTTACAGTGATTTGCTAAAGAGATAGCAGACATTGAATATCCAAATAGGTTTGGACTGTACTTTTATTGATAGATTTTTTTCTTCCATTGGAAACTGAATTATTGGAAGAGATTAATCATTTACAATGTGAAATATATAGTAAATTTCCAGCAGATGTTGTTACAACTAGAGTCGATGATTTGTTTGAACAGATTAGTAGCTATGACAAGAGGTTACAAGCTACTAAATATAGAAAACTACAGAGAGACATGACTGATTTTAAATCAGGTCAAGTTTTTTCTTGGCCGAAGAATGATGTAAGGTTACATTCTAATAGGGACATAGGTCCCTCATCACATGGTCATGTGATTTGGCAAGGCAGTGATCTGAATGCAGTTTCCAGATCTGCTGAGCAGCCAGTTATCAGCTCCATAGATAGTACCAATGGTATTTCCTCTGTACTGACCATGTCTACTATTACTAGTGATACACATTTGGATACAAATATGGGTGATGGGTAAAATGTAGAATCCAAATCAACCTCTCTTTTTTTCTTACCAAAACCACTCCCTATAACTACAGTGCAGAGACAAGGGAGATCATACAGTCGAACGAAGAAAGGCTGTGTGCACCACAAGCAGCAGTTTATGGAGAGGTTCACATGAATGGACACATGGAGCAAGAACTGAACAACTTAGTGGTGAACATTTCCTCTATGCATCTCACTTCTACACAACTCAAGGTGTTGAACAAAGGTTTATCCTTTGTCCCTGCACAGAGGTCCAACTTGCCACATGTTTTGACTGATTTAAGATCATTTTCACATAACTTTAACTTTATCAGCAATCTTTCAGGGTGTGCATGAAACCCCTATGGTTTTTATGAGACCAAGTACATTTATACCTGACAAACATCCAGTGATTGAAACTTATGTCAATGTCTGTGATGAACAGATTAGAATGGCTCCTTCTGATAGGCATGCAGTAGGGTTTTTATAATCTGGGTGTAGAAGAATATACAGCCTTAAATGATTTGAAACACCTTAGATCCATAGACATTTGTTCTGCCGATAAAGGTGGAGCAATAGTAGTCATGGACACTAGTTTGAATCTGGATTCTATGGTCCAGCTTTTAAGTTATAAAAATACATATCAGCCTACCTATAAGTAGCAGTTAACAGCTATTGTTGATAGGATCTCTGTGTTATTGTTTGACCTATTGATTACAGGTTCAATCAATGAAGGTTTGTTTAAATATTTTTTGGTTGAGCATCCTATTGTTCAAATTTTATATGGACTCCCCAAGATACATAAATGGTTACATCATCCTTCTATGGTACCTATTTTATCTAGTAGAGGATGGGCCACAGAGCCCTTGTCAATCTATTTAGAAAATGTTTTGAGACCCATACTTGAAAATGTCAACTCTGTATTGAAAGATACTAAAGATGTTCTGATGGATTTACATTGTAAGGTAGGGTGTTTAGCCAGAACTGATGACCTTGTCTTAGTCACTATAGACATCACATCTTTGTTCATAGTGATCCCCAACACCATAGGCATTGAGTATGTGAGGTCCTTTTTGACTGAACACGCAGCTATGCCCACTAGTAAGATTGAGATGATATGTGCACTCCTTAGAATTGGTATTGGAGAACAATGTTTGTTTTGGGGCAGGAATATTTTTTGCAGAAAGTTGGTGTGGCCATGGGCAAAGAATGTGACAACAGCTACACCAGCCTGGTACTGACACATTGGGAACAGCCTAAGGTTCTTAGGGACAATAGGTTAATTCATCACGTAATCCATTACAAATGTTTTGTTGATGATATTTTTCTGCTATGGGATGGTAGCTTTGATTTACTCAATGAGTTAATTGCTTTTATGCAAGGGTTGACAGATTTTTTTGAGTTTTAGTAGCAAGATTTCTTTAGAGTCAATTGACCTTTTGGACATCACTATAAGGATAGCTTGGGCAAGTTTGACACTAAAGCATACAAGAAGCCTTGCAAGAAGAATTCCTTGTTACACAAGAGAAGTATCCACCTCAGACACATTCCTAGGAATGTCTTGTGGTGACATTGCCTTAGGGTTATGCATCTACATACAGATGAAACCTCATTGGAACAGGCTTTGACAGAATTTAAGAAGCATTTCTTACAGCGAGGTTATACTGAAAGAGAAATAGACTCCTGTATATTGAGAGTTAGGTCAGAAAGAGAGAATATAGCCAGACCATATTTTTCGAATTCCATTATTGCAGAAGTGACTCCCATATCTGAATCTGATAGCAGGAGGACTGTTAGATGTGTCCTTGCATATTCTAGAGATATCAATGTAATCACTGATAACTTGAAAAAGAATTGGGGCATTTTACACAGTTGCCCTGACTTTGCATATATAGTAGATAATGCACCCAAGTTTAGTTTTTGTGATAGCCTATCTTTGAAGTGACAACTTTGTTACAAAAATATTGTAGTTTGTGCCGACATGCCTAGTTTGTCAAGTTTAGGCACTTTTCCTTGTAGAAATTTTAGAGCATGCCAACATATATTTTCTGAGCATATTTTTAGGCATCCAACATTACATCACACTATAGATTGCTCATTTTATGCTGATTGGATTGTTCATTTTATGCTGATTGCACAACAGTGAATGTGATCTACTATGTGTTCTGCCAGGAATGTTATGCTTTGTACATCGGTAAAACTAAATGATGTTTTAAGGACACGATTTTGGAACATTTAGGTGAGATAAGGCATGGAAAAAAGAACAATGCACTTGCTAAGCATGTTCAGGATTCAGGGCAACATCATGTGTTCAGGTTTTTTGTTTTGGAAATTATTAAGTTAGGGTTAGAGGTGGTAATGTCAGGAATTTCACTGAAGCCAGGGAGCAGAGTTGGATACTTGAATTACAATCTTATAAATCACCTGGCTTAAATGATACCATGTCTTTGAAACCTGCTCTTAGGATGCGTCCTCTTTCACATTGATTTATATTATCTCACTTCTAGTAGTGATCAGGCTTGGATATGAAAACAATGTACTTGCTATGCACTCTTAGAAGTCAGAGTCACTTATATGTTTAGTTTTTTGCTTTACAGATAGCTAGGTTATAAACATTACTGCAGTTAGGGAGTAGAGATTTTAAAAACTATTTAATTACAATGTATTTTATTTATTTGTTTTATTTTACATTTGTTGACCGGGATAGTCCGACTGGATACTTGTCCATTTTCATCAGAGGCCCGGGGAGAAAAGCTCCATACATACATAAATACAGAAAAACTGTTACATTAAACAAGTTAAAGCACTGTTACAGATACAATACATAGGATAAAAGTCATTCATTCTGTCATATATATAAATCTGATTTGTTATAGAGTAACAATTAGGAAACAATGTAGGGGTGGCCAAAAGACCTCTTTAGCACATGTTTATATTGCCAGAGTTAGTCAGGATTAGAGCAAAGACATAGCCATTGCCTTTTAAAGTACTGTTTTAGATTTTTTGAATTGGGTTAGAATGGGTTCTGAAGTAAGCTTAGCAGGAAGTGAGTTCCATATTTTGCCAACAGAGTTGGCATATAGAGAGTCTCCAGATGAATTGTTGCTTTTGAGGGTTTGGACTAGTAATGATGTTATGTTCTCAATATCCTATTGATTTATACTGTATATGTTTGTATTTAAGAAGATTTATTGTTGTATGCATTGTATTGATAGTGATGTCACTCTTTTAGCAGTACTGTTGCTCTAAATCACTGTATATACCCATTTTACATACTTAAGATGTCATATGTCTGAGATGTATTCTTGGTGAGTTCTAGTCTACAGCAAGGAATGGTGCTAAGATATTTTATCATTATTTTATGTTATTAACTTTCTTATTTGTTAGTTTAAATATGTTTTAAGTGGTAGGAAGTGATGTTTTTGTACTTAAGTGATGTTTTTAGTGAATTCTTGGTCTGATGAAACATGACCATTTATTTTTTTCTGTTTTGCTATTGAAGCTGCCTTTTTATTCAGTGTTGCCATGCAAGTCACAGCATCTGTGTTTTTTGATAGTTTGACAGGTGTACCAGCATATAAATGGTTACATCTTAAAACTTAATTTTCAAAAGCCTTTGTGAAAAGATAAGTGAAGTCAAACATGCAAGCTATGACAATCGGTTTATGAGATTAGCAAGGAACAGCAACAATACAATCACTTCTTACGAAGTATAAACTAGTCTTCAAGTTTTTTAAAAAATATTATTTGAAAACATGATGTAGTGATTCCCATACATGGGGGTAGTCAGGATGTACATGGGGGGGGGGGGGGTAGGGTAGTCAGGATGGTACAGTGGCATGAGTGTGTCTCATGCTGCCCGAACAACATCCATGATGAAATCTTAGCCTGACTGAAATTTCAGAGGATCATTAAGAATATCTCAAGTAAATAAATCTTTGCTTATTTTATTGCAATCTTCAGTGCAAAATATGAAATCCAAGACAATTGAACTGAGTATTACCATTTACAAGCTCTGAATATTTGACTTTGACTACCAGAGAATGAACAGAAATGGCAACATAACTGGCAAAAAGCTGAAGATACATATTTTCTTTCTGACATTCACTCTGGTTTATAAAAGCATTTCTGTTTGAATAAACTGCATATTTTGTAAAGTCAAGCTTTGCGTCCACATTTTCCAGATGAGACAGGCATAATCACATCAGAGGAAAATACTCATAAGATTGGCATTATTCTTCTGACTTAAACTTCTCCTATTTATGTTACATGTTCTTTTTCTTTGATGAAAAAGAAGAAACAACAGGGGGAGATGAAAAATGAGTGAGAAGTAATAAAATGATTAACAGAAATATTTGGACAATAACACCATGTTTTAGTTTCTTATTTTCAGAAAAAGCATGTGTCCACACATGGTTTTAAGTAACTGACACAAGAGGGTTCAAGTAATTTGTCTAATATCTTGATGGAGTGCATATGCTATACTATGTACTGAGCTGGCTGCTTGGCAATGGGTAATAGATTCCAATTAACATGTTTTTGTGAAGTGTATTGACTTCTGCATAGATTGAATTTTCTAAGAAAAATGTGAGCATGATTGTATAATGACATAAAATAACATTGCATTTTTGCTATGAAACCAGGACCTTAAAAAGTACTTGCAAAAATATGTATTCCTGTATATATGAATAAGTGATATTGATTCTGAATAAGGAGAACAGAGCAATAAGTGTATATTATGATATTTGATGCTGCAATACTGTTTTATAATGCAATACAGCATATGAGTCTCTAGCTTAAGACATCTGATATGACTCATGCCTCCATAACCCCCCCCCCCCCTAGACACATGCATATAATGTTAAACTATACGAGCAGAGCCAGATCCAACATGAGTTGAACTAGGCAGTTGCCTAAGGCCGTCTGGCTGGGAGGGACCCCCCACAGACTGGGAGGGTGCCTACTGTTGTGGGGAGCTGCCACTGTGCTACAACATATACTTTTTAATAAAAAAAAAAACACATTTTGTTTTTTATGGTTATTCATTCTAATTTAAGAATGCCCTCAGCATGTCCCTGTGTATGTTGATGCACACCATTTTTGTGATTGCAGAGAAAATTTAAAGGTCTAGACATGTATGCCTGCTTGGCTCCCCCACAGCAGAATTAGATGAATGTAAGGGGTATTGGGTTGTGTGTGTGTTGTGTAATGCCCTAGTTAGTTAGGGACGGCAAGTTAGTTAATTTGCTCAGGCTCAAACCCTGTACCTTAGTTACAGGAGACAATAGCATGAATCTTCTATACCAACTACCAGACTACAAAAAGTACATTTTCAGGGAATTGAGTTTCAGTACATTTTCAAAGAATTGTGAGCTTTGGTGCATTTTCAAGGAATTGTGAGCTTCAAGCGAAGAGAAGTTTATTGTTGCTTATCATGGCCCTTAACTGTCCACATTTTTGCCTCATATTTTTGGCCTGCTCCTCATAAAATTTGGGTGTTCTGGAAAGTTATTGGAAAATCATTAAGGACTGAAGCCAGAAAATAATAACAGACATTTGAGTTTCAAACTTCATACCATTTTGAAAATTCACACTAATGCAAACCACGTTATTCCATCAGCTTTCTGAGTTTTTAAGAGCAACATTTAAAACTGTCCTATTTTGGGGCCTTTGTCCCCCATTATTAATGGCTTTGTCCAGATTTCATCTAACAGGTTGAGAGGTATATTGGTCATGCTATGTCTGTTTTCAGTGTACAACTGTTTTTTAGCAAATGGTTATCACTGTTAGTGCTATAAAACTTGAAAGCAGTGTTAGTAGCACAACAGATCGTATACTTATTTGTGATGCAGAAGGCTTTGGGTTCTACTCCCACACCATGTAGGTGAATTGTTGATACTGTGTTGTACTGTAAGGGGGTGGGGGTGCTGTAATCCTGAGTGTATCCTCCTTTAAATGAGATGCCTAGTAAATATGAACCTGTTGTCAGTTTGCCATCCAATCCCTATTGCAATATTACCAGCTTACCATTTTTTTTATGTAACCTAGGCAATTTTTTCAAGAGCAGCAGGCACTGAATTTGTAGACAAAATGCTAAAATATAAAGTTGTTTGCTAGAAGCAACCTCTTCATTACTTACAGATCTCTTTAAAGTGGAATTATTCAGGTGACTTTTACTTCTGCAGAGGTTGTGCATATTGACTGAAATTGAGTGGCCTTTTATGCATGAAATGTTTGGAAATGGGCAGTTTTGTCGTTATTGGTTTATACATTTTGTTTCATTGCATACTGGAAAAATGTTGAAAACTACAAATTTAAAACACACCCTAAGAAGTGGTGCTGCATTATACAAGGAATATAATTTAATACAATTAGAAGCTGAATCAAAGAACACATGCATGTCTGCATGGTCCTAAAGCTGCGTGCAAGGGGCCTGTTGCTTGAAAATAGCCCAAAGGTAAAATTTATCTGCTACTGACCAGATGCATTTTCTTTGAATGTGGGTTTTAATGAATGAGAGTTTCAAGGGCAGAGAAGTTTACTATTAATGCTAAGTCTGTTTTCATTGTGAGACTGTATTGTTTTGTTTAGCAAATGTCTATCAGTCCTCGTACTATAAAATTTGAAATAAACATTTTAAATTAAATCAAAATATCTGTAATCACTGTAGAAGTAAAGTAGAAAATCAGTATATGCATTGACAGGTTCGAGCAGTGCTTATGGTAACTGGGGAGAAATAGCCAAGTAATGGGACATTGGGATGGTTGCAAGGGGTGCTTTCTGTTTTGGGGGGCCCTGCTGTGTCTGTGTGTGTGGGGGGAATGCCCCAATACATTACTCTGCCTAGGCCCCTGTTTGGTCATGATCCAACTCTGTGTATGAGGGATAACAGAATTTAAAGTAACAGTTGACGCTTTTCAATAATTGATTTATCTTGCTTTAACTAAATACATATCTTGTACAGTATTTCTCATTAATCTTAAAAGTAAAACATGTTACTGGCAATTAATGTTGAAGATTAAGACTGTGCAATGTTAATAAGTTGTTTCTTGTATTTAAGGGTATGTGGTTTGATTCCTTCCACCTCCATTTTCCTGCTGTGTGACACTGATCAATTCACTTAACCAGACAGTGCTCGCAGGTTTCCACTGAAAATGGACAATTGTATCCAGTGAGCTTACTTGGATAACAAATAGAAGTGGTACAATATACAAATTGCAATACTGTGAAACAAAGCTTACATCTGCGAACAAGGTATTTTGCTGTTTTTCTCCCCTTTGGAGCTGCAGCAAATAAAATAAGTGTCATTTTGTGTGCACATGAGAGAGGTTGCTTACAGAATAAACATTATTTTTGGAATTTTTAATTTTATGTCTACTGAAATAAAAACTGATACTGAACAATTCACCAGCATGGTTTATATGGTATTCATACTATATATTTGTATGTACTGCAATTGCTAACTCAGAAGATTGTCATCTAGACAAGATCTATATGCAGTGTTGTTAGTTGTAGTAGTTTTGTAAACATGATGAAACTTACATTGGCATTAACTATGACTAGATGTATTTTGAGTATCACAGTGATAGACCGTCTCCCGGATTCATGAACGGCTGAATTCCATGCAGGAACAGTGTAGCCTCTCCTGCACGGAAAATGGCCGCTTTCTGGATCTGAACAAACGGAGGCAGAACAGCTCATTTAAAGCATGTAGTACAGTCAAACACATATGCCAACGGCCAAATATAAGGCCATTGGCATTAAAAAGTTTTTTTAAATTAAACTTTTTTGTTTTTGGCTGATCTTGGATGTTTAAGCTTAGTGCAGCGGCTCGCAAACAGGATCATGGTGAAAAAATGAAAATGAGAAAAGCCAATTTTAAGTTAAGTCTGCATTTTGCCATTATAGTCTGTGGGGATGCAGAATGTAAACAATACCAGGGAGCACTGGTTGTCAAGGGGAAAGGGTCTGTTTAAGTGTAGTAACTAACGACCTACACACTGGGGTATGCAAATGAGGGGAATTATACTGAATCACAGATTTCATCAAAGTGTCAGCGTGTACCTGTGTGGATGCAGCGATACAAGAGTGCAAGTGTAAGAGCTGAATGACTTCATAAGGGGGTGTGTCATACTTGCTGTAAGCTCATTGGAGCTCTGTGTCCCATGTTTGCCTTTAGCTAAGGAAGTGGTTGTGTCAGATGTGCCTGAGCACTGTGTATATAGCCTAAATGGGTGTATGAGCCATGCACTGGGATTCAAACAAAAAAAAAAAGAGGAAATGGCAGCACTATTTACATATGAGCACTGGGTATGTGCGGCATGCCTCGGGGCTTACATAGGGAGGAACTGGGATGGAGAAACAGCACTAGGAAGGCAAACAAGGAGAACTAGCATAGCTGGCAGGTGGAATGTTTCAGAATCAGCCAATTACAAATGCAGCAGCCCAGCACACTAATATAAACTATGCAAACACCCACAGACTGGTTTTTCCCACAAACTCTACACCACTGGTGTACACAGATGAGGGATTTTTAACTGGCAAAACTAACTAAAAATGTTAGAAGCTGCTGCTGCTTTACTCCATCAATATATGTTAGAGACTGAGGATGGTGAGGAGGAGAATGCTGACAACCAACCCACAGTGAGGAGGAGGAGGAGAAGAGTGCACAGACCCAGGGTAACCTACCAGGGTCTACATGAAGTGGAGATAGTAGAAAACTATAGGGTGGACAGGGACATTCTACAGCAAATCGTTGAGCTGTGCCGGCCATGCCTCACACACAGAACTAATAGAGGGGAACCCATCCCAGTGGATACCAAGGTATGTCTAGGCTTAAGAATACTACCCACAGGTACCTTCCAAAGACTAACTGGGGATATTATGGGGGAGTCTCACAGGCATCAGCTTCCAGGGTACTCCACCAGTTCCTGGATGCCATGACACAACATGCCAATGAGCACATATATTTCCTCACCACCTGTGAGGTGCTGACCAGATGTATGTCTCTTCCACCGTATAGCAGAATACCCTGAGATAGTTGGTGTTATAGACTGCATGCACATCCACATCAAAGCACCACCCAGTGAGCAGGCAGGGTCTACATAAACCATAAGGACTTCCCCTCCATCAATTACCAGGTCATGTGTGAAGCCCAGGGCATTATCATGAATGTGTGTGCTGGCAGTCCTGGAAGCTATCACGACTCCCACATCTGGAATTGCTCACAGCTGTATCAGGCATTTGCCAGGGCGGACATCCCATATGGCCATCTAGTGAGGGATGCTGGCTGTGCACTGGAACCATGGCTGATGACCCCCATCAGAAATGCACACACACCTGAACAAGAACACCATAATGAGGCACACGCACAAACCAGGATCACTGTAGAGCATGTGTAGATGGGATGCTCAAGTCATGGTTCCGCTGCCTTGACATATCCGGTGGAGCCTTGCAGTACTCTCCAGCTACATGTATACAAATGTTCATAGTATGTGCCATGCTACATAATATGATCCTGTGGAAACAGTTGCAGCAGGAACAGCACTGGGCAGGGCCACACAGCCTCCACCATTGCCAAGGCCAGCACAGGCACAGAGGAACTCGGAGGAACATCCTGAGTCTGCCCCTGTAGGCAGAAGAAGGCGTGTTCAGTATGCCCAGGCCTTGGTAAAGAGGCAATGCATAGCACATATACTGACACTGTAGGGTCCCAGGGTTTGATACCTCTCCGACTCGCACATACAGTAAAAGGGATGCCAAACGTGACACTACCTGAGCTTTACCATGTATAGGGAATGTACTGTGTGCATCCAACATAGTCAGCTCTCCAGCACTGTCCTCAATACTGCCCTAACAACAAGGTAAGTCACCCTTCCTCTCAGTTACTGAATGGAGTAGTATGTTCTCATAGTTGTATGTATGATATGGATGCAAGCATGCAAGTGAGTTGGGTGGCTGAATGGGATAGCAGCAGGCAGCTATATGGGACAGCAGGAAATTCATAACAAATACTGGTGTCAGTATACTAGGCAGCACTACACAAGGTGACAACCCCCACCGCAGTACATGTGATGGCCCAAAGAACTGTGGGTGTCAATAGGTCACACACATGGATGTCTGTGAGGGTCACATACCCACCACCAGCCTCACCCAGCAGGACAGGTGTAGATAACCATGAAGAAAGGCTGGGCTAAGGCCCCCAAATGATGGCAATGGTGAACAGCCTCCACCAGACCTACACAGACATAGTACAACAGGTCTGGAATTTGCTTTCTAGTTCTGAAGGGTAAGACATCTCAAAATTAAATATATGCCATTAAGATCTAACATGTGTACTCTACTGATATCCCTCCTGTCTGCATGATAGGTCACAATACAATATGAAATGGAAGCCAACAGAGTAACCGAAATACCAGTACAGTCATTTTAAATGTTAAAGTCTGCAGGTGAGCCCCTCCACAGTCCCATGTAGAAATGCAGTAACAGAGGGCCTGCAGCACTCTCAAATGGCCTACAGTCCTCTAGCAAAGACCCAGGCCTCACGCATAGTGCCAATGTATGGAATGTCAGAGAGTCCCAACTAACAACCTAACACAGTAAACAGAAAACAAATGCAAGGCCATATAGACAAATGCCAGTAGCATGCCTCCCCATGTCCTACTGCAAGGACTGTGGATCAGGCCACAAATACTACTGGGACAAAGGCCCAACTATAGGGATACCTCTGAGATATTGCTTACATAATGTTAGGTAGAGGAGAGAATAACAGGGGGGGGGGTGTAGAAGCATGGATGCCATGCACTGTGTGAAGTCTGAAACTCTAATGTCTACCCATTCTACTCCCGACTGCAAACCCATGAATGAATAGCCACAAAACCACTTCTAAACCACAATGTGAAGGTAAACTGACCAGATATATGAGTCCTGCCTCTGGATAGCCTGGGTGTATCTGTACAGCTGAGAGGTATTGCCCCAGCAGGATATGGCCATTCCGTGAAATTGAGAAAAGCTCAAGGAGGGGATTCCCAGCCAGCCTACTAACAAGGTGCTGGACCATTTACACAGAACCAGCAGTCTATTGTCTGTAGCTACCCCTCCACAATGGTAGGTGTGTGCCAGAATGTGTAGTGTATTTGCCTCAGAATATTGGTCTCAGCTTCATTCATCTTGTATTTCCCAGTAAATAACTGAGCAAAGAATAACTGTCAGTAGTTGATGACATGACTCATCACAGTGTAAAACAGTACATATCTCAGAAAATGTATGCTACAACTAAACATGTTACACAAGCAGCACAGACAGCAATAGTTACAGTATCCCCATATGTTAAGCCTATTGTGTCTCCATATTGGCAACCTATCTACAGATATCCTGCAGAAACAGTTTGCTAGGTGCAGCTGTAGCACACAAAACCCTGAACTGGAGTTCAAGGTCCCTCCCTGGAATGGATGCAGACACTCAATATAGAAGGTCATACTGGGCATGCTCCTACACTTAGAGAAATGAAGCCTATGTCTCATAACACAGTGGACTACAGATATCAGTTATTCACAGATGTCTGTGCACAGACACCAAATTGTACAGCATTGATACTTCACACACACACACACACACACATTGGATAGGAATACTCACACATATCTAAAGCCAACATAATATAATATGTCAAACATACACACACAGAGACGTGGGGAAGAGAAAGACAGACAGCGACAGAGAGAATCCCATTATGAGGCCTGTCCCACCCACTAGACATCCCATTGGCCTATATCACATGATGTGCTAATGTCATTCACTGTAGAAATACCTTTGGTTAGCCCTCAGCCCTATAGTCTCAGTGGTGCTTGTGATAACTGTGTAACACTACAGTACAAATAGGTATCCATGTAGCAGTTGTAATCTCAGTCCTGTCAAATGTAAAGTTGTGTGGGTTTCTAGATGAATGTGGCTGAGGCCATTTCCACTCACTAAACTTCCCTTATTCCTCCTTCAGCAATGCTGCTGATGTCACTCACCTTCAAAGATGCCTTTGTACAGTTCTCCAACATATAAGCTCCGTGGTGCGTAATACTATAGTGTAGCAAACTAGTTAGGTAGGAGTTCAAATCTTGATCCTGGCAACTGTGTAAATCTGAGTATTTGTGTGAGAGAGTGTGTGTATCCTTGTAGAGACCTGATTTTGTGATCATTCACACTTACAACACTTCCCTTACCCCTCCTTTAGCACTGCTGCTGATATCACTCACCTTCAAAATACCTTTGCACAGCTCTTCAACATGTAAGCTCTGTGGTGTGTGGGATAAATGTGGAACAATGTAGTAGCAATAATTACATAGGTAGGGGTTTGAATCTCATTCTTGGCAAGTGTTTGTGTGTGTGTGTACATATGTCTACATATATGTCCGTACCTCAAAGATTTTGGCCCCATTTACACCCAGTACACATCTCAGTGTCTGACTTTAGCATTCCTACAGATATCATTCACCTTAGAAGTATCTGTTGGCAACCCTAAGCCATGTAAGGTCAGTGGTGCATGTGGTAAATGTGTAAAATAATGGAATGAAAAGATAGTTAGATAGAGGTTCGAACCTCACTCCTGAAAAAATGTAAATGTGTGTGGAGGGTAAAATATTTTGTGAAATCTCTCACCCACTACATCACCCAATGCCAGTATTTACAAGGGCTGGTGATGTTCTTCACCTCAGAAGTACCTTGGGACAACATCTATCCTACAAGCTCTGTGGTGCATCCGATAAATGTGTAACACTGTAGTAGCAATACATAGCTAGGTAGGGGTTTGAAACTCAGTACTGGCAAGTGTATATGTGTGTGTGTGTGTGTGTGTGTGTCTCTGTCATCAGTATCCTGTGTGGGAGTTGGTGTGATAGCATGTACCTCACTAGACACCTGCAACAACTGGAGAGGCCACACAAGTACCTCACAAAGAGGATCCTAGGCCTTAAACACTTGTCCTATATGGACAGACTGGAAAAACTCCAACTATTCTCTGTCTCATATCACCTACTTAGAGGTGATGTCTGCTTGACATACAAAGCCATGTCTGATCCAGCTCTGTTAGGAATGCTACATCTAAAGAAATCCCAATCCCTCCACACCACATGCTCCAGTGACCTCAACCTCATTACCACAATCAACAGAACATGCTGGAGGGACAGGTTCATAACCCAGAGACTGCCCTCGCTATGGAATAGACTTCCCATACATGTCAAACAGAGCACCTCATTGGCCCTATTCAAGAGAAAACTTGATGAGTGGATGAGAAATATAAAATTCACCCCGGGGATCACTCCAATGGTTCTACTCGACAGAGGCACTAGGAACTAAGGTTGGGTGGCATGATGTCAGGGTAATCCTATGGGCTAGGTTTGTAAAGGCTCCAGGGCCAGTAGCCTAGTATACACCTATGAACCTATGAACAGAATCCATTGGGGGGTGGGTTTTGCTAAACTATTATGTTGAGGACCTAGTATATGTCTGAATGTCTACATTACAAGGCCAACAGTTGTCAAGCACCATAGAGGTTGGTGTATACAATCCACAGCCCTAAATGTCTAGTGCTATGTGCAATGACTATGTGACAATATGGATTAGTGAACAACATAGGCAACCCTTCTAATACTCAGAGACCACTCTCCACCCATGAATCATACACAAACACACTTGGCTAGGCAACAACCACTATATCAGTAGTTCCCCTGCATATTGCCTCACAGATAGTACCCATGGTGTGACTGCAGTGGACTACATGCCTATTGACCACAACAGTGCCACTGACATCAGAAAGTACTTTGATGTGTTACATCTCCTGACTGAATGTGTGTTATCCAGCAAGTAAAAGGACATGGCACCCTGTTCCATCCCCTCAGTAGCCCATTCAATGTGTACAGTGCCCCTTTTGCCATGTTCCCCACTGGACACCTGCAACATCTTTAGAGTCTGCAAATATACCCCACAAAGGGAATACCATGCCTTATACACATGCCCTGTATGGACAGATGCCAATAACTCCAATGAATACCCATAGCATGCTGTCAGTGTATGTGCAATCACTACCTCAGTTACATAGCCAGGTCTCACCAAACGAGGTCAGGAATACTACATCAAAAGATACCAATCTGTCCAAACAACATGCCCCAGAGACCTCAAGCACACTTCAAAGAACATGCATGTGGCACATGTGCACAACCCAGACACTATCCATGTTATGGAATATAAATCACATACATGGGAAGCAGTGCACATCACTGGCCACCCACAATAGAAATCTGGATGAGTGGATGGGGAATACATTACCCACCCCCTGGGGACCAGTCCAGTGACTATACACCTGAGCCACACTGGGGACTATTTTCATGTGGCCTGATGCCAGGGTATTCCATTGGGCTAGCCTTGTAGAGCCTTCAGGCCCATTCACCTACCACACACCTATGAAGCAATGAACCTATGGATCTCAGTACTAGCAAATGCACGTGTGTGTGTGTGTGAATAGTAATCCTAGTTTGTTTGGTTGATGAATATCCCCTGTGGCTGTGGTTATTAACAATAGGAGGTGTGTCTAAACCAGAACATGTACCATTCTCCATTCTACAACAGATGTTGTAAATCAGCATATACCTATGTACAACCGTCAGCCCTATAATCTGTGAGGCATATGCAATCATTGTGTTACAAACCGGGAATTACCGTGCACATACTGTACCCTGCCTATGATATGGTGGATGTGTAACCAAACTGCCATGCCCTGTGGCCTTGCTGCAGGGTCACATCCTGGTGACACACAGATGCCTAGAACAGAAATGGGATACAGCATGTGAGAACACATTCACTCAGCACTTCACTTGTGGGGGGAGAGAGGGGTAAAGCTGGCACTGAATGTGTTGCCAAGACTGTGGCAATATCTGTTGTCTCAGGATAGGTGTTAGCATTGTGCAGTAACTCGCAGCACTTGTGTTTCATGCTGTGGAGGTTGTTGATGTAACTATCAAAGGCTGTTATAACTATCCTCAGTGTCTGCAGCATCTCTGCTACCACAGATGCCTGTCAGGGATTCCATGAGGGATCCAAAGTTGTGTTTGAGGCTAATAAGGGAGTTCAACAGTCATGGGACACCACCTTTCTCTGCAACAGTGTCCTCCTCCTGATGTACACTTTAGTAATGGCAGGGGACCATCACATTGTCTCCCAGTGTTTGGAGGATAGTGTCTGGATTCTGTTGGCTCTGGCTAGTACCATGCATTCATGTACCTGTTTGTACATTGCCTGTGTGTATGACTCCACAGTCATGCAGCTATTTCCCATTGCCATGGGTGTAGTGAAGACATCCAACTCTGCTTTCATGGCTGCAAATTCAGTTTGGAGAGGTTTTGCCAGGTGGTTATCTTTGTGGGGGGTGTGGATGACATGTTGAGTTCCATGTTGATTACAGCATGTGTGAATCTCACCATACAGGGATTGACATCTGTGGATGAGCAATGGTCCCATATTTAAGTGGTCATCACAGGTCAAGGTTGTTGCATCCTCTACCAGGGGTCAGTATGAGCTGGTCTAGGGCAATGGAAATGATGAATTCCGGAAGTGTTGGGCTACTGTACTGGTGCTTGGCTACATTCCCCAGGTGATGGAGGGGTAGTTGAAGATTCGTACTATGTCAGTGTTGCATTGGACCATCTTAGATGGCAGGGTGTTGAGGAATGTCTAGTGACATAGATGTGGACCCATAGCAGGCTATGGTCATGATTGCACTATTACCCCAAGGCAGTTGTACTGGAAGTATCTCCAATGCATTATGATGGGATACTAGACTGGAGGTGTTCCTATCCATAATGAATATGGAGACAACACCACCTGTGGAGGTGTGGTGTGGTCCATGTTTGGGGGCTGACAGCTGTGGAATGTGTCATAGCCTGATACTGCAGGTCTGCTGCCTGCTGCTGTAAACCACCTCTCCATTACAGCAAACATGTGTCCTCCACTCTAACGACTGATATGAGTGACTGCATCCTGAAAGTTAGATGTCCACCGTTGAGCAGCATGACCCTCAGATTGCATACAGGTGTAGCAGTTATGGTGGTAATAACATTAGGAACACTGCCTAATAAGGCACCATAGGGGTGGAAAGACACTTAGCCAGTACCTGGCAACCCAGCAGTGACAGATGTAGGACATCCATGGTAGGGCATTGGGTTCTGTCAGTGATGTCATCCCAAGCAGAAAGGTTCTGGATCCCCTGAGAATGACACATAACACGTAAGCCAATGTTGCAGTCAATCATCTGTTGATAGTACTGCAGCATCATTCTGGGTGACAGCGGTACACTGCCCAGGGCTACTGTCACACCTGCCTGGACTACATAATCAGAGAGTTCAACCATGTCTCCTGTCATGTAGTCCAGGAAGGTGTGTCCCAAGTCATTCACACCCACATGGAAAAAGAGTAATTCTCTTAGTTGTTGTGGAGTGACATGACTGGCCTCCATTCATTTCTGTATAGAGGGTTGACAGTGGGCATCTTCGAAGTGGATGGTGTGTGGATGGTGGCAGGTCTGTGTTTGACTGTGGTGTGTGATGGAGCTCTGAGCACATGCCTGAGTTCATGTAGGAGGCAGACACTGATGTTATTATGCCCCATGGAGATATGCTATTGTTGCCATCAGTAGGCAATATGTACATGCTCACCATTGCTAACGGGAGGAGTGTGGTTGATGTGCATATCTTCCTGTACAACTGGTGTGGACAGAGTGGCAATGTTCCCACCTAACCTGTGTGATGCAGGTTGCCTATATCCATGCCATGTGTGTATGAGGTGTTCTTTACCCCCAGTGCAGGGTGAATTGTGTTGTTTCATCTGAGACTTACAACATATGTGGAGACATGGTTGCAGTTGTCCTTGGTGGTGTGGATATGTCTGATTCATAGTCATAGTCAGACTTACAGAAAGACACCTGTGAACTTACATGCTTGCTCAGATATAGGAGGACTTGCTTCAAAGTTGTTGCTTGCACATATGTGTCCCTGTACAGCCAGTGTAGCAACCTGTTATGTGGTTTGTGTATTGCTGCTGTCCACCAAAGGGGATTACTCTACCTTGGTGGAGGCTGGATATACAGGTCAGGTACTGCTATGTCCATATAGCTACAATGGATATAAAGGGTACACACCCCTGATACACAGCCTGGTATTTGTGCAATTGGAACATAACACCACAATAACTCATTTCATAACAACTGCCACGTGTAGTGTGACGTATAGCCTGTACAATTCAATTGAAAACATAATCTGGTCTGTGAAAACATATGGAAATAATACTCAGTACAATAAGCCAGTTGAATGTGTGTGCACACCCTTAAACTGATATGTTGAGTATGCACCTCTTGAGATGGTTACAGCATTCATTCATCTTGGTCTGGACTCTTAACATCATGGCACATCTTCACTTGGCAATAGTTGATCACCTTCCTAGAAACACCTTTGATTGGATTTCAATGGAATTGTACAGGTTAGGGGTCACATAAAAATGAGAAACATTATGAAAGAATCTTCTGTGGTCTGATTGTCATACAGCACACATACCTGGCATTCTAGCAGGGGTATGTACACTTTTGATAGCCACTGTATATAGGTATGGATATAGCTGGTAGTGGTGGCGGTGGTAGACATGGACAGAGGTTCATAACACAGGTGGACACTTCTCTGATTAATAGCTGCATATCATGCCTACTCTAGTACTCATATCAGTGTCAGGGCACTGCAACAACCTATAGCTGTACACATTTATGTCTGTTGTATGCAATGACACTGATATTACACATGTGCAACATACACAGCCTATGTACCTGAATGCTTGAAACCCATGTGATTTAGTTTTGTCCCTTCCATCTGAACATAAGCATACATACATACTTGTGCTCAGGGGATACCTGGTATACATTTCTGTTGTATGTTAGTATGGAACACTGTAGTTACAGTCTTGCTGCTCACTCATTCTTCTCAACCTGTTACAGCTGTACATCCGGACAATGGCACACATAAATGGGTGTCAAAGGGGACATCAGTATTGATACTGTATTAATATAGCTGCACCATACATTAGTACATTGCACAGTATGGTTTGACATCATTGTGATAACCTGGAATATGTCCAACAGTCATAAGTAGGCTATTATGTTACAATGTCATTGCTCACAGTCCTGCCAATGGTTTAGCTGACATAACACAGGTATATGTGTATGTGACTACAGATATTAGTCACAAATGTGCTTATTGTCCAGCAGAACACTGTACAGTTGAATGTTATTAATTAAATATATCACATGCAGTTTAACAAACATGTCTGCAATAGTACTTTACTATGCACACGCCCTCTACAGGTGTCTTAGCTTTACAAGACAAACGTGTCATACTCATAATCACAGGTAACATGGATATGGAAAACATCCCATTAACTGGACTAGCAGTGGCACAGTCACAGTTGTTTGACAGACACTCCTGCAGTTGTCATATATGAGCTGTCCTTTCCCAGGGTGAATCAGGCTCCTGAGCTGTGATCCTACTTCACAACCTGTCAGAGCATCACATCTGGACAATGCCTAAAATGATGGTGGGATAAATAGGGACAGACTTTAAATATTCCTGTTACAAACAGGAATATTGTAGAATTATACCTTTAGAATTATGGTGAATATTCTTAAGGATCTGGAGTCTTAAACTCAAGAGTTTGTCATTACCTGACGACTTCAATCCTCAGCTATTTGCTAGAAAAGTACAGATGTCAGGAGAAACAGACAAAAATACATGATGGTAAAATGTGTACATTCTGTGAAGATATGTACAGTTGAGAGGTATGTCTGTGATATCTCCCACTGCAGAGAGGGACAGATGCTATGGTCATAGCAGCTGTTTAGCAGGACATTAGTACAGCATGTCTTGTTGGGATATCGATTCCTCCAAATCATATTTCCCGTTATTACAGACCAAGTACTACATTCAATTACTGCTTACATATTCCACTTACCTGTTTTTTCTTCTCTTTTCCACTTTATGTTTCATTTATTTCTCTCTCATCTGTGCACTACAGGGATAGAGCTGGTTGAATAGGTGCAGCATGGCTTTTG